>NC_056747.1:1195546612-1195916612 GCF_019279795.1 Protopterus annectens | reverse complement strand
ATGCAGTGTACTTACCAATCGACAATATGTTCACAATCCTGCTTCAAAAAACAGTCAAGCACCTTATTTCCGGGTTGTGCCCACTGCATCCTCAGACGCCACAGACCAAATGCCACTTAGCCAGAATTGAATCAGTTTATATTTTAATTAAAGACGTTTTCATGCATTTCCCACCAAACACAAGCTGCTGTTGCTGCTGGTAGTGGTAACCTTTCAGTCTCTGTACTTACAGTTCTAACGTGACATGGTCTAGGATTCTCTACTAGGATTAAGCACCTCCATTTTTGTGGTCAGATCTTATGCAAAATGACCCACTGAATTGGACCACAAGGGCAATGGCAGTATGCACTCATTCTGATTCTACGAGTATTTTTCTGAATTCTTGTTATGCAGTTTATGGCTCTACCTTCACTGATCACCTGATCTTTGAATTGTCTTTGATTTAACACACCTCTAACAGTATTTCTTCCAGAATGCTCAACTACGTCCAGTGATACACATCTTTTTTACTGAATATCTCAAACTGATTACAAGATAGTTTTGATAATTTTCTGTTTTCTTCACTGAATTACTGTGAAATGTTGATACCAATGGTTTAAACTAATTACACAGCAGACTGATATTTTTCAGCATTGCTGGTTTACAGAGTTTGGAAAAGGAGCAAGTTTCCTAGATTGTCAGTGGAAGTTGGGGGCTAACTAAATTTCATGTGGTTACTTTCTCTCATAGGGTAAAGTGGGGATTTGTGTGATCTGAGGCTTTCTCCTGGCAAAGGCCAGAGATGTTTTGACACTAACCTCTAGCTGGTATAATTTAGGCATGACTGTATGAATATTCCTCAGGTGTAACCTTGTTCATCCCAGCTTTACTGATTTATTTAATTAATTTAGAACTGTTTAAGGGTACATGTATCAGGAAATAAGTGAACTAAGCCCATTTAAACACCTCGTATAAGTAACTGTATGTAACCTACTATAAGGAAACCACTTCTGAAAAAGTGCTCCTCTATCTGACCCTGTGCCATGATTTTTAATGCTCATCAGTTGAAAGATGTCCATGAATGACACCAGAGTGAAAAGACAGAAGCAGATAGAGGTTAGATAATAGTCTCTTCTCAGCCTCTAAACAAAAGATCAAATACTACGAAAACCCTTACTCTTTGACACTTTCCACAGATGTGGGTACTCAGATTATCATCTTGCCATTTTATTAGCACCACGTGTCTTCTTTAGTTATGTGGCTAATGGTTCTGGCCCCGAGAGTCAAATGGTTTGGCATGATTTGTTAGCTATGTCACTGATGTAAGAGACCGACTTAAGCAGGGAAACCAAGTTCTGTAGGATATCTTACAAAAAAGCAGGCAAATAAAATATGATACAAGCAAAACAGGCAAATTGTCCAGCTTGATCAGTGTTATCAAGGTTTACCAAGAATATGTAGCTCTACAATGTGACAACTGGAAATGTTATTGGGACCGTAATTGCTTCTCATATTTAGTCAAACCTTTTATGACATATGTCATTGATTGATTTTTATTTGCCTTCTTTTGTAACTAGTTATGACAAATAAAAGCTATTTTGTCTTGCTCTCACCTGCTAAAATAAATTAGATAGATAGATAGATGGAATAGAATAGATAAAGACTAGACATGACTCACAAATGGTGCACATGGGTTGCCATTTGTATGACATTCACAGTACCACTGAGGTCTACATGATCACCGTGACCCACAAATGGTGCACATTGGTTGCCATTTGTATGACAGTCACAGTACCACAGAGGTCTACATGATCACCAGGAAAGTAGCCACATTTATAGTGATTTAAACAGGGAAGAGCTTTAAAAGTCATGCAGGTAGCACTATTCATAGGATCATAGGAAGTTACTAGGCTGTTGGCCCTAAGGCCCTTATAAGCCTAGCCAAGAGTTTAGCACATGTCTAGACAAGTCAGCACCCAAAGCCCCTGTCTAGCAGGGACACAAGTGTAATCCTAGTGCAATTACACTATTATTTATGTTAAGATTATGTGCAAAATGCTTGAGTATGTGGGAACTTTTCTTTCATTTCCAGTGAATCCCTGTACTAGTTGGAGCACTAAATGTTGAGAAGAAATGCTGCAGAGTAGGAAAGCAGCAGTGTACATGTGAATAGTAAGTCATAGCTGCTTTCTGACTAGGAGCATTGCTTTATTTAATGAGGTCTGTTGCGTATGAGGCAATGTTCCTCACTGCTGATGTAACACTGAGCAGAGAGATGCAGTTACACTGTTATAGGATTCATAAGTAAACAAGGCACAGATACGCAGTGTGTTCCTTCAATGGGAACATAAATGTACATCCACATTAATAATGGCATGTTCGGTATTGTGGAGATGACAAAGAAGTTATTTATTTAATCATTAGCTAACCAAGTAAATGGGCAAGTCCATGGACACTTTTCAGGCATGAGCTAGGCCACAATGGCAAGGGTAAACACAATGTTTATACAGGCAATTTAGTAAAGATAATCAACTATGTATTTATTTTTACTTTATTTTACATGCTTACTGGGGAGGTCCGACTGGGCTTTTGGCCCATTTTCAGCAGAGGTCCCGGGAGAAAAACTCCACAAGGATAATTAAACAAAGCCATGTTTTAAGCAGTTTAGACAAATACAAGAAAGATTTTTAGACAATATAACAATGAAAATGCCTTGTAAGCTTATTTATACAGATAATTACATGGAGATGTAACCATTTATGCATAGGATGCATTGATGGATCATAGGTTTTTCTTGTTATAGAGAAGAAGGGTAGATAAAATATGTCTTGAAAAGAAAGAAGAGGACAAAGAAAACTAACATCATTGGACAGGTTACAGGTATTAAAAAGCAGAGATGTATACAAGTTGAAAGGTGGCAGTAAAGTAGATGCAGAGGGAGATTTGAAGTGATAGAAAGGGGTAGAGTTTTAGTCTGGTTTAGTGCAGGAGCAGAGTCAGGTATTATTTAGGTGTTCTCTTAGCACTATCTTGAATTTGGATGAGTTGGATATATTGAGTATGTTTTAAGGTATAGTGTTCCAAGATTTTGATATTTTGTTGGAGTATAATGAGTTACCATGGCTATTATTAGGTTTAGTTCTCTTCATTAGGAGTTTGTGGGAGTTTCTTAGAGTCCTGGTATGATAAGATCACTAAGGGCTGGACAGTTGTCTGGATGGTGTAGAATGGAGTGTGCTAGGGTTAGCTTGTTAAAGGTGAGTAGAATAGGAAGTTCCAACCATTTTATGTGATGTAGTGTTGAGCAGTGACGTGATCTGAATGGAAGGTTAGTGGCAGATCTGGCTATTTTGTTATAGCATGTCTCCAATTTATTTAGGTCTGCTTTTCTTAGGTTAGTAAATACTGGTGATGCATATAAGAGTGAGGAGAGTTGATGTGTTTTAGAGATGGACTGTCTGGGTGTGTTGGTTAGGAATGGCTTGATTCTATATAGTGAGCCTAATTTAAAGTGGACTTTTTTGATTGTTAGTACCAGGTGTTTGTCAAATTTAAGGTCATTGTCTATAGTGACACCAAGGAACTTGGTGTGTTTAACTGCCTCTATGACTGTATTGTTTGATGAGTAGATTGTAAATGGGTATTGTGGTCACTTTTTTGTTAGTGGTGAGGAGTATGAGCTTTGTTTTGTTGGGATTGAGAATGAGTTGACAGTCAGAAAGGTATTGTTTGATATCTAGGAAGGATTGTTGTGTTTTTTGTATGAGTTCAGAAAGAGAGGGAGCTGTACATATGAAGGAGGAATTATCTGCATATTGAATTATGGTTGCATGCTGACTGGCTTTACAGATTTAGTTTATAAGAATGTAGAAAAGGAGTGGACCAAGGACTGAGGCTTGTGGTGCACCCATGGAGTCTGGTAGCAGAATTAAAAGTTTATTTTGCTACTTGACTGCCTGTCGACAGTCAGATAGGTAGCTGACAAACCAGAATAGGGCAGATTGGGAGAGGTTTAAGGCAGCTAGCTCATTAATACGTTTTTGGTGGGAGACTGTATCGAAGGCCTTAGACATCTCAAGAAAGATGGATGATGCAAGTAGGTTATTATTTCTATGGTGGCTGATTGTGTTAGTAAAACTAACTAGAGCTGTTTTTGTAATATGTTTTGGTCTGAAGCCATGTTGAGATGTGGATAAAAGGTTGTTTTTAGGAGGTGGACTAACAGTTGTGCATGTATGCATTTTTCAAGTATTTTTGCTATAAGTGAGAGAATAGCGATTGACCTGTAATTTGTGAATTCAGTGTAGGTGCCTCCTTTGTGGAGAGTAATTATGTAGGAGGCTTCCCAAAGTTTAGGGATATATTTTTTCTGTTGCAGTCCAGTTGATTAAGACTGATATGGGGTATGAGATAACATCTGTAGCTAATTTAAGATATTCACTAGGGAGTTGGTCAGCAGCAAGGGATTAAGGTTTAAGTTTACACATATATGTTTTTATTGTTGAGGTTTGTATTGGATGTATGGTGAAGGAGGTAAGATTAGTTTCCAGGTTTGTGGGTACAGTTAGAAGGGTATTGCTGCCATTCTTAGTTAGAGATAGAATAGAGTTGATAAAGTGTGTATTAAATTATGAGGCTATGCTGTCAGTGTTGTGGATGCAGCTGGGGTGGTGGATTGGCTTGGTTTTAGTAATTGGTTAACAGCTCCCCAGAATTTCTGGGTTTCTTGAATTGTAGAGTATTGTTTTTTATCATGTTTTATTTGTTTTCTGGCTTGGTTTCATAACTGGTGGTATTTTTGAAGGACTATTTGATTTTTGGTCTTCTGGAATAGGTTCCATGCTCTGTCTCTCTGTTTGAGGTTTGTTTTAGTTTCAGTAGTGAGCCACTGTGTGGGTTTGGATTTTACTTGCAGCTTTCTGAGCAGAGCTAGATTGTTTCAGATAGGGAGGAATTTTTCATTGAAGTACTGAACTGCTAGGTCAGGGTGGAGGTATTTTTGTGGGCGCCAGTCACATACATTTAACAAAGTTTTGAAGGTGTTAGGGGAGAAGTTCTTTTTGTTATGAATATGTTTGTAGAGGTTTTTGGAAGGACTGTGTGATGTTTTAGTAGGCATGTGGGCAAGTGATCACTTAGGCTATCAGGAAGCCTGATTGGTAGTGGAGTGGGTTTGCATTGACTAGAGTCCAGTCTAGGATCAATTGTTTATTGCTATTCTTGTCATGTCTAGTGGAAGTTTGTATTAGTTGACTAAAACTGTGAAGGTTAATGAAGTTTGGGGGATTATGGGAGGAGCATGTTGTCCAGTTTATATTGAAGTCCCCCATTATTATAGTTTCTTGGCTGAGAATAGATGAACACCAGCAGAGGAAGTCCTCGATTATGGTTGGTTTGTTTACTGGTGGGATGTACATGGCTATTATGTTGATGTGCTTGTTAGGATTTATATGAAGTCGGGAAATGAGTACTTCTAAATTCTAAATTAGCTAGGTTGGTTGGATTGATAGTAAGTCTATCAATTTTGAGATTATCTTTGTATAATATTACTATGCCACTACCATGTTTATGTGTCCTATCTTGTCTGTGGATGCTATAGCCAGGGGTAAGGATTTACGTATCTTGAATGTGGGGTTTGAGCAAGTTTCAGTTAGGATTGTTATGTCTGGGGAGTAGTGTGATAGGGTTGGATGAAATTCATGGATTTTGTTTGGTAGGCTTCTAAAGTTCAAATTTAGTAATAGCAGATTGGAATTGCTGTGACAGAGATTGTTAGGGTTTGCATTTGTTGGAGTGGTCAGCTGGTTAGGTGTGTGTGTTTGGGATTGGGGGCCTGGGTTAGGATGTATGTCCCGGCTTACTTTGATATTTGTAATAACTAGGAATAGATATGACAGCTTGATAAATGATTTGTTATATTTTTGGAGTGGACTTGGAATGATCTTTGAGACTAAATGTTTAAATAATAAGAGTTTTATATTGGAGTTGATAAATAGTTCAGGAGATATGATAATGTTATATAGTGGGGTGTTGTGCTGAGTGTAGGTTTGGTTCGTGGGAGAGTAGATGGTTGTGATGTGGAGATTATGGAAAGATGTAAAAAGGTAGGTAGTGACAAGTAGATAAGTAAGCCAAAGAGTGTTGTAAGTCTGAGTAACATTATGATAATATGTGGAGTAATGTTTTGTTGGTAGTATTGGAGTTTAGTTGAATGGGGTTGTATAGTGTATAGAGAAAGGATGCGACTACTTAGTAAGACAGAGTAGGGTTGCTAACGTGATATGCTTAATTCCTATTGGTTTATTTGAAAAGACAGGGTGTGGCCTAAAGTGGTGTGTGGATGGTTGAGTATAGATTTAGGAATAGTGGGGGGAGGGGGTGGGAACACTCCACACAGGCAAAGACCAGAAGTTAGAACCCTGAATCAGTGAGGCAGAAATCTTATCACTGAGTAGTTGTTTCTTTATTGTATAATGATTTCTTGTTTATTTTCTGTTTGTTTACCATGTAGGCTGAGTTATTAAGCGGTGCAATAGGTTTCACACTCATCTTTTGGTGGAATAGGTTTCACAATCACCTTTTGTTGCAGAAATCTGCAGCCTCTATTCCCACATCAGGTAGATGGATTGCTGACACTGCAGTGCAGCATAAGTGGGTTCTGCAATCCTTAGTGTGTCATACTTTGGATAAAATGTTAAACCGAGGCCCCATCTGCCTGAGTCGGTGGTGGCAAAGGTGAATGTTAAAGATACCACTCAAAAACAGTAGGGGAAGTTTTCTGATGCCTTGGCCAAATTTCCCCTAGTAGTATAAATACAACCTTGGGTCTCCCGTCCCAAAAAGAAGCTACTAGCCTACTGGGACTAACTTGGTCAACAAAGGATTAATAAATATATAAACTCAAAAGACCCTTTTCAACTGTGAGTTTGGCCTAAGCCATTGCAGGAAAAACAAAACTGGAAAGCACAGCAACTGTTAGACATAAAAAGAAGAACACAGATACCAAGATCATTTTGCCAACATCATGCTCCTCCATCAGAAGAAAATACCTTCAGGCAAATTTACACCTATTGCAGCCAGACTAGTCCTTAACAATCAGCGGGATCATGATCCATCCAGGTATTGTGCTGTCAAGATGGATTCCATTAAAAAGAATATGTAACACATTTAAAACATCTTCTGAATAATCTTTTTAAAAAATACCTGCACATGAAGAAGTCTTTGCATGTCATAAATACCAGATCTAGCTGTATACATAACACATCTACACTGTTGTTGCTTGTTTATGGAATTGTCACTTGAGAATTACTGAAGTTAGACTTGTAATACTGTCTTGTGTAACATAAGTACACAGCCGATGGTCCATGCCGAAATGCTAATTGCTGTGACTTGTTACAAACTCTTGTGCACCTAGCTCCTGCTTGCATGTCCAAATTAACATTTGGAGCTTTACCTGCATAATAAAAGTTGTAGATACACGAGTGCTGTTCAGCCAGTATCCAAGGAAACACCAGATGCTGTGTTATACTCGGCTCTTGTGCATTTCTAAACGCTAACTGGCACTCAAACGCTGTTATTACAACAGCCAATTTCTTCTCATTAAATACGTCTGATAATACCTGTCTCCAGGCTCTGACGAAATTATACTGCCTTTTTTCTGTTAGTAATCTCTTGCTTGCTGGCACCTGGAGTTTGTTTTTCTGTTTGCAATTTAACTCTCTATGTATCTCCTGCAGAACACTATTCCTTTCTTGCCCAGCCTGTGAATTTCTTCCCTTGCCTCTCATTGGAAGCATTGCACTAGGGGCACTAATTGTTGCTATATTACTCTAAAGGGAACAACACAAGTAATCTGTACTAAATAAAGCAATTAATGTTAAAATAAATAATTCTTCACATAACATTCAAACACATTTCACCCTGATTTGTAATGAAAGACACTAAAAAAAATCAACTATCTCTGGTGTTATTAGATGTTCTTACATGCTTTTGTAATACTGTACAGTGGACTTGTTATATATTGAGTAGTAGTTGATTTATATAAGATATACAGCTAGATGAGGCTTTTTCCTCTTGTTACGCTCTAACTAATTAGGTTTAAGTTAAATACATGCACTTATTAGGAAAAGCCAGACTAACCTACTAATCAAACTAGCTTAACTGAAATGTTCCCTGGGCTATCTGTATCGCACTCCCCCCCCTTTGATTTTCATGTACTTATAGTAAGACATCTTTACATTCTTGAGTGAAACATAAAACATTTTTAGGCTAAGAGTGAATGGTGTTCATAGGGAGAGATCTCTCTTGCTCTGCAGCCATTATTTTTTGTTTTTACTTGGGAATTGGCTGGGGGCAAGAATGAATTACTTGCTAGTTAACTTCACCTGGGATGTTATCAAAGTTCCTAAGCTTTTATACTGGAGTTCTTTATGGTTTGTTGCCAACCTTTCCACTGTCCTGTCTACAACACTTATTTCACTACTTGTTCCTCCTCAAAACAGTTCTGCTAACAGCAGCCTTGCTTTGTTAATGGACAGACGTGCTGCAAAGGTCTTGGCTTACTGTTGCAGTTTGTCATGTTCATGATGTGTTAGTCACTTGTTAAACAATAGCAGGCATTCCCTGCTAACATATATAAACCAATGGGATGGGAGGATGGCATAATGGTTAAAGTGTTTACCTTATAGATACAAATGCAGGGTTTGATTCTCACATGGGGTAATTGGCTAGGTTTGAAAAGGCCCACAAGGGTAATTAGCCTAGTATTAATCTATGAACCTAAGACATATTTGTTGTGCCAAAAGTTCCCTTGCTTTGATCCACTGTTTTATTTATTTATTTTTTCCCATGCGGGTGGTGGACTGATATGGTGACTGGGTAGCTGTACTTTGCCTCATTTCATTCTGCTTAGCTTTGTTCCCCTACCCTACATCCTTTCATGCTTTCACACCCATCTCTACATCATTTACTATAAAAACTCATTAGCTGACCGACTGCACCTCACGGTTTGTTTTAAATTCAGTCCGTAGCTACAGACAATCATTAAACGAGCAAATGAATATCACACTCAGTCAGGAAAAAAGGCCCAATTTATTGGCTAATACCACTTTCCCTCCTATCCTATTTTTTTTTTGCTATACCAATTGTGGCATTTACAGCAGAGAAAATCTCTTTACTGTATGGTACTAAAATCAGACATTTTCTTCCAGACATTGACATAGCTGCTTTAGAAGTAGAGTGTCTTGCTATAATTTCCTTGCCTTTGGTGGCAGTAAAAACAGTTCTCCCACACTGTAAACCCTAATATAGTTAACAAATTAGATACTTGCCCCTTACATTATCTCACTAGTCTTTGATGGCAGGAAAGATTATGCCTCTTAATACTACTTGCCATCATGTAGCTTATGTTGGCATCATAGGCTAACCTCTCCTGTCTCTAGCCTTTGTTGGCAGTAAAGGCTATCCCTCTATGATATCTCCTTCTTTGTGTTTAAGGCAGCAGTTTAAGCTAAAAATTGTTTTATTTGTCAGTGAACGTTAGCGGTCTTAAACTTTTCTTTATCTCCTTGGCTTATGGTGATAATGTAAGCGAGCTTGTGCTGTCACTTACTTTACTTGTAGCTTCTATGCTTTTCTTCCCTAAACGGCAAATCTTTCACCTTAAGAGGAGAACACGAACTACTTTACATGGTTTACAGGTTCATAGGTCATTACAAGGCACGCAGTCCAGGAGACCATTAAGGAGACTAGCCCAAATTCCCAATTGCCTCAAAGCACCGTCTAGTTAAGTGACATGCTGAAGGTCAGACAGTAGGTAAATGAAGGCAGAGAGGAATCAAATGCTATATCCCAGGAAACAACTCATTAACAGCTCACAGCCTTAATCCTCTGTGCTAGCTGCCGGAGTGCTTCTCTTTCTTTGCAGTGAACCTCCTACAGCTCATGTTGTGAATATAAACTAAACAACCCTTTCTTAGGCCATTACTCTCAGGAAACACTTTCACTAAGAGAGTTCAGTTCTTACTCCTTCTGTCCTTCCATCCCATTCTCACACTTTTCTCAGATTATAATCAGATCCTAGTTCTAGCAATTGTACTAAGTCCATGAGCTAGCTTCACAATTCCTATGTAGGGTAGTTCTACATGAATATTAGTATTATCATTTGTCAGCTAAAACCCACTTTTGTTTTGCTGTTTGTTGCTCTTCTAGTGACACTGCCAGTCTCCCAAATTAACCACCAAAACCTAGTCATTCCCAGATGTCACATTGGACTTGATGAAGTTGTGTCTCACAAACACACACACACACACATATATATATATATATATATATATATATATATATATATATATATATATATATATATGTATATATATATAAGGGTGTCATACAAGTGGTCTATCAATTTTTCTTATCACAACTGGTCAAGAAAGTGATCTGTTACATTTGATCTACTTGTTGATATTAAACACCAGGAACAGGATTTCAAGTAAGCATCAAAGATGATCTCTTTGCTGAACATACATTTGCTGAATGCAAGTGTCACAGAGATAATTAACAGTGTATAAAAGTAAAATAAAACTACACTCTGGACATTTCACTGTGATAATTCAATAGAAATATAGTTTAAATGTCAGTATTTTTCCATTGGCTGTGGTTTATTTACTTCTGTTATGTGTTTGACTTTATATTCTAAAGCAGCACTAAACTAAACTGTAATATGTACTAAATTAGAAAACTAAATATAGACAGTGAGTAAAAATTGTTTACAAAGAACCATGACGAATGCTCGATAAGGAGGTGTCCTACCTTGCAGCAGATGGCTAGCATTACTTGATCATAGCTTAATTCTTTTTGTTCTTCTATTGTGAGGGTCAAGGGATGGATCTAGCCAGACCTCTAAGTACTTAAAAGGTTGCACTGTTTGGATGGTCCCCACAGTGGGTGCAGAAAGATCCATTTTCAGAGAACCACATGCAGGCATTCTGAAGTGCCCAACAGTATTGTCTATATATTTTTTGGAAACTGACATTTAAATCAAGCCATACTAGCCATTCAAAGATTTGTGTAATACCACTGCCAGTGACTGAACTGCTTAGATTAGAGGAGTGTTATGTCATCTACATGAAGCAATGTTTTTACATCAAGGATTTTTAAGATAACTGTATTGATGAAAAAGGTGAGGTCCAAATATTTATTCTTGTGCTTTAATTGGAATACATAAAAGAGAAACTGGCCCAAAAACTACCATTAAAAGGTATTTAGTGGAGGTAACTTGTGAACTTGGTCAGCACATTTTCATTTAGACCTTACAAAAAACATATTTTCCAATAGAGTTTGATGACATATAGAGCTTTAAAGGCTTGTATTAGGTCAGTGAAAACAATTTCAGTAATCCCCTGAAGCGGATATGTAGGTATTGTTATGCTGCATTCACTCAGAAAACTATACTGGCTTTTGAACAGAGGTCCAAATTGTACAATATGTTTTTTTAATGGTGTAGATGCAGGTTTTTTTGAGCACTTCGGAAGGGCGGTAGGGACACTAACTTGTATGATGTCTTGTATAGACCTTGCTTTGGAAGTGGAATGATTGCGAATGCTTTCTGCAGTTCAGGAAAGACCCTTGTAGTCCAAGAAACATTACTACTATGACTCACTGGCAAGGAAAGGCAGGTGTTAAAGGTTCCAATGAACTTAAGGTATAACCCTTTCAGAACCTTTCATAGCAAAACTGGGAATATCCTTAAGCTACTGACTGCCATCAGAGAGTGTAAATGATCTAAAGCTAAATTCTGTGATAAACCCCAATAATTTTCCTCGTGTTTATTGGGGAAGGGCTTGAAAAATTTGTATCAGCGCTTGAAGTAAATTCTGGATAAAAATATTGCAGAGGTCTCAGCTATCCTCTTAAGAGGGATATTTTGCTGTTAATTGTGTATGAGTACAACTCAAGAATGATGTTAACCTGCTCTACTGAATTTCTGATTTTTTAGCAAAATTTTAGGATTTTCTTGGTGTGTAAGGAGTGTTATTTTTTTTTGTTTGTGATAAAATGCTTTTAATTTATCACAGTGTTTTTTTGTTGGGGGGGGGCTAGCATTCCTTGTTGAACTTAATTCTCATATCAAATTTCCTGTTTACTGCTGTGATTGTAATGTATCCATGCTTTAGTCAGTACCACTAAGGTCTTCTGAAGCTCTGATGTAATCTATGGTTTAACTTGCACTTTACATTTTTGGTTTTACAAGGATAGTATTTGTTCTGTACAGATAGAAGGATATTTAGCAAGCATTCAAAAGCCATGTTACATTCAGAGTGTGATGTATGATTGGGCACAGGTCCAGTGTGTAGTTGCTAGGTCAGTCAGTAGAGACAACTGCTTGTCTTGCTAGAAACATCAGAAGGTTATGGTAGTACCTGCAAGTTTTTTCTTTTTTGCTGAAAAGATGTACTTACAGTACAATGGCCACTAAAAACTTTGTCTGGGCATCTGGTACAGATGTAGTCCTAGACTGAATGCCCAGCAGTATTGAGGTTTGACCTAGTGGATCTGGTGATAATTGTTGGTGAAAACAAAAATGTATGCAGCATGCCAGCTGAAGATTCTTTTGATTTGTTTAAGTCTGCCATTAGTAATACATTTTCCCTATATAAGTGGGAGAATGGCTTGTTGTAAGAGTTCATTTAGCTGTGCTGGGCTACTGAATTGTGGGCTGTTAAGTACTTTAAATCTAAATTCTTCAGCTACCAAATGTTCATACACTAGCCATTCAGAACCATAATCAGTGTGGTCTGGTGATATCATATGTTATATTTTTGAAGGTGAATTGTTTAAACAAAATAAAGAAGTAGCTATGGGGGCTATATGTGCCCCAGTTTATGCAAATCTGGTGATGTTGTCTTGGGAGCTTAAGTACATATTTAATTCTAAATATGTAAATATTGCAATCTTTATGTTAGATTCCTTGATGATGTATGTATCCTCTGGGTGGACTCCTTAGAAGTACTTTATGAATTGTTTAACTATACAAATAGTACTACTGGTTTTCTAACATTTACCCAACATTTCTCCTCAGATGAAATTAATTTTTTGGATGTAACTATTACCAAGAAAATGGGTGGTGGATTTACTTCAAACATTTATAAGGAATGCACATTTTCCAACTTATATTTGTGCTGTAATAGTTGTCACACCTTTTCTGAGAAACATAGTTTTGTAAAGGGGCATATCTGAGGAATCCACTCTTGAAACTGAGTGCGAAAAATTGACCAAGATGTTTTTAGACCGATCATATCTACAACATATGATGCATAATATTAGAACGGAAGAGGTGAATAGGAGACGCACTAGATTTAAAATTTTATTAGGTGATGAAGTTGTAAAAAGTGACATTAATGATTGCAATGTTGATAAGAGACCATGCAACCTGGTGTCAGTGTTGAAATTTTACCCAGATTATTCAAATATCAAGAATATTATTAAGAATGATTGGTTATTTTTTAAAATTTGATTACGTTTTAAATAAAGTGGTAGGTGATCATTCACAGTTTGTTTTCAAGAGAGGTAGGAATTTTAAGAATAAATTGGAGACTGTAAAGAAGATCCAGAATGAATCACATCTCAATATTCCCTTAGGAACTAACATGTGGGAACTGCAATCAATGTAGGTATAGTTTTTCAGGGGACATGTTAATTATACATGGAGAAATTATTAATTTAGCAAGGATTTGTAATTGTACATCTAAAAGCATTGTTTACATTACTGTCTGTAAAGGTTGTGAAGTTTTTTAGATTGGGAATTCTGAAATACCACTCGCTAGATGCATTTATAAGCATTATTATTATTATCTTAGAAAATGTTGTTAAGAACAAGCATTCACTGTTAAATTCAGGTCACACTAATTTTCAGTTTGTGGTTTTGCAAAAGTCCCAGAAAACCCAAGTGATGGCCTTTGGGAAAATCTAATAGAATATAGGGAACTACAATGAAGTTAAATGTGGGGTGACACCCAGTTTAAATGACAATATTTCAATATGTAGTGTCCTTAAATTAAGGGCAGCAAAGTTGTAGTTTGAAATGTGGCAATATAGTAAAAGCATCAATTTTTAATATTTTTATCAAATATTCATTAGCTTTACATATATATAATTTTTGTATTTTTAATTATAATTATATATTTATTAGATTGATTATTTGGATAATTAACTTGTTAGTTCTGCTGGATGGTTTAAATCACATGACTCTGTGATGTTTTATATTTTAAGAGAAGATGGTATTATTTTTATTAATTTCGGATGAAGTCCTATTACTTGGAAGGACGGAAGTGCTTCACTTGGTATAAAAATACATCTTTACGTACAGTGGAATTGACCTCCTGCTGATTTATGAGCTTCCAACACCATGAATTTGTTGGCAGAACATTTTTTTGGTTATATAAAGTCATAGTTACTAATTAGGACAAATGCTTTTTTTATTTTAGAAATAGGACTGCCCTCCATCTTTCAGTCCAAACCTCTAATTCAGAAAAGCAGAAATGCTTGGGAATGTAAGTAAATTTACTGTGGGGTGATGTCATCTAGTTTTAGTGCTAGAAAAAGTAATTCCAAAAATGTCAGATTTTTAATTCAGAAGTTTCAAGGTGGGCAAGATTGAGGATCTGGGTTTAGCTGATCTTTTACTGCAAATACTTCTGCAACAAAGGCCATCAGCAAAACTGTTCTGAACTGTGAAGCACTTCTGGCCTTCACAAAGACACAGAAAAGTTACATTTTTGTCATTTCATTACTGCACACAAAGCTATTTTGCTGTTCTGTCAATATTAAACTGATATTTATCTGATTTTCATAATTTTCTTTAATGAATTTTTGTTTGTCATCAGCCTGTTTTGGCCTGGTGTGGTGGACTCTTGGAGATAGTAGTAATTATTCTAGTGAAAGTGGATTAACTGCTGCTGTTCTTGGATAACTGAATACTACTAGCATGAATTTATAGCTGTTTTATATTGTTTTTCTTGTTTTCCATTCTTGCTCCTTGCTGTTATTACCAGTAACATTGCACAGAGCTGTATCTGTGTTCAAACACTGAGAAGATTAAAAGGACTTCGCAAAAGCATTTTAATATTGTACTCATTTATTTTTCTCTGTTCAGCATTTGCTTGGTATTGGCCTGTTCTGGCCTGCTGTGGAGGCCATCTTGGAGAGGGCAGTAGTTATTCTAGTATGAGCAGATTAATTGCTAATGCTCATAGGTAGATGTGCACTACTGGCTTGAATTTTTAGCTGTTTTTCATTATTTATTTTGTTTTTATTGCTTGCCATATACAACACTCAACTGTGCTGACTTCATTATCACAATAATTGTAACTGAATATGGGTAGTGAATGCATCTCCAGTTTTTTCCTATAGTCAGTATTATTTTTAGATTTGTCTTTCATTCAGCAGGTGCCAGTCACAAGTGTGCTTTGGGCCTAAACAAACTGTGTTGAAGTGCACACAACCCTTATGGGCTGCGGAAAGTAACATGTTTGTGAGCCGTACCATCTCTTAAACACTAGTATCCATCAGCTCAGTATTGCTATCTCCCAAAAATTATGTTCATAATGCTTCAGATATCCTATCTACCAGGTCTAATCCATTAAATCTATTCTTCAACTCCACTACAAGTTTATAATACTATTGAGCTTGTATCTCACTGGCCTAGATGATTTTCTTGTTTCTTCAGTTTAATTCTAAGCTTCGAAGTAGAAAGCTGAAGGTCTTAACCAGAGTAAGTTTCAGGTCATGTTTTGGCTGACTCTTCAGAACTCTTCTGTCTCTTATCGCAAAGTATGTAGCCAGTCTGATTTCAGTACTGACCATTTGATGATAGCCATCAGTAAAGCTATCTCTTAAAATGTTGAAAGAAAGAGTTTATTATGACCAGTGGATTATCTTAGCATAATTCTACTAGTCTGTATGCTGTTTCATTTCATATTTCAAGGCAAATCGTACGTATTATTCCAGTTGTACTTTGACTACCATCTTATAACATTCCAATCACTTATGATGAATTAGCATTTTTTAGTGTTACTTCCAAAAGTTGCTGCAGATCCTCACTAAACTTATCCTCTTCCTCCTCTTCCACTTATGTAGTTGGAGCACTAACATTTATCACTAAAGTGATGAATGGCTTACCCTGTAGTCTAATTGAGATAATTCTAACATTTATTGTGTTGAAAACAAACACTGATTTTGGCGCCCATTACATATAAGGACTACTCAATTTCTTCTACAGGATTCCCGACCACAGCAGAAGGTCTGATTATTTTCTGATGAAAAATGGCTAATTCTAGTCAATTTTAGTTCCCCAGTTCCCCAGATGTAAATATTCCTGTTGTGCTATCCTTAACTACCTCAAACTTGCCTTGGTTCATTGTTGTTGCATTTCAAGTTCCAATGGTATATAGTTCATTGCACCTTTGAGACTGTATTTTCATTTATGAGCACCTGAGCTTATGGACATCATTCTGTCTTAATCCATCCGCATCACAAACTCTAGCATTAGTCATTCTTGTCCTCTGCTCTTCTACAGTAATATGTGAGACACCTTCTGACCTGAGGGTCTCATCTTCCAGTGCCATTTTGTTGTGTCTTTGGTGCTTTTGTCCAATTGGAGAGGCTTGCCATTACTTTCTTCAGTGGCTCATCCTTTTCCTGATTTGTTTACCATGACCTGCCTGCCTTGGGTGGCCCTACATGCTATAGCTTACAGCTTCAATGAGATACTCATGTGCCTTTACAATGGCAGGGTAATCTTCCAAAATATTACTAAGTTCCAGTATTTAGTGATGTCTTGAATAATATGTAGAAGAAACAGAATGCAGAAAGGACAGACTTGTGCTAGTAGTTGAGGGGTTATATGTTAACAGGTTACATAGTTAGTGTATAGAGCAGAGGTATTAGGCTAGCATGTGTGATAGATAATTAGATTGTATTAACATTAAGCTTAGAAGAGAAAGGGTTGTGCTGTAGAATAAACAGTGAGGGATGTCAGGGTAGCAGAGAAAAAGGGTTGTGCTGTAGAATAAAGAGTGAGGGATGTCAGGGTAGAAGAGAGGAGGGGTTGTACTGTAGAATAAAGAGTGAGGGATGTAAGGGTAGAAGAGAGGAGGGGTTGTACTATAGAATAAACAGTGAGGGATGTCAGGGTAGGAGAGAGAAAGGGTTGTGCTGTAGAATAAATAATGAGGCATGTCAGGGTAGGACGGGGAGTTTGGCATAAAGATTAAAGGATAGTAAAGTGGGGGGGGGGTAAAGAGAGCTGCAGGAGAGTATGTTAGAGAATGATGCACGGTGAGGTTATTTACCGGCTAGGTGTGCTAGGAGTTTTGTAAGTTTGATAGGTATTACATACAGAAACAGTAAGTTATCCAACAGCAAATGCTGAAGTAAATTGTTCCCCTGTGAAACAACATAGCACAGTGATGTTGCAACGGTAAGTATTTTGCAAGTCGCCATTTCCTTATCTAACCAATACTTCCCTAGTGGTTTGCAGAGTACAGCACTGAAGCAACTATCTTATGAATAAGCAATGAAAAAAAAAAAAAAAAAAAACAGAAACCCACAAGACCCGTTTGTGCAAGTTGATTATATAGGAGATTTTTTGTGGTGTTGTGTACATGCTCAGTAGCTTTTGTGCTTGTACAGGGTAGTACCAAAGAATTACACAGTGCACCTGATGAATGCCATTTTTATTTGATCTCTGGCATCCCTATTTGATAACTGACTTGTTGGATCTTTGCAGTATATTAAATCAAAAATGTCACCATACAGTTATATTCATTCATTCTCTGATTACCCGCTGAATCTGGTTCAGCGTCACAGGGGAGCCACAGCCTATACTAGTATTTATTGGGGGAGCTGCAGCCTATGCCAGTAGTTACTGGGGGTGGGCAGCTACAGCCTGTATGGGTAATCATGGGGGAGCTAGACTATATACTAGCAGTCACTGGTAGAGCTAGAGCCTATACCAGCAGTTACCGGGTGAGCTGAAGCCTTTACTAGTAGTCACTGGGGATCTGGAGCCTATACCATTGGTCACTGGGAGAGCTGGAGCCAATACCAGTAGTTACTGGGGGTTGGGAGCTAGACCCTCTACTGGTAGTCATGGGGGAGCTAGACTGTGTACTAGCAGTCACTGGTGGAGCTAGAGCCTATACCAGCAGTTACTGGGTGAGCTGAAGCCTTTACTAGTAGCCACTGGAGATCTAAAGCCTATACCATTTGTCACTGGGGGAGCTGGAGCCAATACCAGTAGTTAATGGAGGTGGGGAGCTAGACCCTCTACTGGTAGTCATGGGGGAGCTAGACTATATACTAGCAGTCACTGATGGAGCTAGAGCCTATACCAGCAATTACTGAGGGTGGAGAGCTAGAACCTATACCAATAGTCATTGGGAGGAGCTAGAGTCTATACCAGTAGTCACTCACTGGGGGAGCTGGGGCTTATACCATTAGTCACTGTGGGAGCTGGAGCCTATACCATTAGTCACTGGGGGAGCTGAAGCCAATACCAGTAGTTGCTGGGGTAACTAGAACCTATGCCAGTAGTTACTAGGGGTGGGGAGTTAGAGCCTATACCAGTAGTCATTGTGGGAACTAGTGTTTATACAAGTAGGTACTGGGGAACTAGAACCTATACCAGTAGTCACTGGTGGAGCTAGAGCCTATACCAGTAGTCACTGGAGGAGCTGGTGTCTATACCAGCAGTTACTGGGTACAAGACAGTGGAACTAATCCTAACTGGGATGCCAGCCCATCTCAGGATGTAGACATTCACTCCCTCTAACACAGCACACATACCTACAGGCAGTTTAGAACACCATTTCACCAAAAGCATGTCTGTAGGGTATGGGAGGAAACTTAAAATAGAGATGTACAGACATTACACAGAAGGTACCTCAGGTAAAAAGTGAACTGGAGAACCAAGTGCTGTGAGGCAGGAATGCAACCTGCTGCACCACTGTGCCATCTCTAACAGGTTTTTGTATAGTTAGTTTATTTTAAGACATTCCTCCAAGGACCATTTTCATATTTTCATTGGGTGAAAGAAAATAGTTCTTCAGAAAAAAGAAACAACCTCAAATCTAGGTAAACCTTCTTAAAAAATGCAGCTCCTGTCATAATTAGTCCCCTGTTCTTTATTTTTAAGCTTTGCTATTCAACTGGTATAGTTCTCTATCACTTTAAACATGCAGATGTTTTTTTTCTTTCAATTAAATCACCTCTCATCTGTAACATACAGGATTATGATCGGGTAATGGATTGCTGATCTTAACCTGCATATTATGTGTTTTTAGATGGATGCCAAGAAATTCCCCTCGAGAGCAAAGCTGAAGAGGTGAATCTTGGCATGCATGTTGAGAACAGATAATAAAGGGCTACGATCAGAGACTTCATCATAATTCGTTGTAGTCCATAGAGCTTTATCTGCTCCATGTACTGCTAGTTACAGGGGGGGGATCGGCAAGTGTTTTGCTGGTTTTCCAAGCCATAAAGCACTTAGTGAGCGCTCTCAAAAAGATAGTGAAAGAGATTCTTTTATGTTAGAAATAATTCATAGATTCATAGGTAAGTACTATCATTCCGTGGACCATTTCAAGCCTAACCAAAAAACCCTATTTAGAATTTCCCTCTAACCTCAAGGAGGCAAAACAACGGGGGAGAATTTGAGGCTGCCAATCCAATTATGTAACTTTACCTTGAAGGTGGCAATTGTGCTACTCTGCTTGACACGTAGTGGAAGTTTTCTTCGACGGATATGCTGGGATATGAATCTATCATGCCAACATGTCTTATTTATCTGCTGATGAAAGTTTAGTTCCTTTAATCGAGTATTTGATGTGCCATTAGTTCTGCAAAGACACACATTACTACTAGCACAAACAGTAGGCAGAAACAAATTTGCTTTTTATTCTGCCCTTTTGTTTGCAGGTCAGTTCTGGCAGATTTAACTGCTTAGCATGCATGATACAGTGAAGCAGGAGGTGCTTAATATTTGTTAAGATTGGGTTCATGCTATAAGCACTTAACTAGTTTGTCTTTTCCAGAGTGTAATCACCGCTGTCCATGCACTTACATATGAATTATGCACCACTGCACCCCACCATACAGTCACTCCAGTTCTTTTGAAAACATTTTATGTTCATGTTCTTGGTTATATTAGCAACCATGGATTGTTGAGCCAGGGTTCTACATGCTTTCTTGTGAAGAATTTAGCACTTATTCGTATTTATACACATGTAATCTACAACAATACAGATAAGGGTTTGTTTATTGGGGCCATTTTGTGTCTTAGACTCAGGCATTTGAAACAAACTGATAATTTAGGCTTAAGGGATAGTGCTGCCAAATAGTTCCAGAATTACTTATCTGACTGTTTCAGGTTATCTCAGGTTCTTCTTTCACACACATAGTTCCTTTTACTATTAGGTAGTCATAAACGGTGTCAGTAAATGTTAAGCTTTAACTTTAAGGTGCATATGGCTGGGTCTCATAGTCCCTGTGCTTGCTTTTTAGTATTCTTCATATGTTCAGCCTGGTGTCCCTCAAGGTTCATTCCTGGTGTTTTTCCATATTCTAAATAACCTTATCAGAAACGTACCTAGGATCATATTAGAATGCATGCAGATGACTTGCTTGCCTTGAAATGTGGTAAAATCGCAGCTGCATTAAAAAATCTAGCCCTTTCCTTATTTTTGACTCTCTAAACAATCCTACTGATCTAGTTTTACAGCAAAAATACCTTGTAGTCTGACTGGTTTGTTCCCTGTTCTTAAATGCCACATTAAAAGGTCCCTTAATCAACTTAATATTTACTGTAACATTTCTGACTTACCCTGGATTTTAAGTTTTTGATTCCCAAGTTTGAGTACCTCTCCTGGTAGTTACTACTAACTCTTCCTGTAACACTGCACTCTTACAAAATGTTAATAAAATCTGCAGATTTAGCATTCTGGCAGGCAATGGAGATAGTTTTGTTTTACTTTGAAGACCCATGTCTTCTAAATGAAATAGTCACTCTGCTACTAGTATCCCTACTATTTAAGTTTCTCAGTATGGAATACTGTCCCTTTCTGGCAGAATATCTATTAAAAACATTAGCCATTAACTCAGATAACAGGAGGTAAGGTGACCTCAATCTAGTTTCATAGTAGTTGAAAAAAAAATATTTTCCAAGATTGCTCCAGCCTGTTGGAATCCACTGTCAGCAGTACTTAGAAATAAAGAGAATCTATTAAGTTTCCAAGTTAAACAAAAAGTATTAACTCATTTCTGTCTGTGATAAAATGTTTTAGACATACTGGCTAAAGTATGCTCTCCTGCTGACCTCTCATTTTGGCCACCATAAACATAAAAGTATCTACTGGATGGCCTTATGACTGTGTAACTTTTTAAACTAATTGTCTTCTTAACAATGTTGCTTTTAAATAGCTTTATTAATGTAGTGTCCATTTCACTCAGTAGTATATGTTTTCTTATGGCTAACCATTTGAAATGTCGGGACCCACTAGTGTGAGTCCCAAAAAGTGGAGACTGAATGGCCAAAAGAACAGACTTACATATACTAAGTCAGACTTACATATACTAAGTCGAGATGCCATTTCATGGAATATTCCCTTTTCTCTGATATATGGCTATCTTGGATTGGGTATAGATATATATATATATATAAAAATATAGGCTAGAGCCTATACCAGTAGTCACTGGAGGAGCTGGTGTCTATACCAGCAGTTACTGGGTACAAGACAGTGGAACTAATCCTAACTGGGATGCCAGCCCATCTCAGGATGTAGACATTCACTCCCTCTAACACAGCACACATACCTACAGGCAGTTTAGAACACCATTTCACCAAAAGCATGTCTGTAGGGTATGGGAGGAAACTTAAAATAGAGATGTACAGACATTACACAAAAGGTACCTCAGGTAAAAAGTGAACTGGAGAACCAAGTGCTGTGAGGCAGGAATGCAACCTGCTGCACCACTGTGCCATCTCTAACAGGTTTTTGTATAGTTAGTTTATTTTAAGACATTCCTCCAAGGACCATTTTCATATTTTCATTGGGTGAAAGAAAATAGTTCTTCAGAAAAAAGAAACAACCTCAAATCTAGGTAAACCTTCTTAAAAAATGCAGCTCCTGTCATAATTAGTCCCCTGTTCTTTATTTTTAAGCTTTGCTTTTCAACTGGTATAGTTCTCTATCACTTTAAACATGCAGATGTTTTTTTTCTTTCAATTAAATCACCTCTCATCTGTAACATACAGGATTATGATCGGGTAATGGATTGCTGATCTTAACCTGCATATTATGTGTTTTTAGATGGATGCCAAGAAATTCCCCTCGAGAGCAAAGCTGAAGAGGTGAATCTTGGCATGCATGTTGAGAACAGATAATAAAGGGCTACGATCAGAGACTTCATCATAATTCGTTGTAGTCCATAGAGCTTTATCTGCTCCATGTACTGCTAGTTACAGGGGGGGGGGGGATCGGCAAGTGTTTTGCTGGTTTTCCAAGCCATAAAGCACTTAGTGAGCGCTCTCAAAAAGATAGTGAAAGAGATTCTTTTATGTTAGAAATAATTCATAGATTCATAGGTAAGTACTAGGCAATCATTCCGTGGACCATTTCAAGCCTAACCAAAAAACCCTATTTAGAATTTCCCTCTAACCTCGAGGAGGCAAAACAACGGGGGAGAATTTGAGGCTGCCAATCCAATTATGTAACTTTACCTTGAAGGTGGCAATTGTGCTACTCTGCTTGACACGTAGTGGAAGTTTTCTTCGACGGATATGCTGGGATATGAATCTATCATGCCAACATGTCTTATTTATCTGCTGATGAAAGTTTAGTTCCTTTAATCGAGTATTTGATGTGCCATTAGTTCTGCAAAGACACACATTACTACTAGCACAAACAGTAGGCAGAAACAAATTTGCTTTTTATTCTGCCCTTTTGTTTGCAGGTCAGTTCTGGCAGATTTAACTGCTTAGCATGCATGATACAGTGAAGCAGGAGGTGCTTAATATTTGTTAAGATTGGGTTCATGCTATAAGCACTTAACTAGTTTGTCTTTTTCCAGAGTGTAATCACCGCTGTCCATGCGCTTACATATGAATTATGCACCACTGCACCCCACCATACAGTCACTCCAGTTCTTTTGAAAACATTTTATGTTCATGTTCTTGGTTATATTAGCAACCATGGATTGTTGAGCCAGGGTTCTACATGCTTTCTTGTGAAGAATTTAGCACTTATTCGTATTTATACACATGTAATCTACAACAATACAGATAAGGGTTTGTTTATTGGGGCCATTTTTGTGTCTTAGACTCAGGCATTTGAAACAAACTGATAATTTAGGCTTAAGGGATAGTGCTGCCAAATAGTTCCAGAATTACTTATCTGACTGTTTCAGGTTATCTCAGGTTCTTCTTTCACACACATAGTTCCTTTTACTATTAGGTAGTCATAAACGGTGTCAGTAAATGTTAAGCTTTAACTTTAAGGTGCATATGGCTGGGTCTCATAGTCCCTGTGCTTGCTTTTTTAGTATTCTTCATATGTTCAGCCTGGTGTCCCTCAAGGTTCATTCCTGGTGTTTTTTCCATATTCTAAATAACCTTATCAGAAACGTACCTAGGATCATATTAGAATGCATGCAGATGACTTGCTTGCCTTGAAATGTGGTAAAATCGCAGCTACATTAAAAAATCTAGCCCTTTCCTTATTTTTGACTCTCTAAACAATCCTACTGATCTAGTTTTACAGCAAAAATACCTTGTAGTCTGACTGGTTTGTTCCCTGTTCTTAAATGCCACATTAAAAGGTCCCTTAATCAACTTAATATTTACTGTAACATTTCTGACTTACCCTGGATTTTAAGTTTTTGATTCCCAAGTTTGAGTACCTCTCCTGGTAGTTACTACTAACTCTTCCTGTAACACTGCACTCTTACAAAATGTTAATAAAATCTGCAGATTTAGCATTCTGGCAGGCAATGGAGATAGTTTTGTTTTACTTTGAAGACCCATGTCTTCTAAATGAAATAGTCACTCTGCTACTAGTATCCCTACTATTTAAGTTTCTCAGTATGGAATACTGTCCCTTTCTGGCAGAATATCTATTAAAAACATTAGCCATTAACTCAGATAACAGGAGGTAAGGTGACCTCAATCTAGTTTCATAGTAGTTGAAAAAAAAATATTTTCCAAGATTGCTCCAGCCTGTTGGAATCCACTGTCAGCAGTACTTAGAAATAAAGAGAATCTATTAAGTTTCCAAGTTAAACAAAAAGTATTAACTCATTTCTGTCTGTGATAAAATGTTTTAGACATACTGGCTAAAGTATGCTCTCCTGCTGACCTCTCATTTTGGCCACCATAAACATAAAAGTATCTACTGGATGGCCTTATGACTGTGTAACTTTTTAAACTAATTGTCTTCTTAACAATGTTGCTTTTAAATAGCTTTATTAATGTAGTGTCCATTTCACTCAGTAGTATATGTTTTCTTATGGCTAACCATTTGAAATGTCGGGACCCACTAGTGTGAGTCCCAAAAAGTGGAGACTGAATGGCCAAAAGAACAGACTTACATATACTAAGTCAGACTTACATATACTAAGTCGAGATGCCATTTCATGGAATATTCCCTTTTCTCTGATATATGGCTATCTTGGATTGGGTATAGATATATATATATATATATATATATATATATATATATATGTTCTTGGTGGGGGGATGTATGTGGGGGGGGGCTTGCTCCCCCTGCAAAAAAAAGTTTTAAGGAGAAGAGCGATTTTCGAGATTCACTTTTCTCCTGAGTTTTCTCTCTCTTTTTTTTTTTCGGCTTATCAGCTCTCGGTATCTCAAGTGCTGATATTTTAATGGGGAGCCTTTCTTATATTATACTCTGGTTTCAAATGATTAGATTTGAATATCTTTTGTAAGTGATGACTTTATATATTTCTGTCTTTGGCTTGGGTCATGGCATAAAAGGGTCTTTGTACAAGTCTATCTACCAGTTTAACAATTTAATTATTTAGTTAATTGAACATTTATGTCTGCACTGAACAGAAAGAAGGGAAAGTTCTATAGGCAAACAGAACTAAAAGTCATTTACTGAAAACTCATTCCCCACAAAAGAGCACATTACAGTAACTAAATGCAAAAACAAGGTAGCATAACTTAATAACTATACAAGACAACATGATAGGATAACTAAGCAAGTATACAACACAAACCTCTCAAATATACAGCTTTTCACAGAATGTCCAGATTCTTGCCTCATATTTTTTGGTCCATTTTTCTTAAAATTATGGTTTTCTGGCAAATTAGGGGTAAATCATTAAAGACTGAAGTTAGAAAATAATGACAGACATTTGAGTTTCAGACTTCATACCCTTCAACAAATTCATGGAAATGCAAATCCTGTTATTCTAACACAAGTTTTTAAGAGCAATATTAAAAAAATTACTCCTTTTTGGGTGCTTGTCCCACTTTTATTTATGGCTTTGTCCAGATTTCTTGGTGTAAGAGGTTGAGCGGTATAAACACACACTTTTAATTTGTCATAAAAAGCACAACTAATACTGAGCTAGTTTATGTGCAACATCAAATAAGAGGCAAAGTAGCATCTGTGCAGCAGTGTGCACAACTTTGTAAGTCTTTCAGTTAATATTATCTAATGTATTTATGCATGGAAAACAGTATAAAAGTTCCAGTCTGTTGAGAATTCCTGAGTAGGTGTCTTGTAACCTGTTATAGTCTTCTCTGCTGTTATTTGTTCAGGCGACTCTGTATAATTGCTACCCAATGATATACTAGCTTCACAGCTTATTACGAACTGTTATCTCTTACATTGTGCTGGTAGCGATTCCTATTTGTATATAGTCACAACATCTAGAGTACATTGCCGAGCTTGTTTTCATTAGACCTGATGTACATAATACTTATCGCTTATTTACTGCATGTTTCTATAACGCTACAAATTCAGTTATACTCTACTTAGTGATTAAGATGTTTAGCTGGTAACTTCTGTTTTTACTTGCAGAAAGGCTTGATAGACTTCAGTAGCATCTCTGTGCTCATTACCATTTTAATAAACTGTCATTTTTTTGTCCTTAAAAAAAAACAAAAGGCAGTAGGAACAGCAGCAGTGTATACCAAAGAAAAATGTAGATCAAAAACACCAAAAATCAGGAGAAAACCAGATCTTTTAGCGTAAAATGATTTAATTCACTATTCGTCAAAGGCAACTTCATCAGAAATACAATTCACTACTACAGAAACACACTTAAAATACTATCAGCAAGTGAACAATTAATTGTATAACAAGCTGTTCAACTTATAAAACAATTATTCAATTGAAGTGAACCAGCAATTAACTTAGTCCCATAGACTACTGTTTGCAGTAAAAAATACATCTAAGTAAAAACTTTATTTTTTAATATTAACTTTTCTGTTTTTTTTAAAAAACATTTTATACTGACTGTGTCATTCAGCCCAGGATGTATGTAAGAAGCCAGTCTCAGTTGCTGTACTGCTTCTTTCTGTTCTACTTTGTTCCTATAATCACCTCCCCTGATGTCCTTGTTCACTGACTCAAGAACCGAGAAGGTGAACTTTTTCCAGTTAATGCATGTAGTGGAATGTTTGCCCAAGGCATTGTTGACATTTTTTGTTCTTATAGCATACAAATGTTCAAGAATACTTGTCCTCAAACTTCTGGTGGACATTCCCACATAGAACGCTGGACATCCACTACACATTTATTTATTTTATTTTATATTTGTTGATAGGACTGGTCCAACTGGATATATGTCCATTTTCAGTGGAGGCCTGGGGGGAAAAGCTCCACAAATCAGAGTAGTATTTACAAAACACAGGTACATTACAAAGTTTTGACAATCATTACATTTCATTGCATTTTAACTTATTAATAAGAAAAAAATCCTAGTACCTAACAGCTATGGATATTCATACAAGAATATGTAAAATGACACTATTAAACTGTA
This sequence comes from Protopterus annectens, assembly GCF_019279795.1. Lineage (NCBI taxonomy): Eukaryota > Metazoa > Chordata > Ceratodontiformes > Protopteridae > Protopterus > Protopterus annectens. The sequence goes on along the minus strand of NC_056747.1, from coordinate 1,195,889,570 downwards.
AAGTCACACACACATTATTGTTAATAGAAAATAACTAGCTTATACAGGTATGAAGATTAGTGTCTAGGGACAAGTGAAGTAGTTAGTCAGGGTTAACACAGGGGCATAACCAATGTGATTTAAGGTATGGTTTCAGTTTGCTTTTAAATAGGGTAACTGAGGCTAGGGAGCTTAGTTGATTGGGGAAGGTGTTCCAGGTTTTACCCACTGTATTAGGGAACAACGAGTCTCCAGCCAAATTGTTGGTTTTACCTATTTGTACCAGTAGTTTATGTGATGAGTGTAGGGTCTTGAGGTTATTGTAGGGGCTGATAAGGTTAGTGAGTATTCGTTGGTTGATACAGGATCTTATGGGCAACTATTAGTTGGTTCAATAGTATTAGATTTGACAACTCTAACCATCCTAGTTGATTAATGTTACAATGATGGGTTCTATAGGTTGACCCAGTTACAAATCTGGCAATATTATTGTAGGAGATAGCCAGCTTGTTCAAATTGCTTTTACATAGTTTAGTATAGATAGGTGAGGCATATAGTAGGGTTGAGATTAAGTGGGTACGGGCAATAGTGGTTCTGGCTGGTGGAGTCAGAAAGGGTTTGATCCTGTAGAGGGAATCTAATTTTTTGTTTACTGTTTTTATAGTGTTGTTAATATGAGGCTCAAAGGTAAGGTTATTATCAATTAGTACCTCAAGTAGTTTTGTGGTAGGATCAGGAGACATGATAGTACCATTGCTAGATGTAATAGTAAAGTTCAGTGGGGTGGCCCTGCGGGTGGGAGTGAATAGTAGCATTTTTGTTTTTTTTTTATTCAAGATGAGACATCAGTGTAGAAGCCAATTCTCTACTGTGCTAAACATGTTTTGGGTTAGGGACTGAAGTTCTGATGGAGAAGTGGCTGAACATATTAGCGTGGAATCATCTGCATATTGGATACAGGTAGCTTGAGGTATTACAGAATGTAGGTCATTTGTAAAAATAGAGAAGAGGAGAGGACCCAATATGGAGCCTTGAGGGACACCAAGGGCAACTGGGAGGTGGGAAGACAAGTTATTCTCCCATAGTACAGCCTGTTGCCTGTTATTTAAGTAGGATTGGAACCACTGTATAGCAAGTGCATCCAGTGACAGGTTTTTAAGTATGTTTATGAGGAGCTGGTGATTAACCATGTCAAAGGCTTTTGACAGATCAATAAAGAGGACTGAGGATAGAGTGTCATTATTGCGATTTTTATTAATGCAGTCGGTAAAAGATAAGAGGACAGAGGTGGTGTTATGAAATGGTCTAAAGCCGTGTTGGCAGGTGGCTAGTAAGTTGTTTTCTAGTAGGTAGCTTAATAGTTGCTTATGAATGCATTTCTCCATGATTTTTGCCAATGGGGATAATATGGCTATAGGTCTGTAGTTAGATAAATCTTTGGAATTACCACCTTTATGCAGGGGGATAATATGTGAAATTTTCCAGATTGATGGGATGGTACCTTCAGTAATAGTTCTATTAATGAGGATGGATATTTGGTAGGCTATAGCTTTTGCAGCTTTTTGCAGGTATTCTGCAGGTAGTAGGTCTGCAGAGAGGGTGGTGGGTTTAAGTTTCTGAATAAGGGTACAGACAAGAGATGTAGGAACAGGTTGAAATTGAAATAGTGGGGGCTGAGATATCAGAGGAAGAAGATATGGTGTCAGGGGATAGCTGATTAGCAAGAGATTGAATGGTCTCTGTGAAAAAAAGTGTTAAAAGAATTGGCTATTTGGTTGGGATTGTTATGATCAGAGCCTGAGGGAGTGGGTGTGACTGAATGACCCATGTGTAAGAGTTTGTTGATGCCTGACCAGAATTTTTGAGGTTTATTTTGGTGGGTTTGTTGGAGCTGTCAGTAAAAAGTTCTTTTATCTGACAATATGGCTTTTTTTGTTTAATTTCTTAGCTGTCTGAACTTTAATTGTTCTGTAGGGCTTTTAATTGTATGCCAGCTGACCCAGAGTTTGTTTCTTTGGTGGATTTTTTGTTTGGTAGTTTTGGAGAGCCATGGGGCTGGTTTAGTCCTAGTTCTAATTGTACGTGTAGGGGCATGGCAATCTAGAGTGGCTAAGAATTTCAAATTAAAGTATTTAACTGCATCTTCTAATGGTAGGTGTTTTAGGGGTGACCAGTCACAAGTTATAAGTTCTTTTTGAAAGCTGTCTGGGTTAAAATTTTTGTTAGTCCTTATTGTCTTATAAATGGTTGGGTTTGGAATGTCACTCTTATACCTGATTAAGAAGGTGAGTGAGTGGTCGCTTATATCTTCAGGGAGGGTACCTACTTTGTAAGTTTGGTGATGACTATTTGTGAGAATCCAATCTAGGGTGCTTTCATTGTTATTACGTTTATTGGTTCTAGTGGGGGATGTAATGGTTTGAGTAAAACCGTATAGGTTAATATGAGTGGAAGGCTGTTCAGATGTACAGCACTTCCAGTTTATATTAAAGTCACCAAGTACATAGCCAAATAAACAATACCTTCACTACCACACTCTAATCTGCCTGGAACAGTGATGTTGAAATCAAGGTGTTGCAAAACAATATAAGAACCAGTGTGATGTACCTACATACTTTACATCCCATACACTTATGCATACCTCTGTTGTTTACTCTGAAACAACGGGAAGCATGTCCCCTCTCCAGCATATCCTTGATGTTACAATTTTTCTTGTACACAAAACAAGGCACCTCACCCAGTACATTTACCATGTCACCATTACCTAAAAATGATTTTCCAATTAATAATTTTACGAATCTGGTTGTTGTCAAAACTCATGTCCAAACAAAACCTAGGTTTGCTTGGACCTACACCATCTGTATACGTTCTTTTTGTGAAACCTTTTACCAAAATGGGAGGAAAATCATTCTCCCTTCTAGAGATAATCTTGCTGGCAGCTCTGTCCAGTAAATCTCTAGGATAACCCCTATCCAAAAATAACCTTTTAATAAACTGAACCTCCTCAAAAACGGTGGTGTCATCCACGGTCATCCGTGAAGCCCAGATGAACTGGCCACGAGGAATGTTCTTTTTAGTAAAGGAGGGGTGGTTACTTTTATAATGTACATAGTTGTTACAAAAAGTGTTTTTTCAGTAAATACTACTATAAACCTCATTCATAGTAGCTTCCCACCTAATAATCATATCCAGGAATGAAACTTCACGATCAAAACCACTTAAGGTGAATGTTAAAAAATCAGTTCACTTAAAACATCAACAAAACCATCTACATAAAACCTTCCTTTTTAACAATAAAAAACAGGTCATCTATGGACCTTTTATAAAAGACGACCTTGTCCTATAAATCCACACTAGGCAAAATTTCCAACTCCCACCACCCAAGAACCAAATTTGCATAAGTGATAAGAAAACCAAGCTGCTACTCCACAGCTGAAGGAAATTGTTGGAATTCACTTATTCAAAACTCCAGTTGAAGAAATGATTTCAAGAAGACTAAAATCTTAACAGAATTTTAATATTAAAACATAAAACCATGAATAGTTCAATGACACTCTGAGAGCTAGCATAACCAAAGGTTACAACAGGCCTTCTGTCGTTGTATAGTCTTTTTCAAAAGTTAGGTATGAGGCCCATAAATCTGAAACATCCGTATCACACAAACCCTTCGGTGCTGGTAAACTACTCAGTGGTGTCCTCAAAACGCTTTGTGTAGATAGAGGAACTTTCACCATTATACAGCTAAAGCTATTCCTTCAAATTCAGGTACAAAAAGTCTTTAACATAGAAACACAAGAAAATAAGTTCAAATAGAACATCCCAAACTGTCACTCGATAAGCGCTTTCGGTAAAACCTTCTTCAGATCATAAAAATTAGGGACTCCATTACTCATTTTTATATAAAACCTGTAACCAATGAAAATTGAAGACACGGACAGCACCTCTTTTTACATAAATGGTCATAACCATTCAAAATAGAAAATCAGATGACACATCTCCTTACTTAACCAATAGTAGGTCTCCTGGCCTTCAAAGTTGGTTTTAAGGGAATGACAACATTCAGCCCCGGAGGGCAATCTGCTCTTAAATTCACTATCCATTTAGTTTCACATAGTTCAGTTTTGTTACAAATATCACCTCTTCTGTTTCCTTCAAATACTCTCTCAATGACTTTGAACAAGAAACTATGGGTTGGGAATTTAGAAACATGTATTGCTAAAGCATTGTGAGTATCCTCTCTACGTATATCACTTAAATGTCATAGCAGTCTCTTTTTAAACATTTGGTTGGTCTTGCCAACATAGAACGATGTGCAGTTTTTACAGGTGGCTGGGTAGACAACATTTTGGAAGGTACAAGTAGCTTTACAGTTAAAGATAAATTCTTTATCCATGCCTGGATGTCTAAAGACATTATTGCTGTCAATATATTCACAAGCGGAACAATTTCTGCATTGGAAAGTACCTTTATGTCCCACTATTGTTGGCTTTGGAAATCCATCTTTCATACACAAAAGTCGCTTGATGTTCTTCTTATTCTTATAACTAAAATGTGGTTTATCACCTACTATAGCCCGAAGCTTCGGATCTTGTGTCAAAATTGGCCAGTATTTATTAATAATATCTTTAACCTGCTTTTTATCAGTACTATAAGTAATCATTAATCGCATGGAAGGTATTCCTTGTTTCATCTCAACCAAAGCTGTCTCAGAATTCTGCAATCGACTTCTTTGGAACTTGTTCACAGTGGGGTCAATATCTTTTTTAGAATAACCTTGTGTCTGCAAGCATCCTTTTAAATCAGCCATGTCTTGCTGGATAGTTGCTTCTTGTGTACATCTCCTAGTAATTCTAGAAAGCTCATTCTTCATTATATTGCTTGTAACATGCCTGGGATGCATGCTATTCTTATGGAGATAATGATTTCTCCAGGTAGGTTTTCTGTAAAGTGAGGTCTTCATCACACCTTCTCTATTAAGTGAGATGCTAATGTCCAAAAAAATTACAAACTCATGTGAGTATTGACTTGTAAACTTCAAAAAAGATGTTGTTTCATTTAAATACTGCAAAAATAATGAGAACTGAGCTTCATCTCCATCCCAAAGCAGGAAATGGTCATCCACAAAGCGACCATAAAATTTAACTTGCTGGAACCAGGGATTTGTGCCACCTGTTCTACTCCCCTCTAAATCACAAGAATTTTTCCCTCTCTCTTTTTACAGTCCTCCACCCTAGTCATGCTTTTTTTCAAAGTGACCTTCTATCAGCCCTGAAGTCAACTGTTAATCTGCTTGCTGAAGAGAGCACTGCTCCGTAAATGGAACCCTGCACAACCGTAATTAAAGGACAAGTATCAGGACCTGCAAACAGTGTAGGTTTATGTGTATGGAAGCAATTACACAGCAACAGCTTTCTTTGCTTTAACTTAGAAGAGGCATGCACACTACAGGATGTACTTTTCCCTTCCCCACTCCGTCTCCCATTTTGAGTGCTAACTATTTAATAGCTACAGAATTAGCCAAACTAAACCTAATCAAGTCATGGGCATAGTATTTCTAAACTATAGTTTTGCAGATCCCTATTTTTTCTCAGCTACCTGTGAGAAACCGTGTTTTACATAATTAAAGCTAACTTTATGTGTGTAGACCCTACACCACCTGAACATACTGACCTGGCTTACTTGCTTGCAATCTGATTGTTTTTTTCTTGTTCTCATTGGCTGGTCTGTGGTGTGGCTCAACCCAGTCCATTCACCCTCGCTATGCTCGGCTCACACCACTTCCCCTACCCTACCCCCATTCCCACCCACTCCCTCTTCAAATTTATACCATACCCATTGTCTACCTCATCTTTACTCATCTACCATTCAACACTGTCCACACCCACACCCATCTCTCCAAACTTCTCCCACTACACATACCCCTACCCTATATCATTTCATATACCAATCAACTTCCTGATAGAATCCTAATTCACACTTCCCTGCTCTCCCCTATGTCTACTCAGCCTAGCATACCTTGCCACTTCACACAATTCCCATTGTATTATAAACTACCCCCTCCTACTCTTCCTCTCCTTCTATTCTCATCTCCCCACAGCTTTTCAATACTCCTAAAACAATACTCTTTACTTTTAAATACACCCACACCCATATCTCTATATGTACTCTACTTAAAAATCACAGTCTGTTATCAAAACTAAGACTCCTTCTCCTCCACTCCCTCACTGAAATCAAACTCTAAGATGACATCCACCCTAACCCAGGGCCCACACATAGAATATCCCCCCACATCCAAACTTCCCCTTTCTTCTCATCTCACTCAACAAATCAAACCTTCTCAAATATCCCTCTTCACCAACTACCTCCAGATAGAAGCAACTGTGATCTATTCATCACCATTTTCAAACTTAGAAGTATTATAAACAAAGTTCCTGAATTCCATGCTGCCCTTGCCGTGTACTCCCCAGGCATAGTAGTGATTACTGAGACCTGGCTAAAGCCGTATATAAAAAAATGAAGAAATACTTCCCAACATGTATAGCATTCACAGAATGGATAGGCTACCCAGATGGGGTGGTGGTATTGCCATCATGTTCAAAACCTCACTCAAACTAATACGAGTACACTCCACTCCTCCCCTCGAGCTCCCCAACGCTGAAATATTAATCTCACATCTTGAAATAAATTCACACAAGTCTATCATTATTATAGCCGTCTACCTACCCCCAGCTAACAACCTTCCTATTATAGAAAACATGCTCTGCTGCGCTTCTACCGACTTTACCCAAGAAACAATAATACTAGGTGACTTTAATCTAGATTGGCTTACCTGCTCCTCTAAAAATCCCACCAACTTTAATTTGTATAACTTCTGTCAAACCATTAGCCACACTACTCACATAGATAAACATTTCAACAAGCAATCTATATTAGACTGGATTCATACAAAAAAACCAATATAAGTTACAAAGCTGGCTGCCTTCCAGACACACTTAGTGACCACTTTCCTACCTTTCTTCTGATGAAGTGAATAAACACACCTGATAACATCCTATTTAAACACATCCACAACCAAAAAAGTTTCTCTCCCACTTTATTTAATTTACTACTTCAAAAATATGACTGGGCACCACTACATTTCCTTCGGTTAGACCTCACTGTGCTGTACTTTAATAAAGCATTCCTCGAGATACTTAATAATTTAGCACCCATCAGAAAAATTCACACTAAAACCAAACAACTGCCTTGGCTTACAAAGGAGACCAAACTTCTACTTAAACAAAGGGATAGAGCCTGGTCTCTCTACCAAAAGACCAAAAACAAAGAAAGCCTAACCACCTACCAACAAGTAAGAAATCAATCTAAAACTCATATTAAGAAAGACAAAAAAAACATACTTCCTAACATGTCAGAAAAGACACCAAAATAATCCCCCCAAATTTTGGCAAGCCATAAACTCTCTCCTCAGGAAAACCTATAACCCCTACCCCATCATTCAACAGTTGTACAGACTATATAGCAACACATTTTAATACCCACTTCATTAACTCCATCAGTACCTTGCTAGACAATAGTACTAACTCACCTCTATCCTCGCCCACTACCACTGAATTTAGCCCTAACTCTTTCTCTCTTAAGCCAATCCAAACTAGTTACATAAAAAAACTCTCAATTAAATTAAAACCTGCACTCTTGCAGCTGATCAACTACCCAACGAATTTCTAAAACTTGCCGCTGCATCCATCTCCTATCTCATATCCTTTCAAATGAGCTGCTTTATCTCTGAACATTATGTTCCTGTCCTATGGAAGATATCGTATATCATACCTTTACACAAAGGTGGCCCCTCCACTGACCTTTCTAACTGTAGACCAATCATCGTTCTCTCACCTATAACCAAAATCTTAGAAAAATGCATACATCAACAACTCCTTAACCACTTCCTAAAAAACAGCCTTTTATCTAATAGTCAACATGGGTTCCAACCTAGGCATAGTACTAATACTGCTCTTTTAAGTTTCACAAATACTGTTAATCTCCTAAAAAACAAAGGCCAGCTTGTCTTTGCTATCTTCCTCGATATGTCCAAAGCTTTCGATACAGTATCACACTAAATACTTCTCAACAAACTTGGCTCATATAATCTTAGTAAAACATCCCTAACCTGGTTTCATAGATATCTGATCGACAACAAGCCACAAAATGAGATAACAAATGCTCCCGCCCCTTCTACCCATCACTGTTGGAGTCTCTGAAGGCTCCATCCTCAGCCCCTTCCTTTTATCATATTTACCAACAACCTCAGTACCTCCACACAACCCGTTTCTATCATTCAATATGCCGACAATGCTTCACTCATCTGCTCTGTCCCCTCCAGTATTGAACTACAAGAAAAAACATAGAATATCCTCCAAGACATAGAGAACTACCTAGCTGCTCATCAGCTCATATTAAACCCCAACAAAACCAAGGTCATGGTCTTTAGTAATACCAGTGTAAAAAATACCTCATCCCCTGTCACTATCTATTCCTCAAATGGAACAAAATTTGCACCAGTCGAGCAAACTAAACTCCTAGGCGTAACGATAGACAATGGCCTGAAATTCAATAAACATATAGCACTAGCAATCAAAAAAGTCCACATTAAACTCAGTGTACTCTACAGCGCAAAACCCTCTCTAACCAACTTTGCCAGACTATCCACAGCCAGATCCCACCTTCTATCCACTCTACTTTATTGCTCCTAAATCTTTACTAACCTGTGCAAATCAGTTATGAACAACCTCAAATCCTGTTATAACAAAATAGCTAAATCTGGCTCTAACCTACCCACAGATCACATCACTGCTCCATTCTTCACCATCTCAGCTGGATCGAACTTCCAAACCTACTATCTCTCAACCAGCTAATAATTTCACATGGAGTTATCCATTAACCTGACAACTGCCCAGTCTAGCTGACCTTATCCAGCCCTATATAAATCTCAGGTCCCTTAGATCTTCTGACAAATTAATGCTCAGTGTAACACAATGTAATCCCACAACTATCATGGGGATTCCTTATGCACCAACAAAATAGCCAAAACCTGGAACCATCTCCCCAAGACATACTTATTAATCCTGATACTCATAATTTCAAACATCTACTAAAAGAATATTACTCTAAACGATGGCTATGTTTCTGCACAACTCCAGGCTAGTCAAATACGCTGTCCTCTCTCCTCTCTCTTACACTACATCCCCTTTTGCAGATTAGTGTGCTTCTCTTACCTACATGATAACAGCTTGTATTTCTACCTGCTGATGTTTAAAATCTACGTTCTGTGTGTTAAAAAGTTAAAATAGTGTGTACTATACTTATTGCATATACAGTTCTCATGCCTCAATCCTGAGTAATGTAAATTTATTCATAGCTCTGTAAGTACTTTCACACTTGTTTTAATTATGTACATGTATGGTGCTTTTCTCTCTGGGTCTCTGCTGAAAATGGGCTCCTAGTCCAGTCGGACACTACCCAGTAATCTAATGAAAATAAATAAAATAAATACATAAAGTCTAGCAATTAAATCAGTGTACAACCAGTTCCTCCAAAAAGTCAGTAGATCCCATCAACAGCCATAACAGAATTGCATTCATAAGTGAAGATAATTAAATGCTTAAAATGGGATGAGCATTCCCTGACATATTATGGACTGATGGACTGAGGACAAAAGCTCTGAATCGTTAATGAACTGCTTCCTGTGCCCGGGGTACAGGGTTTGATTCCTTCCACCTTCATTTGCCTACTGTGTGACTCTGAGCAAATCCCTTAATCTGATAGTGCTCCTATGTCACTTCTGCAAAGGGACATTTGTGTCTAGTGGGCTTACCTAGTCAACAACTGGGTAAAATAAAATAAAAATAAATATTAATCATATTACTGCAGTTCCCAGATTTACAGAGCTAAGTAACCTGATTTAGGATCTGCAGTCTATGAGCTTACAAAAGATTAATTTTACTTGCACATTTTTGAACTTAGGTAGTAGCAGAAAGGCTATGTCATGATTCATCAGCCTTGTAGTCCTTCTTATGATTCCTTATTCTACCTAACTGCAGGTGTTGTTTTTGTAGGCATGCAAATGTATTCAGCTAGAACAGGAATGTCACAGGGGCATGACACCATGAAGTACAGCATCAATTTTAAGCAAATCATCAAGAATTCAAATATATTAAGCCTCATCTCTTACTCAGCTTGATGGCTCTATGGCTCTGAATTAATCATGTTGGTAGCACTTAATTAAATGACGGGTTATTTGGTGACATATATACATTCTTTGTATGTAAATATGTACTCAATAAATCATCCAGTGTTTTGACAGAATTTGCCTTGTTACCAAGGTTACTAGTCACATCAAAGTAGTTGTGTTTATCATCTAGACACTAGTGACTTTTACAGTATTGTGTTCCCTGCATACAGTAGATCTATGTCCCAGAACTCATGTAATTTTTTCCTTATTTATATTGCCCATCACGTAACAAAGACAAAAATACTAGTTCATCTGTGGGGAGTGCTGTGCTGAAGGGGATAAAATCATTATTGCATGCACCTCCTCCAAGATGTTTAGTATGCAATGGCACATAATAAGATTATCCCCTACCACATTCCCCATTACAGTGAGTTTCTAAACCTAGTGTCGACCCTGGGGCAACTTCTTTTTTGCTTCATTTATACTTTATAAAATGAAGAGCACATAGGTAGATCTAGCCTCTCTGCTTTGAGAAACATGAGTATCATTTCTGTTTCTTTAAAGGATGCTTGTAACGTGGGTTCAGGGAATGTGTTACAAATAAGCTGTATCCTGCCCACAGGAATGTTGTTATCTTAACCTTCCCTTGCATTCCATGTTTTTCTTTCAGTGTTCTATAGAGAAAAGTCAGAGTTTGGTTCAGTTTTGTCTAAAGTGCACTAAACAAATGAAGATGTTGTGTAATGAGGAAGTGTAAAGATTTCCACAGATACCAGAGACTTCAGGGCACACAGCACAGAGAAGCAGTAAGGCAAAACAACAGCAGGATATCAACATAAGTATATGGTCTACAGCATGTGTTGGCTATAAACCTACATATTTCAGGGCACTATGTGCCCAGGCAAGGGAAAATGAATCTAGTATATATAGTATATGTAGACTTACCTCTACATACAGCACAGCACTACGTGCTTAGGCAAGGGAAATACTCTGGGGTTGCAACATGTGCACCCCACATACAGGAGGGCACGTGGCACATAAGCACATGGTGGCAGCATTGTAGACATACCTTTGAACCTCTGAGACACAGTCAAAAATAATTGGGGGGGGACAAAGGTCCAACATTAGGAACAGATTTTAAGTATTGCTCTTATCAACACAGAAAGATGTTAGAATAACAGGTTTTCGTATTAGCAGGTATTTTCTGAAGAATATGAAGTCTGAAACTCAAATACCTGTCATTATTTAAAGAATGCAATCCTCAATGATTTGCCAGAAATCCACATTTTTTCAAGGGACAGACCAAAATATGAGGCAACTAACTGGATATCCTGCAAAAGTCTGGAGAGTTGAGAGGTACTGTAGATTATACAACATTTGCAGGTCAGGCATGGAGGTACCAGGGCACAGTCTTGCAGTGGTGTGGGACAAATGACATTGTAGGCTGTATGCCCATGTACTCTAGACTGCTGGACCATTAAAAGATGGGAGCAAGGCAGTCAGCAAAGAGGGATCTGTAGCTTTGCATCCATGTGTTTAGGGGGGTTTACAGTTGCCCAGAGTTGCCACTTTCAAAGCTGTGTACTCCATGCTGACTCAGAGCATGATGCAGTACCTTTCACAATTCTTATTAGTCAGGGAGATGGGAAATACAATGGTAATGCTGGGTGTGTGTGTGTGTGTGTGTGTGTGTGTGTGTGTGTGTGTGTGTGTGTGTGTGTGTGTGTGTGTGTGTGTGTGTGTGTGTGTGCGTGCGTGCGTGTGTGTGTGTGTGTGTAAGAGCCAAGTGGGTTGTCTTAGCAAATATGAGGCATGGACTGCCAGGAAGAATACTAGTGTTGACAGGTGTGATAGCACTAGTGTTTAATTCAGACACATGGTTATGACCCAGTACTGAGATCTTTCCCATTGTGGCTGTACCTGTCTCCAAATCACATTTTATCACCATCATGCTAATTGACCAACCTACATTTAGTGAGTCCTAGGACATGTATTACCTTCTTGTGTGGGCACAGTACAGTTGATGCTTGAATTACATCATAATGAAGAGTACATTGGAAAAAAAAGTATCTTGGCATATATACATAAATACATCTACATGAAAGAACTATAAGACAAGCAAAGCTGAGGAGCATGTGCATCTTGCCAAATACCACCCTTAAGATGTGTTCCCTACTTCCAGGAGATAAAAATATGTCAGGCTGGGGATGAACTTGCAGGTACACATCCAATCATCAAGGTCAGACTTGAAAAAGGCAAGGGTGTTGTTCTACTTGATATGCAGAGGCAATTTGTTCCAGAAAGGAAGCAACGATTGGGTGATGAATCTATCTCTCTAAAGTGTTTTATTTATATTTATTTATCTTTTGCTGACCGGGTTAGTCCCACTAGGCTAGTAACCACTTTTCAGGGGAGATCCGAGGTGGTATTTATACTATAAAGGGAAGTTTGACCAGATCATTAGGGAACTTCCTCTACACTTTTCGATAGGTCCTGTGGGAACTCAAACAGGTGGGGACTTGGTTTAATGTCTCATCCAAAGGATGGCACTCTCAGGAGTTAGTGGAGGTTCGTATTCTTGGTTTTGTTTGTGTAGCTGCTCATCCTGTGAAGGTGTAACATATCCATTAGGGTGGGGTCTTTGATGGCACCGAATGCAAGGCATAGATCTCCATGCAGGAGTTTGTAAGAAACAGAGTATATGGATATAGTTTTTAGTCAGTCTTGGTAGCCAAGGGTTTTTAGGCCAATAATCTTTTTTATCAGGAGCCACCCATACATGAAACGTTTGATGCTGAGAGATTATGTTTTACAAACAGATACTCTTCATAAGGATAATGATAGATATTATGCTTGGGTCTAAATAGTGTGAACAACATTCCACAGTCCTTTCTTCAAAAAGATATGAGTGACACAAGTTCAGACAAGAAAATAAAAAAAGATTGTTCTTAAGAAATGTTTTATTTTTCTAACAAAAATGTAACCTTTATAACACCTTTGCTAAGATACATCAGTCCAGCAGTATGGCTGTTTGGTCTGTAAACATCTGTATGCTTATGGTCAGTTACCAGATAGATGTGAACAAACTGTGAAATTCCCAGGATCAAATGTTGGAGTTAGGCAATTCTGAATTCTGATTATAAAAGTATGAAGACTCCAAATATCAGCATAAGTATTAACCCATGCAGGTAGACTTTTGACTAATGCTTCTTCCAAAATGAAAAAAACACAGTTATTGGCTAACAGGACAACCTTATCCAGAGAGCATTACATTCAAAATCAGAATGCTTCTTACTTCTGCTGGATACTTGCAGTCCAGAAGAATTTTCTCTTACATATAAACTGTAAGATAATAGTGTTAAGGAGACTCTGTACAGCTGGTTGCCATTTCTCCAGACTGTTCTTCTGTAAGGAAAAACAAGAAGTTTATTTTGCAACAGAATTTGTGCAAGTTAGCTATCTACTGATAGGGTCATTCCCAGGAGGACTGTATTTATTAATTTATATTTGTTTACCGGGGTAGTGCACTGATCTCAATAGCCATTTGCAGACACAGCTTGGATATATCTTATGGCGGGGTACAAAAAATCCTGAGGCACAGCCTGAAGGTCAGGAGAATTACTAAAAGTTTGTATTCTTAAGTTACCAGTTAGGACAGTTCTTCCAAATTACTCTTTCAGTACCTTTACTTCAGCTGCCGGGGCACACATTCTGCCCCTTCCCTCATCTTCATCTACCCTTGCCTCCAGTTCCTGCTACCACTTCTATGATATCTAATTACCAAGACACCTGGAATTTATTATTTATTATATTCTGATTTCTTTACTGTGTTTAGAGGTACATACTTTAAATAATAAACTAAATGTATGAGTCTCATTATGGATCTATCATGCTAGAATAAACAGATAAAAGCTAGCAAGTACAAAATGACAATGTTCCCATTGGTTCTTACCTTTTGATTCAACAAGTATGGATGACAACTGTAGATCTGAAAGTTGCTTACTGGAATGTTGCTATCTTTCAGTCTGACAGAAGATTTAACATGTAGAATCAGCATTTTCTAAATCCATTGCTACCATCTAGTCCATTACCTGCTCCGTGAGTGTTTAGCAGATGTCTATCTACTTCTGTAGCAGCATTCTGGATAAGCTGTATGCACATTTACCCTGCTTGGCAACCATCTGATTCATGCATGGTCCACTCAACAGTTAATGGTTAGCCTCACTGTACTTCCTGAATTAATGATCTGTGTCAAAAATATCAAATTTGGCCCCAGCATTGACCTAGGAGCTGTTTTGGATTATGTACAAAATTAAAGTTCTTCTGACACAGGAAAGGTGCAAGACATAGTATTTTTATTTCCCTGGACAGCTTCTGAAATCAGCCGTATGGAAAGGACTTTTTTTGGCATGGCAGTACTGGGCAACATATCAGCCAGCATCATGACAGGTCAACTTTGTAGACTTCACTGGAGGAAATGCCAACCTTGCCTCCTGTAGAATTTCTGGGATCACATGAGGTTTCCATTAATCCCTAGCATAGCAAAGCAGGTGAAAGGGTTGGTATATGCAGCTTTCATTAGTGTGGAAACATCTCTTCTGCCATGACAACTCACCAGGATTCGGACTACAGATGTCTACGACTCTAGTTGGGTGCACATCTGGGGGTTTCTAACCATTCATGTTTTTTTTAAACTAATAAATATACACATCAACTTGAAAGAAGTGTTATTTGACCTTCTAGCACTAACAATGTTAATTTCTTCATGGGTTCAGAATCTAGTTATTCTGAGATGATTGGCTTTCAAAGTACTCATTTAAAAATGACTGGATTCAGGACTTTGTTATTTAGAAGCTAAATACAAATAGTGCATTCATAATATCACAAGCACAGCAGTGCTGAGATATTTTGTTCAGTTCATGAAGTTATTTGTGTGTGTGTGTGGGGGGGGGGGTGCTTCAGTTTAACAAATCTAGAAATTCGAAGTTGATCTAATACTGTTGTCATACTGTTCTTAAATTCTATATGTCCTTCTATTTTGGGAGCAGCACTCTAATTTTTAATTATATCATGTGAGCATAGCTATGATAATTATAGCTCACACTCAGCATTCTCTGTACAAATTCCAAATGACTAGTTCCAAGCTGAGTATGTCCTTAAAAAGAAAGTCAGTGAAGAACAGCAGTTTATATCACTGTTTATTCAAATGTTAAATATGAGTAATCTGGAAATAAATCCCACATCTTTTCCGAACTGTGACTAAAATTATAAAATTACTCTTCCAGCCTTCTGTACCTGATGATCATGTGACAAATGTCTGGTACCACAGTAACATTTTCCAGTGAAGGGTCCAGGGAGGTGAAGTAACTATTATTGACCTCATGGGAAAAAGGCAAGTGTGGGAATCTGACCGACACAAGTCTATGAACTAGGTTTTAATGTTTCCTTTCATAACTATAATAAGCTTTTGAAGGATATGACTGGCTCATTAGTTTTCCAATTTACCCATCATAACATATATGCATGTGATGGTAGAACAGACACGGAGTTATTGCAAAGGATTGGATAATCACTGTTTCAGCAGTAATTACAAGCTTTGCCCAAACTTCAAAGCCTAATGAATGTTCATTGTGACATCAACTGGTGCTATAAACTCATGGGCCATACAGCATGATACAATAGATAGGAAATGTATTTCACTAAGTTAAACAGCTTTTATTTATTTTATTTGTTTGCTTGTTTGTTTATATGCTTGCATTACCAGCTTGTCCAGCATGGTTGTGGCCCTTTTTCAGTAGATGCCCCAGGAGAAAAGCTCCCCAACCAAGGTATACAGAATGCAACATACAAAAAATTACAGATATTTGTCAATAACTGATGCAACTTGGTATAGAAACACATCAACAGGAAAGTCGAAGGTAATTAATACAACTGAGATGCCAAACATTCATTGTTTGTTCGGTGTTTTATTTAGGTTAGTATATAGCATAATTTAGTAAGCTTGTTGGTAATTCTTGTATTAGACAAAGTATACCATTATATAGGCCCTCTGAAGACTGAGCTGAATATTGTGCAATAGTGCTGTCAGAAGAAACTTTTGAAGAGTGTGATACTAGTTTACAAAGTTTGGGGTGAGGGCATAGTAGGTAAAAACACTGTGCTTTATAATGGGCAATAAATGTTATGAAAATCAGATAGATGAGAATAGAATATCTAAACAGGATAGAGAGAGAGAGAGACAGTGAGAGATGGGGGAAGGCACTTGCGCGATAAGGCCTGTAAACTTATACCATTTCAAAATGTTCTGACATTAAATTTAGCACAAGAGCTAAAGCTGAAATCTTCTGGGAAACTAAGTTACCATTTCCGTCTAATGATCACTAAAAAATAGATCCAAAATCAGTTCCTTTGTAAACAAGTGTTGTTGGTTGTACTGAGAACAGACCTTCACCTTTCTGAAATGAAGCAGGATTACTAATAAAGATTAGACTTCATTTCAGTTATTATTTTTGTAGATTTCTGATAATCAAATTCAGTGAAAGGATTTTAGGTATGCTTCCTAAAATCAATGACTTATTTATGCTTGTTCACAGTCTGGGGTTAAAGTTCTCCACAGAAACTTTAGCTGAAACACTTGGTACATAAGTAAGCAGAGCTCACGTTTAATATTGCTATAACCGTTATGATGAAATGTGAGTATCACTGGGAAAGATTTCACTGTGAAGGAATTTGTTTTTATAAGTTTAATGTAGGCTTCTCCAAAAATCACTGAGATGTTATTTGCTGAGTTTTGGGTAACCAAATCGCAAGACAAAAAGGATGAAAATACTGATGACGGTTTTCAGGTGTTGTTTCTATGTGTGCAGTAGTGATTTCTTTCTTTTGGGAGAGTTCTCATTCTTCATGTTTCTTTCAGCATAAAGTTGGTATATACATATTTGTGGAGTGTAGGGAGCTTGTCCTCTCACATTAGGGGGATGCAGGTAGAATAATTTTAGTTTTTGCCCTTCATGTTTCAGATATTTGTTTTTGGTGTTCTCACTCCCTGGATTTTAGTCACTCAAGTTTTATCAGTGGAACTGCTGACTGTGTTCTGTTATAATAAATAATAAACAGTACAAAACACTCACAACCTTACCGTATTTGAGTTCTAAATGCATCATGAACCTGTCAACTATGTAGAAACACAGTTGCAGCATGGAAAATTATTCAGAAAATGAAAGTAATTCAAAGTTGCATTATTTTGTTTAGCTTCAGTGAAAGGTGACTCCTATGACAGAAAATAAGCACCCATACATCAACCAACAAAGTCAGTTGTTGTTCTTGTGTCTTTCAGCTTTTCCCGGTTAGGGGTCGCCACAGCAGAACTCCGGCCCACTAATGATTGGTAGTTGATTTTTATGTGCCGAGTTACCAGTCCTAACATACAACCTTCAATGAAGGTATGCCCATTCACGCATGTCTCCACGCAGAAGACGCTCTAGCTGAGAATCGAACCAGACAGCGTCTTACTGTGAGGCGACAACGCTACCGCAACACCACCACTGCGGGTGTGTAAGTATATAAAACATTTCAAACCACCTGGCAAAGTCAGTTTCTACAAAACACTACCAATGCAATGTTGAAAACTGCAACAATGCAGTAAACCTGGCAGTAACTTGAATAAACAAGCCTAGTGGCTGAACCCTTAAAAAGGCAAAAAAAATGAGAGTGTCAGAAAAATAAATGAAAAAGAAATTGGATCATACTTATAAACACAGATTCAAACATCTTTTGTCCAAGAAATAATTTTGGTCTTTTATCTGTAATACTCTGACAAATTAAGTTTTAGAAAGAAAACTTGTAACAGTAAATAAACCCTATTGTTTTTACCATGCCGATGATAAACTATGTTATTCCATTAAATTTATATAAAACAAGTTAATATTACAGCAGTGGTGACTCATGAGATCATGATGGTATTCTAAAGACAAACAACCCAAATCAGATGGTGTCACTGAAAAAAATGTTCAGTCTGTCCACAGACTCTAAAAGTAAGCAGTACTTGCTTCTCTAGGAAAAAGGTGTCATCCATGGTGGAGTCTTAATATTACAGTTCCTTGAAATATAGAATGCTGAAAAACAAAATATAACATTTTCTCTGCATCTGGCTCTGGTGACCAAATGTACTAAAAGAATGTTTTAAAAAACTTTTGTACACAAATGTGGACTCTTAATATGACATTGTGTAAAAGCAGGCCTGCATATACTAGCCTTCATTGCAACCCTCTTCCCTGACTTACTTTACTTCCTGTTTGTGTACTCTTACATATTGTACACTCTTCAAGGTACACAGCGACATGTTTAATAGGCTTCACATTTCTTCAGGCTCTGCACTTGTTCTGTTTATTGCAGCTGCCACCATTTTATTTGTAACTATATTACTCATACATTTTGTGATAAATTCACTTCTTATTTTTTAACAAAAAATATTTTTGCTCATTATATATGCCATATTACCTATGCGCTATGATACCAGATAATCAACATTGCTTTAGTGTACTTGTCTCATAAAATAGTTTTGCAATAAATGTATAAGCTACATTCATTGTTACTGAAACAATTGCACTGAGGTGTATTCCATTGTATAATTGTATATGGAGAATTTATGGTAATATGTTGTTGTCCTTACAGGGTTTAGATAGGTTATACAGACCGCTCTACAAATAGCCTGTTGGTGCCACTTTTTAACCCTCCCTGAACAGTAATGAAATGCGTGCAAGTTTTGACCTGAGATAACACATGCAGGCATAACTTAAACCCTTGTTGGCTTACAGTGATGGATTCTACAAACAGTTTTTGGAGTAACAGCAAATAAATAAAATAAATATGATCAGTAAAGGCAATTCAACATGTAGAGGTAAGGACAAAATCCCAGTCACACTGGTCAAGATACAGTCCATATCATGTGAATATACAGTATGTAGTTGGAAGAACATATGCCAGATAACCAGTGAATATAATGAACTAAACTGTAGCGATGGCAAAAAGAATACAAAGTCAAACAACTGAAAACTAATCATTTACTAAAGCAATGACATTTATATGTATCTGTAAAGAAGTAAACATTTTTTTCTAAACCTGTTGTACTTTTGTTAATTCTTAACTGATGAGTTAAGATGGTAGACTCCAGAGAATTTTTCCTCAGGTAGACAGCAAATGTTGGTGGTGTGACAGGAAAGAAAGATGTACTTGAGAACATATTTTCTGGGAGTGCAGTGGGTTGGTGGACTTTAAGGATTCCCTGCTGGATGCACTGTCGGAGATGCTAGGTGGGCAGACTGGTGTGACGAGGGAGATGATTTTTCTGAACTATGATACAGAATTGGAATTGCCTAGACACACAGCCGGTTTTAGGCACCAGCGAACCCTGCGGTCACTGGGGGCTCCCAACCACAGCAAGTTATCTTACCTTGATATTTTGTCACATGTCTGTAAAACCAACGAAGGCTAGTACAGCAATCTTTTATACTTAATAAACCACAATGGTAATAACTCTTATTTATATCTCCCTTAAAATTCTGGTTGTAATAACAGTGTTTTGTCAAGTAGCAGGCATCAGAATTCCATTAAATATTTTACCACTGACATAGTGCCCCTGGCTTAGTTAAACCCTGCTTTTGGACATTTTCTACCTAAAACTAACCACATAGCCAGTTTTAGGTCCCTGCAAAACCATGGCTGCAGGGGGCCCCCTTAATAATCTTTGACATTATGGGGGCCCCACAAAAGCTGCTGCTGGTTGGGGAAAAATGAGGAAGAAAAAATGTATTAATTTCCTAATTATGCTCTTTAACATAAACAGGGCCGAGTTATGGATGAAGATCATAATGAACATGAACAATATAAGCACTAGAGGGATCAGCAGCTCAGAGTAAGTTACCTCAGTGCAAACTTTGATTTTAAGAAGAGCTTATGCTTCCGATCATCAGGGATAGTTTCTCTTTCAGGTAGTTTTATAAATAATGCCAGAACACCAGATACTATAACTCTCAATTCAGTACAATCCCAAAAATAATAGACTAAAGGCTCAGAATCAGGAATATGTTTAAATATTACTCCAATGCACCTAAAAAGTTACTAGAATAACATATTTTGCATCAACATGTATTTTTGGACAATAAGTATAAAACTCAGATGTCTGGATTGATTGACTGTAATCCTGAATGATTTACCAGGAAATCAGACTTTTTACGAAGGATAAAGCAAAGGTATGAACAAAATCAGGGAAGGTCTGTGAAAGTTGGGACAGTGACAGGTATGTGAAATCAGGGACAGTGACAGGTACGCATTACTCCTCAATGAGATAAATCTTTCCTCTTCTGCTGTTTGACGACTGCTAAACAGCAGTGACTGATCTGGTGTGGCAGTACCAGTGTTGCACAATCTGTTGCTGTTTGCTGAAATTAAGTACAAAACTCATACTGCTGTGGCTTATGCGTGTGTGTGTGTGTGTGTGTGTGTGTGTGTGTGTGTGTGTATGCGTGAGTGTATGCGTGAGTGTGCGTGTGTAAAAAATTTCATTGATTTTTATCTGTGCATGCACCCAATAATGCCAGGACACAGATATTATTCTTCTGTGTATCAGTAAAAAATGTACCTAACAAGTAATTAGATTTCTAAAGTAAGACATAACATATATCGCAGAACATTCAGACACTTAGATATTCTTGGGGTCTGGTGACCCCCACTCACCAGACTGTCTAAATGGATAATGGGGACTCCCTTAATCATCCTTGACTCTGTGGGGGCCCCCACCAAAGCTGTTGCTTGGTGGAGAAAAATGTAACAATTTTCTGAATATGCTGTTTAACCTGAATGGTGCTGAGATATGACCCTTTTAGGAAAAAGCTGATAACCTCTGTTTACAACCACACCCATTCTAAAACCAGCCCTGCTCAAATGTGTGTGTACAGAAAACTGCTACAGGTTATGAGGGGCTGGAGATTGTGTGGTTATTATATCTTTAATTTTCATTACAGTCAAACCTTAGAGGTGCGCACATAAAGTTATTATAGCTTGTGTTTGAGCTGAGGGCAGTGTTTTTCACAGACCTCAGAGGTGTACAAAGAAGGTTACTATAGCTTGTGTAAGAGAGGTGTACTGTCTAGGAGCAACAAATTTGAATATATTACTGAAATCATTCTCACAATCATGTATTAGGCACATATACATGTGACTGCCTTTGAGGGCTAAGGGGTGAGGAACATGCTATGTATATGCAAATCAGCAGTCACTTGAAATACATGACTAAGGTAAATCTCTGCTTTCATCCCAGTCTAACACCAGAGGGATGCATAGGCAGTGACTGTCTTTTGTAGGGGGTTACAGAGGTAGGCAGTGTTCCCAGATAAGACTTAAGTATTCTCACAACTACTGGATTTTTAGTTTACTGTAGGCTACAATTTTGTCAGCTTTGAACATTAAGCCTTGGGCACAACTTATGTCTTCCTTGAAAGAAAAAAATAAGACTGAAATTCTTCTTTTTTTTTTTTTTTTTTTTTATGATTTTTGTTTAGGCCGCCATTGGAGTAAACTTTTGAGAAAATGCTCTAAAATGCATCCCAGACCATCTGTAAATCGTTGGCTTCTTGGGCCCTGGCTTGAGTTATTTCCTAAATGATTATTACTGTGCTGTCTTGTTCAGGAAAGGTGTGCTGAAAGGATGCAGGGAAAACTAAAGCTGAGTCACAACAGTGAATTTCTTTCCTTAATCATAATTTCTGTTCAAGCCATTATTGGATGAAGAGGTTGTGTAAAATGCATTTCAGAGCATATAGAAAGTTATGGCTTCTTGAAAAAGCTGAGAATAAGGCAGCATGTGGGATAAGGAAGAAAAAAGTAACATGCATGGTATGGGGAGCCCAAAAGGAGTGCAAATCAGAGGAGAGGACTGGATTGTGTGTGTGTGTGTGTGTGTGTGTGTGCGCGCGGGGGGGGGGGGGGGGAGTATTGAAATGTAGGCCCAGTCATCATTTCACTTTAAGTCCAGACCTGTACATAGACTTGTTGCAATGTATCATTGTTGCAACTAAGTGCCAGTAACTGTAACTGAACCTTTGTTAGACAGGTCACCATGGTGATAGTGTGGTACATAGGCCTGTTGTAATGTAAGAGCTTGTAGCTGCAGGTCTGTCTGTGGATACTACTGCTAAAAGTTTGCAGCACGAAATAAAAGGTTGCTTAGGATGGATGGCATTGATAGGATGATACTTATACTGGAAGTGCCTAGGGGGCCCACAAAATGCTAACACCGGCCCTGGGTAAGGCCTTGCTGTGTCTAATTATGGTGGCTGCCAAAAAAGCAATTACTAGAAAACGGAAATCAAAATCTGCACCAAGTATATTAGAAGTAGTGAATATAGTAACAGAGAGAAAGACAACTGGATTTGAGATCTTTAGAAAAGGGTGAGAGCAAACTACACAGGAAAAAATGGGAATTGTAGGAACAATACATACAGAGGAGGAATGAGGTTTAAAAGAAGGCAGGACTTAAATGAGCTATGTAATGTATGACTGAAAATGATTGGGTAGATTATATGTGATGTGTAATGTTTACAACTGGGAGTGTGTCAATATGGTTTGTGTTGTAAAATGCTTGCAACTAGGATCGTGTTGGTGTGGTTTGTTTTCATTTATATAAATGTATGATTGCTTATGTCGTAAGTGATGGTTTTATAAAAATGTTTCTTGTTTAAAGAAAAGGGGCAGGAATTGAATAATTTATGTAATGTTGCTTAGGTTATATGATATATAGCAAATATGTGAAGTACAATGTCTGTTAATGTCAATTTGCTTATACAGTTTGACTGCTTTGGTATAAATGTAAATTTGCCTATGTTACAAGCGATAAGTCAATAAAGGTGATTTCAAAAATAAATGGTTCTAAGGAGCAGAGGTGTAGGTGCATTGATGTATATATATTCACGTCTTCACTTTATGATTTAATGGCCTTCAAGAAGCTGGATGACTCACATAACCACATGTGAATATTATTACTTTTCATAGAGGTATAAGGACTAGTTTTCAAGGAAATTAATGATTAATTTGTTCTAAAGTCATTTTCCCCAGAAGTGAGGGAGAATGATGTTCTTTTGAGAGCAAGAACCTCCCTAATCCTGTGACCTAAAGTTGATTTTTACAGAAAATTTCCAGGCTAGAGATAGAAAGCAGACTAAATGCAGGAGTTTGAATATCAGAAAAAACAAGAGAAGTGTCATTCTAATGGTACTTAGAATCCAGCTGGTCCTCCACGATGCTAAAATAGTTATGCTCACACTGAGAAATGAAACAACAGACTTTAAATTACTTAGGTTTGTAATGGGATGATGCTATAGGATGAATTAAGGACAATCATATGGAGAAAATACTTAAGTATGGATATCAAAAGATTTATGCCCAGTGCTTTCCCCATCTTCATATGGTAAGAGTTTGGATAATTTATAGTCATACTTCAGTTCTTTAAGCACTTTGTTCACCATGAATTTCATATGATACTTGAAGGAAAGAAATGAGAATCCAGCCATTTTCCAAAATATTTTTGCTGTTCAGCCTGAGCAGTTGGGAAGGACAGAGGGTCAATTTTAACAAGAGTCAGAGTATTCTTTTTTTTGGCTCCTCCCAGGACTTTGTCTGATGGCTCCAGTACTGTCGCCCATTTGTCCCAATCATTCTATGAGAATGGGAGCTGGGTATTTCCAGGCTAGGCAAGAGCCCTATGGCTCATTCATTCCTGCCTGGGAACCTCCACTCACAGCTCCTTATCAAGAGTTGAGTGGTAAGGAGAAGGCCTGTTTGCTAGTCCTGAGGGGTTAGCCTACTCTCTGCTCCTGGAAGCACCCAGCTTCCCCCTTTAGTGGCTCTTCTGAGTCCACAACTGCTGTTTCCTTAGGAGAAGCATGCAGCTGAAAGCCACTGCATGTTCATTTCCCTTAGCTATATAGTGCAAATGTATTATAGTAGTGTGGACTGGGTTGGCTCAGGGCTGCACTGGGTGAATGCCTAGTACTTCCACTTTATGTCACTCATGCGGCGAGCCAGAGTGATGGAGTATACAGGTTCATAGGTTCATAGATAAATGCTAGACTAGATGGTTAACATGCTGAAGCTGTTTTGAAACCCATATTGACCATGAAATATGAGATGGTATGTCTCAAGATAGTTTAGATTGTGGCTATACACCATTTATTTATATTTTTGTATTTTTGGCAGAGGTTAACAACTGGCAGCAATTTGGGAGGGGTCCTTGAAAAGATGCATGGTGTGGGTATACTTGAAAGGAGGTGGTATAATCATACAGGACAGGGAGAGGAAATCTATTGACCAATGGATGAAAAAAAAAATGAGAAGACATTTTAAAAAAAGTGTGTGGAGTGAGGAGATTTTAAGGTTACAAGGGCATATTGGTTTTTCAAGTAACTTACATATAGTCCTGTGGTAAATTGCTTGGAAAAGTATGGTGTGACAAACACAAGAGTGTTGAAATACAGGCTGGTGGTGTTGAAGGGTCAAGAAGGGCTATGGTGAACAGATTTACTTCTGCACGTAAGATTTGTTACTCTTTGGGAAATTACTTATCAAGAGAATTGTCCAAGAGTGGAGGGTTTCAGAAAGGACACCAGTTAATTCTTTGATACTCTTCCAAAGCAATTGTGATTGACTAGCAAATACAGTTTGTTTTCTTCTGCTTTACGTGGATGTGGCAGAGTTGCCAGCTATTCACCATTCTCTTACAAAGGTCAAAAACTGTTAAAAGATAGTTTGGTCATTAGCATTCCTCTATGCAGGCAACGCCAGATCAATGACTTTCTTTTGATGTCCATATCCCCTGCAGAGTATGAGGGCTTCCTGATTAAACTCCAACATGTAAAAATAAGTGAAATTACAATCCATATGGATGATTGCCAAAAACATTGATTGGATAAACTACTCAACATTAGTCATTTATGCCTAAATTTAGGTGGCCGTGTTACCAAAAACAATTTGGAATTAAAAAAATTGTATGAAATCCAGTTAGGGACACCAATATCTGAGATAGTAAGCTGACAAACTTGAAAACATTCTCCTCCACACAATATCCATAATTAATACAGATCATGACCAGGACAAGGTACTACCCAACCTAAAAGCATGACCAAAGTTTATCATAAATAAATTGTCTTCCATTGACTTCATCAGTAGAAACAGTTGTGCAACAACTGATATACTTACAAAAACAGACTGGGATACTATACTCAGCGACACAAATAAACCTGCTAAGGGTATAATCAATGTATTTTTTTTCTTTTGCTTCTGCATTTAGAACACAAGCTGGTAAGGTACAAATGTATAGGTAAATTAAAAAAATGGTTGAATCACAGCATTATACATTCATAGGTTCATAGGAGGTTACTAAGCCTTTACAAGCCTACCACGTAAAAAAAAAAAAAAAAAACGTACCCTAATTGACCATAGTTAGATGGTCATTGTTAGCAGAGCAATTCTATGATGAGCACCAACTACCCCTGTCTATGAGGGATATACAGTGGATAAAAAAAGTGTACACATCCCTGTTAAAATGCCAGGTTTTTGTGATATAAAAAAAAATGAGACCACAATAAATCATTTCAAAACTTTTCCCACCTTTAATGTACAATAGGCTGGTTGCATAAGTGTGCACACCCTTAAACTAGTACTTTGTTGCAGCACCTTTTGATTTAATTACAACATTCAGTCTTCTTGGGTAGGGGTCTATCAGCATGGTACATCTTGACTTGGCAATGTTTGCCCACTCTTCCTTGCAAAAGCACTCCAAATCTTTCAGATTGTGAGGGCATCTCTTGTGCACAGCCTTCTTCAGGTCATCCCACAGATTTTCTATTGGATTTAGGTCTGGGCTCTGGTTGAGCCATTCCAAAGCTTTAATTTTCTTCTGGTGAAGCCATTCTTTTGTTGGTTTGGATGTATGCTTGGAGTCATTGTCGTGTTGAAGGGTGAAATTCCTCTTCATCTTCAGCTTTCTAGCAGATGCCTGAAGGTTTTGGGCCAAAAGTGACTGGTATTTGGAACTGTTCATAATTCCCTCCACCTTGACTAAAGCCCCAGTTCCAGCTGAAGAAAAGCAACCCCAAAGCATGATACTGCCACCACCATGCTTCACCTTGGGGATGGTGTTCTTTTGGTGATGCGAAGTGTTGTTTTTGCACCAAACGTACCTTTTGGAATTATGGCCAAAAAGTTCAACCTTGGTCTCATCAGACCATAACACATTTTCCCACATGCTTTTGAGAGACTTGATGCAATGTTTTGCAAATTTTAGCCGGGCCTGGATGTTTTTCTGTGTAAGAAAAGGCTTCCGTCTTGCAACCCTACCCCATAGTCCAGACATATGAAGAATACAAGAGATTGTTGCCACATGTAGTACACAAAGTGTACTTGCCAGAAATTCATGCAGCTCCTTCAGTGTTACTGTGGGTCTCTTGGCAGACTCTCTGACCAGTTTTTGTCTTGTCTTTTCATCAATTTTGGAGGGACGTCCAGTTCTTTGTAACGTCACTGTTGTCCCATATTTCTCCACTTTTTGATGACTGTCTTCACTATGTTCCATGATATATCCAATGCTGTGGAAATTTTTTTGTACCCTTCTCCTGACTGATACCTTTCAACAATGATATCCCTTTGATATTTTGTAAGCTCTCTGTGAACAATGGCTTTTGCTGTAGCAGGCAACTGAGTAAATGTCAGGAAAATCCTACTAGGATGGCTGAACTTTATTTGGGGTTAATCAGAGTCTCTTTAATTGATGGCAGGTGTGTACCCAAGAAGACTGAATGCTGTAATTAAATCAAAAGGTGCTTCCACAAAGTATTAGTTTAAGGGTGTGCACACTTATGCAACCAGCTTATTGTACTTTTTTTATTTTTTATAATCTTTCCCCTAACAGATATGTTTGTTTTTCAATTGAATTGTACAGGTTATAGGTCACATTAAAGGTGGGAAAATTTTGAAATTATTTATTGTGGTCTCGTTTTTTTGTATCACAAAAACCTGGCATGTTAACAGGGGTGTGTACACTTTTTATATCCACAGTAGGTGCACTTCTGGGGTGAATTTACGGTCACCCATCCAACTGTCAAGGTTGTGCTTAAATAGGTTCATTGAGGAGCTCTGCTTCAGGTAAAGTGGAGGCTTATTCCAGAGGAGTGGCAATCTCTGGGAGATGTATCTGTTTGTCCAACATGTTTTGTTACTTGCATAGGCTAGGTTGAGATCCTTGGAGTGAGCGAATCTTGTCCCATTTGATTTGCAGATGTGCAGCATTTCCATTAGGGCAGGGTCAGAGACTGCACTGTAGGCCAGGCACAGGTTGCATCTCAGCAGCCTGTATGATACAGAGTACAGTGACAGACTTTTCAGTCTTTTCATGTAAGTCACATTTTGGAGGCCCTGGATCATGTTGGTTCGAAACCTGTGGTCTCTCCAGTTGCTGCAGGTGCCTGCTGAGATACATACAGAAAGGAGCACTGTACTTAATCAGTGGTCTTTTAATGGTCAAGTACAGTGGAGTTATAACCTTCTTAGTCTTGGATGCAGTGCTCTTGTTTATGAGATGCTCAATGCAGAAGGCTTTCACTACCACTATGGACATACAGTGGTCAAAGTTTAGATTGCTATTAACCTGTGTTCCCAAGTCTCACACTACTGGGTTTGAGCTTAGAGGGGTGCTACTATATCATAATTAGCAGGGGCTACTTCTTTGTCAAATGGGATAATGAGACTTATTTTGCATTTAGTTTGTCTGTGACTTTGGCACTAATCATTTGTCTGTGTCAGCCATTTCTATAATATGTTTACATCTTTGGGGGACTCAATGATTGCGCCCAGTTTTGCAGTCATCTGCAATCCCGGTAAGCCAAAGGCCATCTACTTTTGCCTGGACCTCAGATAAATAGATTCTAAACAGTAGAAGGCCCACCACAGATCCCTGTGCTGCCCCACTGGTAACTGGTGGAAGTGGATTCCCCAACTTTAACAATGTGTGTTCTGTCAATGATCCAGTTAGCTATCCATCTAGTGACATATGGGTTAATAAACATCTGGGAGAGTTTCTCAATGATCCTTAAGTGGAGGATTGTGTCAAAAGTCTTGGCTAAATCAAGATAGGCAGTATGCACTGCCTTGCCCTCATCCAGGGCTTTGGTGACATTCTCAAAGAAGTCCACCAGGTTTAATAGGCAAGATCTACCCTTGATGAAACCAAACTGGGTTGGGTCAAGAGTTTGAAGGTCACCTGTGTCCTTGATGATAATGTCCATAATGGGTCTTGCCATGGCCTTTCAGATAAGGCTGGTTAGGCTTATGGGTCGATAGTTTCCTGGGTCGGTTGATGAACCCCCTTTCTGCAAGGGGATTACTACTGCTGTTCTCCACTCTGCCAGAACAAAGCCAGTGCTCAGGCTATGGTTAAAGAGAGTGCCAAGTAGCTCTGCTAGTTCTTGTTTTAGATTGTTTAGTAAGCAATCTGCAATATTATCTTGTCCCATAGAGGCCGTGTTTTTGGCCTTGGAGAGTACTTGTATTACCTGTTCTTTGGAGATACTCAGTAGAGGACTGGTGTCAAGAATGCTTTGGGGTATGTCTGGTAGGGACAGGATTGGTTCTTTCATGCTCATTTTGAGGTCTGAAAGTGTGAAAGGTGTTTTAGCCTTGTACTGCTGGGATACTCTCTGCAGCCTTGAACCACATCTCAGTGACTGCACAGATCTCAGCATCTTCCAAGGTGAGGAGTGCTTCCAGGGAGTGCAGTTTACTGTTTAAGCTCCTAATTTGTGAGTGGGAAAATTAGATCATCTATTGCTCTGGGATTAACAAGGGTACTTATTCTATAGAAGATCAGGGATGAAAAGTGGGGCAATGCTGCACAGTGCTCAGCTGAGTTGCCTTCAGTGCAGAAGTGTGTAGCTGTATTGCCTGCAGAGCAGTCTCTAGGCATTTGCACCTATACAAGGCATCAGTGTGCACAGCTATGTGCAAATGCAAGGCTTACATACAGCCAAAACAGGCTAGATTCAGCAAGTCTCGATCTAGTCTATGCTAACTAAGCAATATTTAAGTGCAAAAGAAGTGCAGGTAATAGCCAGGCACAAACAGTAAAACAGTCAAAAAGGTACAAATGAATGCAGTAGAATGGTAAATACAGATGGAAAAGTGCAGATCAAACTTAAAATAAGTTTAATTTCTTCTTCTTAGCTTTGTCTGGCTTGGATTCAAGCAGAAACACTCTGGACCTCTGGCAAAGGATGCCAAATGCAGAGCAGTTCTGGTTAACTGAGCCTATACTACGTGGTCCTACAAAGTTACCCCAGTCGCAATGTCAAGGCTAGAGTAAAGTACAAAAACTTCTTAAGTTTTCTTATTAAATCTTCCAGCTGCAGTTTCAAATTTAGTTTGGTTATAAAGGCAATAATAATTATGTGTTCTCTGAGTAGCTCAGAAAACTGAAAAGGGAGCATTTTGAATGTAATATTATCAGTAAACAATGAAGTGATCACCCAGCTGCATGACATAGGAAATGCACTTGCAAAAAAAGGTATGCAGATTTCACAGTGAGCAAAAAGTATGCAGACTTCACAGTGGGCAAAGAATTGTGTCAGAGTACTATACAGTCAAAGGGAGGCATAAATATGATAAATGCTGCAAGTAAGATTTTAAAAAAAATCAAGTTCTATGGGACTAGATAACATACCAGGTAATATATAGAATGAAACAATGAGTGAGAAGGTCACTGAAAAATCAATCAGTAAAAACAAAATGAAAACTCCAGCAAAGCTAGAACTTCCAATAAGTGACCTCCCAAACCTCTTGTATCTTAAGGATCATTTGCATATATCCTATGTGCCTCTGATACAAGAGGTTTGGGAGGTCACTTACTGGAAGTTCTAGCTTTGCTGGAGTTTTCATTTTGTTTTTACTATACTATATAGAATGAAGGAAAACTTAAATGTAAAACCCTATCAATCATGGTAAATAAAGTGCTGGCATGTGGACGTATCTCTGTCCTGTGGTTATAGGCTATAATTATATCAATTCACAAAGGCATGGGGGTTTACATCTGACATCAATTTTAGACTACACAACTTGACCAATATTCTTTGCAAACTCAAAGACAGTTGTAAACATACCTTATCCAAATGACAGGGAAGTTAGACTTATTTTGCACGTGAAAGATTATAGGTTTGATAAGCAGACATCTTGTCTTTTGAATCTTCTGGCTTTCTTTGAAGAGGTAACAGTAACACTTTATGAAAGAGGACCGTCTGTGCACAATGCTTACCTTGGCCTTGCTGAGACATTTAACACTATTCCACATAAGGAAATAACTAACAAATTAAACAAGTGTTAAATGTCAATCCATTTGCAATATTTGTAAATGAGTAGATAAAACAATGGTTGTGTGACAGGGTGGAGCAAGTCAAGATGTTGTTGATGGGGCTATCTTTCTTTCCCAATGGGGCTGCTAGAAAATTCCTACAGGACTCTGTATTGACGCTGTTTCTTTCTGGAGTATTCTTTAAATATGAAAGTGGAAAATTTGTTCTTCGTAAGTAAATATGTTTATGACTGTGATGTGAGTAACATAGTTACTTCAATAAAAGATGCTGAATTTCTTCAAGATGGTCTACAAAAACACACACCTGGTACACTAGTAATAACTTCATCTCTGATGTCAGCAAGTGAAACATCATGAAATCTGGCAAAAAAGAATGCAAATTCTGATTCAAAGAAAATATGGTCATATCATAAAATCATACCATCATTAAAGATGTTCTTCGTGTTTCACTGTTGCAGTCATCACACTTGGGTTATCTGCCTGCAGGTAGCCCTCAGTCAGCCTGAATACCAGAGACTTGGGATTTCTGCGTCAGATGCTGTCACCTCTTCCATGCCGTCAGGTCATCAGGGGTATAAAACATGCAGCCAATGCCATTACGTCAGTCTTTCTTGCTGAGAAGGAGCCCGAAGCAGAAGCAGTTCGCAAGTGCCGGTTGGCCGTTACCCGAAATTTTCATTTTTCAAGTTTCAGACCTGAAGTCTTCTAAAGCTAAGTACCCCATTGGGGATTCTTTTTTCTTGCTCTAACCTTCCTTCTACTTTTGGCTGCTCCCATTAGGGGTCGCCACAGTGGAACATCTGTTTCTTCCTGTCCTCTGCATCTTGCTCTGTCACACCAACCACCTGCATGTCCTCTCTCACCACATCCATAAACTTTATCTTAGGCCTTCCTCTTTTCCTGTTACCTGGCAGCTTCATCCTTAGCATCTTTTTCCCAATATAGTCTGCATCCCTCCTCAGCACATGCCCAAACCAACATAATCTTGGCTCTCTGGCTTTGTCTCCAAACCTTCCAACCTGGGCTGACCCTCTAATATACTTATTCCTAATCCTGTCCACCCTCATCACACCCAGTACAAATCTTAACATCTTTAACTCTGCTACTTCCAGCTCTGACTCCTATCTTTTTGTAAGTGCCACTGTCTGCAACCCAAATAACATAGCTGGTCTCACTACCCTCTTGTAGACCTTCCCTTTCACTCTTACTGGTACTCGTCTGTCACAAATCACTCCTGACACTCTTCTCCACCCACTCCATCCTGCCTGTACTCTCTTCTTCACCTCTCTTCCACACTCACCATTACTCTGAACTGTTGATCCCAAGTATTTAAACTCATCCACCTTCACCACCTGTACTCCCTGCATCTTCACCATTCCTCTATCCTCCCTCTCATTCACACACGTATAATCTGTCTTAGTCCTGCTGACCTTCATTCCTCTTCTCTCTAGAGCAAATCTCCACCTCTCCAGGGTGCTCTAACCGATATCAGAAAAAATTAACAATTGTCTTGCATGTGGAAACCAAATACCTCACAGAGATTTTCATTCTTACTGCATCACCTGCTTAGGCCAAGACCATGACGTCCCTCGCTGTCGGTTTTGTGCCTTGTTTAACTCCCAAACCATTCATCATCGGGCTATTTTTGTAGCTAAATTCTTTCGCTCTCATTCTCCATATTCCGAAATGGCTTCGGTAAGCCATCCGACTACCGATCTTCCGAAAAAGCACAAAAACAGAGACAGACTGCATAGGTCAAAAACTGCCGGCGGCGCTTCCTTTAAGCTAGTCGCCAGTCTGCCGGTACTCAGTGAGGCACCGTTGCAGCCCTTGATGCATGCTTCTACAGATTTACAGGCCTCTGCTGAGACGCTTTCGGAGTCCGATATGTTCCGAGATGCTTCTTCGACCATGGAACCTGCGGATGTCTCTACCTTGGATGGGTCCGGAGCCACTGTGCAGGCACCAGCTTCTGAGGGTGTATTCCGACCTACCGCTATACATATTAAACTGACAACTTAATTTTCAACTAAAACTATCAAGTTTCTCAGGCCTAGAGTTCGCACTATGCCTAGAAAACCAATGTCCAAAGTGCATGCTCAAGCTCCCATGCCACAAGAACAAATACTTAGAATGGCTGAAGACCGTATTACTCTAATTAGGGGAAGCCATTCTTCCCCTGCTAAAAGACAAAGAATTGAATTTCCTTCTGATTCTACAGACCAGGAATCTGATGACTCTGACCCTTCTGATTACCAGGACATACCCTTGTCTACCTATGAGGATTCAGATGCAGAGGAATCCATTCCCTCTGTCTCCTCTCCAGAGGATTTTTCTTTTGGTAAAACCTTGCATACCTTAAGAGAGCATTTCTGCTGGGAATGCTAGGACTATCCTCAGTCCAAAAAGAGACTCAGGGAATTTTTAGATTTGCCTCAGCACAGGCCTCTAGCTATACCCCCTGTCCTGGATATTGTATATGTCTTCTTGGAGTCCAGTCTTACTCCTGACACCTTACCACCTAGAAAACCTGACAGGTACTACAGGGTACCTGATTCTCACAAATTTCTCTTTAAGAATCCTACTGCAGATCCAGAGACCATTTCCCAGGGATCTAAAGGCATTAAGGCTACTACAGCCAAAAACCCTATCCCTTCAGACAGGGATTCTAGAGCTTTAGACGGATGGGGTAAGAAGGTATATACCTCTGCAACTCTTGCCATCAAGGCTTTGAATTGCCAGTTTCACATGTTAAAGTACCAGCAACATATTATGGAAATAATTAAACAAAAAATTGTGTTACTTCCAGATTGTGCAGAAAATAAAGAATTACAAAAGTTAATGCTTTCTGCAAACCAAGTTAGTAAACATACTTTGCAGTGTGGGTTTGATGCGTTAGAAGCATTTTGCAGGGCTGCTGTCACTGGGTTTGTACTGAGAAGGCATGCTTGGCTAAAGGAACAAGTCTTGCCTGACCATGTCAAAGCAAAATTACTAGATGCTCCATTAAATCAGGAACATTTGTTTGGCACAAAAGCAGTAGAAGGTCTTAAAAAGATGGAAGAAAAATCTAAATCTATGCAAACCGTCAAAGATTTCTTACAGGTGCAGCCACCTAGATTCAGTAGGCATTGACCTTCAAAAAACTGGTCCTTTCCAGTTCCTCTCAGACCTTCTCAGTCCAAACCCAGGGGAAACAGACCGCCAAGACTACAGTCTCAGGGTATGCAGAGATCTAAACAATGGAGTGTTTCCACCTCAAAACCAGGGAGTGGTAAGCCACCCCTTATGGAAAAAGTTCACAATGACTTTCCAATTATCCTTCCCAACCATGACCAAGTATTTGCTCCCCTAGGAGGAAAACTCGCCCTTCATGCAACAAATTGGATGTCCATTACTCAGGACCGATGGGTTCTAAACATTGTATCAAAGGGATACAGATTCTACTTCCACTCACTGCCAACCCCAAGTGGGTTGCCAGACCTTCCTCCAAACCAGTGGGCAGAGGCTCAAAAGCAAGTACTTTCCCTTCCCCATATCAGGGCTATTCAACCTGTTCCAGTAGAACAAAGGGGACAGGGTTTCTACTCCAGGCTGTTCCTGGTGCCCAGAAAAGAGAGTTCTTGGCACCTTATCCTGGATCTATCTATTCTCAGCACCTTTCTGGTGGTCCCAAAATTCAAAATGCTTACACTGCAACAGCTTCTTCCTATGCTAGCCAAGGATGCCTGGTTACCCACCTTAGACTTAAAAGAAGCTTATCTGCACATCCCCATAAGGGAGTCTTGCAGGAAATATCTACGTTTCAGGGCAAACTCTATGCACTATCAGTTCTCTGCACTTCCCTTTGGCTTATCTACTGCGCCCAGAGTATTTGCAATATGCCTGGCTCCAGCCATTGCATACTGCAGACAGAGAAATATTCAAATCTACCCATACTTGGACAATTGCCTGATTAAAGTGGACAGTCAGGAATTGCTACTTCAGCACCTGACATTTGTATAAACACTTCTAACTTCACTGGGATACATCATCAACAAAAATAAATCACAACTGATGCCCAGCCAACAAATTGTATTCCTGGGAGCAAGCTTGAATACACCTTCCCAGATGGCATTCCTCACTCCAGAAAAGCAGGTTCATTTGACAAACTATTTCAAACTAATGGCCACCAAAACCCAGCTATCTGCAAGGAAAATACTGCAAGCCCTAGGGTTCATGGCCTCATGCATTCTGCTAATTCCATATGCAAGACTGCATATGAGGAAACGTCAGTGGTACTTAAAAAGTCTCTAGTGTCAACATTCTCAGGACCTGGAAACAGTAATTCCTATCATACCTTGTCTAAGGGCAGAGCTCCTTTGGTGGGCAGAAGCATGCAACCACAACAAGGGACTTCCTTTCACTCAGCCCCTCGCTGCCCAAACCCTGACAACAGACGCATCAGACTATGTATGGCGGCTCACATGGCAGGCAAATGCATTAAAGGCAAATGGAGCCCAGAACAAATTTGCCTGCATATCAATCAAAAAGAGATGCTAGCTGTACAGAATGCTCTGACAGCCTTCAAATACCTTATCCTTCCAGGACAGCTGCTGATAAAGATAGACAACACCACAGTTATGTGGTATATAAACAAGCAGGGCAGAACTCATTCTCTGCAGGTTTTCTATGGCTCTGTGGAACACAGCCTTGAGCATCTAAGTGCACCTACAAGCTCAATTCCTGCCAGGCAAGCAAAATTCACTGGCAGACGACATAAGCAGAAATCTACTGGACCCTCACGAGTGGAAACTGGAACCCAACTCATTCAAACTTCTAACCAAGAGGTGGGGAACACCGGAGTGGACCTTTTTGCCTCCCCCCAAAACCACCAATTGAGCAAATATTGCATCAGGAACTCACACAGCAGAGCCTGGAAGGTGGACACCCTATCCTTTACATGGGAAAACCTCTCAATTTATGCCTTTCCTCCTGTGCCCCTCCTCTCAAAAGTACTACTCAAGATCAAACAGGACAGGCCAAGGGCAATCCTTATTGCATCAGACTGGCCAAGCTAGCACTGGTAGCCGCTCCTACACAGTCTGACACCAGTGCCACCCTGGTACCTACATCAGACACCTTCCCTACTGTCTCAGCAGGAGGAACAGATTTTACATCCACAGCTGCAAACCCTAAGCCTTGCAGCCTGGCTTATCCCCTGAATACACCACCAGCATCCCTCAGCAAACAGGTGCTGAACATCATCCTTGAGGCCAGAAGGCCTAGTACTAGGAAATCCTATGCTGAAAAGTGGAAAAGATATTGTTCTTGGAGTCAGTCTCAAGGAAAGGACACAGCTGTGCCCACCTTACCTCAAATCCTTGATTACCTAGCAGAGCTGCTTCAGAGAAGCCTATCCTTCTCATCCATTAAGATTCATGCCTCTGCCATCTTAGCTCATTATAATACTGAGCCACCTCTCTTTTCTCACCCTCTCATCAAACAGTTCCTGAGAGCAGCTAACAATTTAAGGCCCCCTAGGGGAGCTCCCACCCCGGCCTGGGACCTTAACTTTGTACTGGAGAAGCTCACACTTCCCCCTTTTGAACCTGCTGCTTCAGCAGAGTTAAAATTCCTCTCTTGGAAAACAACCTTACTTCTAGCTATTACTTCAGCAAGAAGTGTGTCTGAGTTACAGGCACTAATGGCGGTGGAGCCCTTCATTATTTTCCATGCTGACAGGGTTTCCCTCAGGACTAACCTATCCTTTATGCCCAAGGTGGTATCCAGTGTGGCGTTAAACCAATCCATCCATTTGCCAACCTTTTTCCCTAATCCTCAGAATAAAGGGGAAAGGATCCTGCATTCCTTGGACACGCAGAGACAGCTCAGGTTCTACCTTGACAGGACTAAGCCTTTCAGAAAATCTGACCAGCTGCTAGTCAGCTTTGCTACAGGGGCAGAGGGCAAGGCCATTTCAAAGCAAACCATTCCCAAGTAGATAGCACACCGCATCCATTTCTGCTACAAGCACCATGGAAAACCTACCCCTCTGGGGAACAGAACTCATTCCGCTAGAGCTACTTCAACCTCTACAGCATTTTGAAGGGGAGTCCCTACCAGGGACATCCAGGAAGCTGCAACCTGGAGTTCTGTACACACCTTCACCAAGCATTACCACTTACCTATTTTTTATAAATCCAGAGCTGGATTTGCTACAGCAGTCTTACAAAGCCTGCTAGCCAGCCCTAACACTTCTTGACTGCCTCCACTCTTCCTCAGCTTTGGGAATCAACCCAAGTGTGATGACTGCAACAGTGAAACACTAGGAACATAGTACAGTTGTGTACATTTACCTTAAATGTAGATGCTCGAGTGTATTCACTGTTGCAGTCCTGGTTTCCCTCCCTCCAGACCCCTGGCTTTCTCTATCCTTTCTACCTATCCTCTTTATGGCCATCTTTTATGGCAGGGGTATTTACTTTTTACTGTAGGTATTCCACACCATGTAATAGCTTCCTGTTTTGGGGGCTCCTGACATCTGGGGCAAGAAAAACTGAGGTAATGGTGTCGGCTGCATGTTTTATACTCCTGACGACCTGACGTCATGGAAGAGGCGACAGCATCTGACACAGAAATCCTAAGACTCTGGTATTCGGGCTGACTGAGGGCTACCTGCAGGCAGATAAGCCAAGTGTGATTACTGCAACAGTGAATACACTTGAACATCTACATTTATGGTTAAGTGTACACAACTGTACTTTCTCAAGACAATGATAGACAGCAATGTAAACTTTGATAAATGAATATCTACCAAAGTAAAAAAAAAATCTGCTTTAAAAGATAGCAAGCTGTCACATTCAGTTCTCAGAGAAATGGAGGTCCTACTCATTAATAGACAACTAATAAAACATTACATTTTAAACACATGAATATTTGATTGCTTCTGCTTTGATCTCTCAATATCCAAGTATAAGAAATAGGGGGCTTTGTTTTAAAATATGTAGGAACAAAACTATCAAAAGGGATTCTTATATGGCTCAAATGATTCACAAAATGATGGAACAAAATACTTAATGAAATAAAGTATTCTACTTCATTAATAGAATTTAACGAATATTTAGATAATTACAGGTATATTCCAGGACTGAGTGAGTGAGTCTGTGATATAAAAAGTCTAACTGATCATTTGCAGCATAAACAAAAGTATGAACTATGATTGCTTTATATTTGCTGGCTGCCTGACAACTCTGTGGCTTTAATGACTGATGTGTCTCCTCATATGTCAGGAAGAAAGAAAGTGGTGGTGCACTGTGACCTGAGTTCATGAATAACGTAGGCCCTACCTGGGATGACATGAGTACATGAATAATGTAGCCCCTACCTGGGACGACATGAGAAAATGAATAACGTAGCCCCTACATGGGACATGAGTATATGAATAACGTAGCCCCTACCTGGGACGACATGAGTACATGAATAACGTAGCCCCTACCTGGGACGACTTGAGTACATAAATAACATAGCCCCTACCTGGGACATGAGTATATGAATAATGTAGCCACTACCTGAGATGACATGAGTATATGAATAATGTAGCCCTTACCTGAGATGACATGAGTACATGAATAACATAGCCCCTACCTGGGATGACTTGAGTACATGAATAACATGGCCAATACCTGGGATGACTTGAGTACATGAATAACATAGCCCCTACCCAAGATGACATGAGTACATGAATAACATAGCCCCTACCTGGGATGGCATGAGTACATGAATAAAATGGCCCCTACCTGGGATGACATCAGTGCATGAATAACATAGCCCCTACCCGAGATGACATGAATACATGAATAACATAGCCTCTACCTGGGATGACATGACTGCATAAATAACATAGCCCCTACCCGAGATGACATGAGTACATGAATAACATGGCCTCTACCTGGGATGACATGACTGCATAAATAACATAGCCCCTACCCGAGATGACATGAGTACATGAATAACATAGCCCCTACCTGGGATGACTTGAGTACATGAATAACATGGCCAATACCTGGGATGACTTGAGTACATGAATAAAATAGCCCCTACCCAAGATGACATGAGTACATGAATAACATAGCCCCTACCTGGGATGGCATGAGTACATGAATAAAATGGCCCCTACCTGGGATGACATCAGTGCATGAATAACATAGCCCCTACCCGAGATGACATGAATACATGAATAACATAGCCTCTACCTGGGATGACATGACTGCATGAATAACATAGCCCCTACCCGAGATGACATGAGTACATGAATAACATGGCCCCTACCTGGGACGACATGAGCGCATGAATATCATGGCCCTTACCTGGGATTATAGAGTTTCAGCCTTCATATTCAGAGATAGCTGTGTTATTAAATAAGACACACTGACCTTCAATTTAGCAGCCTGGTAATATTTTTCAACACATCATCAGCAAGGTCTTCAAACTGCGTTAGTAGTTATATTTTATTAAGTTCACATTCACAGCATTTCATGCCAGTTTCTATTATAGGGCAAAGCTGTTAAACTATGCAGTAAAAAGCACCACTGTTAAACAAAAACATACATAAAAAGCATACAAATAGTTTAAAGGTACAAACAGACATTGCATTATTAGTGTATAATATTACAAATCTATGTAGGCCAATGTTGTCTGATAAGAGAACCAATAAATTGCTATGTGAACAACTGTATAACATCTAAGAGCCTTAACTTTGGTGCATTCCACATTTTGCAGTGTTTGCCCAAAGTATCTGTTCACATGTTTCATTTTCCGAAAACGTTTTTATCTTCTAACACTTAGATAAAAAAATGCTATGTATTTCTGAGAAGCACTCCCTTGTAGCTAATTTGTTTCTGCTCATTGACGTGTACATGAATGAAATTAATTAAAGCATTGATGTAAAAATAATTAAAGAATGGAAGCATGACTCATCTGTGCTGATCACCCCTGCTGGGATTATTCTGTGAGTGAAGCAGCAGTCTTGTTTAGAACACTAAACTTACATCACTTTGCCTTTTCATTGTTCCAGCAGTTTAAGTATTTCAAAACAAGACTTGAATTATAGCATCCAGCATGTAAAAAAATCCTCTTTTCTCTCACTTTATCATTTACTGCCTGACAAATTTTAAATAGGATTAATCGATGAAACGTGACAGATATAATCCAACTAATAACACATAAATCATTTAGCAATTAGTTGGGCATGATGTCAGACTGTAGTTCAAGTACTTCTAGTAAGCTAGTGGCTACAGAAAGTGAGAATTGATGAAAATGCCAAATGTAGCATGGCTGTGTGTCACAGAAGGACAGAGTCAGGACTGCAACCCAGGTTACTGGGGTTCGATTAGTAGCCCTGGCACTGGAGCAGTTAGGCAGGGAAGTGGAAGAGTGAAGAGCATATGATCTGCTTGCCTCTCCTAGAGTATAACAGGGGTTCACATGTACTCGTGATATACTGAGTGGTATGATCTATCTGGTGGTAACCAAAGAGACTGTCACTCATGCTCTAAGGGAAGGGACAGAGGCGCTTAAAGGAGATACCTCTTGTGGAAGTAAGAGTAAGCCCTCCATAGACAGGCCATTGCATGCCCCTCCTCAGCACCTAGATGAGTGTGCATATAGGACCAGTGAGAAAACACGAAAAATATGAGCCACCGCTGATGCTTATCTCTGATAGCCCCTTCTGGTCAACCCTCTTCCCAGTGAGGGGGATCAAATGGGCCAATTGGCCAGGAGGATTGTTGGTGGCTGACAGCTGGGTAAAAGTCTAAAAAACTCTTCAACTGCATACATATAGGCAAGAGCCAAAGATTCATTAATGTGCACAAGTCCACAATACCTAAAGATTACTATGATATTGCTATAATTGCTGTGTATACAACCCCCTAATATACTTAAAGCACGTCTGAAAGGTACAGGTGTAAGCCTGAAAGTGTCCACTACAGCCAGTCCATTTTATAATTAATACAGAAATAAAACTAAATAAATATATATTGTATTTTAATCTATAACTCCTACTTTTTAAATTTTCAATTATAAAATGAGTCTGTTAAAGTATATGAAATATTTGTAAAAAGGAAAAGTTGTGTATACTGTATGTGATAAGTCACTTTCTGAAGACAGACCCTTTTCAGTTGGTAAAATTTACAATATGTAAAAGTCTATAACAGATATAATCTGTATTCTTTAGTTGAAAGAGCTAAAATAATGCAGCATTACAATTCTGAATCTCTGTTGTGTATATATAGCTCTCAGCTTTCCAGGTTTTTGCAGAATGTACAGATTTCTGCCTCATATTTTTGGTCTTTTCCTCATAAAATTTGTAATTTACTTGCAAATCACTGGGGATTGACTTTACTAAATAATGACAGACATTTGAGTTTCAGACTTCACATCTTTCTGAAAAATGCATGCTAAATAAAAACCTGTTATTCTAGCAACTTTCCAAGTTTATAAGAGCAGTATTTAAAATCTGTCTCTATTTTTGGGTCTTTGTCCCTCCATTATTTTAGGC
Source organism: Protopterus annectens (assembly GCF_019279795.1). NCBI lineage: Eukaryota > Metazoa > Chordata > Ceratodontiformes > Protopteridae > Protopterus > Protopterus annectens. The sequence goes on along the minus strand of NC_056747.1, from coordinate 1,195,848,419 downwards.
TTTGTACAGATTTCTTGTGCTAAGAGGTTGAGAAGTATGCGATTTCTGGACTATAAAATGTTATCTAGTCCCTCCAAATTAGTTGCATCTTGCATCACACTATAGCTTCCATAATATGGGTTTAACATCTATTACTTTTGTGATATTTCTCTTACAGTCCTTTTCAAGATGTGTGAATAAATGAAAGGTTTTATCTATGTTTTTTTTCTTTGTTTAGTTTCTTCCATTATTAGGTGGGTAAAATAAAACAGTTTGCCAGTTTTAACTCCTGAGAATATATTTCTCTTCCTTCTCTCTGTCTCATCGTTGCATAATATGAATTGTTACAACGAGCTAGCCTCATTCTGCATTTCCAAGTCACTGCACATGTAACAACTACTGAGTGTTTTACAGACAAATTACATGCACAGAATAAGACAAATGAAGCATGGTCTGTTAATTTTATTTTATTTTTGAGGGGTAACTTATTACATACAAGATACAGACTTCTGTATGGGTTGTATACTATGCAGTTACTGGACATTTCTAGAATGAAAAATGAAGTGATAAATAGTATGTGTCATTAACAATACATATTCACACTGGGTCAATTTACAAAGTGCATTCTTACTGCAGTGAAGGTTGCCACCTCTGTGTCATCAGCTAGTCTAAACTAAATGGGCAGTAGTTACTCAATGGTACGTACATGGAATCTTTCATTCAGTGGTCTCTGATGTGACCACATGTACAGAAACTTCCCTAGGGCCAAAGATGGCCACCATTTATTCTTTTCTGTGTGGTCTCTGTTTACTTATTTGCCCACAATATCTTCTACCTAATTACAACACAACCTTGCTGCATAGTTTGCTCCATTACCTGCCTAGCACACGACTGTGTCTTGGAGTCAGCTTTCCTTCTACATGCAGGACAGTATTATAGCAATATGACCCTGATGGTCAAACAGCATGATCTACCAGACAGCTGTGCAGGCAAGTGACTATTTCTGAGTTCTGATGAGTCAAACTACAATGTGCTGATATTCTATGACTCAGCATTTCCTTAGTTGTTATTTCATGATTTGTCTTTGTAGGCAGTGACTTATAGGTTCATAGGTTCATACTAGGCTATTTGCCCTAGGGCATTTATAAGCCTAGCCAGAGTGTGTTTGGCTTTCGCCACCCATTTTAAATTAATTTTGCTATGCCCTTTTTCGAGGTTAGTATACTGTGCCTCTGTCTAACAGTGACACAGAAGTGATACCTGGGGTAAACCTACTATCTCCCATCCACTCATCAAGATTCCTCTTGAAGAGAGTCAATGAGGGACTCTGCCTAACCTGGACTGGGATTTTATTCCAGAGTGAAATGAGCCTCTGGGTTATGAATCTGTCCCTCCAGCATGTCCTATTTATTTCAGTGCTGAGGTTCAAGTCTCTCGAGCGCGTAGCTCGATGGGATTTGGATTTTCTGAGGTGCAGCATGTCCATTAATTCCGGGTTGGACGTGGCTTTATACGTCAGGCACAGATCGCCTCTGAGCAGGCGGTATGCCACTGAGTAGAGCTGGAGTTTCTTTAACCGGGTAGCATATGGCATCTGTTTGAGCCCTTTCATCCTCTTGGTGAGGTACTTTTGGGGTCTTTCCAGTTGCTGCAGATGTCTGGTAAGGTACATCCCAAAAGGGGCATTGTACTCAATTATGGGCCTGATGAGGGATGAGTAAAGAGGCACTATGACCTCCCCTGATCTAGATGTGAATCCCTTCATGATTAGGTGGGCTATATAAAATGTTTTTCTAACCACTTTGGCCACGTGGTTGTCAAATGAGAGATTGCTATCAACTTGGGTCCCCAGGTCCTTAATTACTTCTTCCATACTTAATGGATTACCACCTATGTGGTAATTTGTGGGAACTTTGTTTTTACCAAATGGGATGACTATACACTTTTTGGCGTTTAGCTTGAGGCCATGGCTCTGGCACCAGTTGTCTGTTTCTATGAGGCCCTTTTGTAGGATGCTTGTGTCGGCTGGAGAGTCTATTATGGCGCCCAGTTTGCAGTCATCTGCGAACTTGGTCAGCCACAGTCCTTCCTTGTTAGCCTGTACCTCCGAGAAATATATACCGAACAAGAGAGGTCCCAGGACTGAGCCTTGTGGGATGCCACTTGTAACTGGTTTGGAGTCTGACATGGCTCCAGCAATTCTAACCATGTGGGTTCTGTCCTTGAGCCAGTTTGCAACCCATCTAGTGACATAGGGGTTTATATTTAAGCTGGTGAGCTTATCTATAATGCCCGGGTGGGGTATTGTATCGAAGGCTTTTGCAAGGTCCAGGTAGGCTGTGTGGACCACCTTCCCCTCGCCAATGGCCTTGGTGACTGTTTCAAAGAAATCGACCAGGTTTAAGAGGCAGGATCTGCCCTTAACAAAGCCAAACTGGGTAGGATCCAGTGTCTGTAGGTCCCCAATATCTTTATTTATGAGGTCCATGATGATCCTTTCCATAGCTTTGCAGACCAAGCTAGTCAAGCTTATGGGGCGATAGTTTCCAGGATCCGTTGAGGCACCACCTTTGTGGAGAGGGACCACTGTTGCTGTACGCCACTCTTTGGGTACATATCCTGTAGTAAGGCTGAGATTGAACAGTAGTTTTATGTTTGGGTTCTTCTTGGAGTTCATGTAGGACGCAGCCCGGGACACCGTCTGGTCCCATTGATGCTGTGTTTTTTGCTTTGGAGAGGGCGGCTCTTACCTGAGCATCTGAGATGTCAGGGGGGCAGCACTCTGCTTGGATAGATATTTGCCCTTTTGGTGGGGAAGGGGGGGAGAAGTTTGCGCTGAACCTGTCAGCTAGGATGTTGGCAATGTCTGTGGGTTCGGTGTATTTTTTGTCATTTTGGACTAATTCTGAGCATATCTGGGAATTCCCACCCAGGTTCCTAACATAACTAAAGAAAGCCTTGTGATTATCCTTAGTGTCCTGTGCAATTTTTCTCTCTAAGCTGGCCTTAGACGATTTTATGAGTGCCTGTAGTTTTTTGCTAATACTGATCAGCGATGCCTTCCCTTTTTGGGATTTTGCTCTATCATGTAGTAGCTTTCTCCTTCTATTGTATAGTTTGTTTATGCCTGGGGTCCACCAGACAGGACGCCTAACTTTGGAGGATTGGGTCTTGGTTTTATTTGGGATTGCATGATCCATGCATTCCTGAAGGTGTTCATAGAATGCATTTATAAAGGATTCTGCAGTCTGGGCAGTATTTTCCACGGCCCGGGGGCTTTGAAGGATTCCACCTCGGTTTTGAGGAGTGTGAAATTTGCTTTAGAGAAGTTTTTCACTGTGGTTTTCTGGGCAGGGGCTGGGGTCGGGATGTGAATATCTAGTGAGATTAGTTTATGGTCTGATCTTACCAGTGAGGGATACACTTCTGGTCTGGAGCATAGAGTCCCCATGTTGGTGATGATCAGGTCCAGTATGTTTTCCCCTCTTGTGGGAGTGGCAACAAGTTGTTCCATAGCATTTGAGTTTATAAATTCTAGGAACCTTTGGGCTAGGGTGTTGGAGCTAGAGCAATGCTCCCAGTCTATGTTAGGGTAGTTGAAGGCACCCAATATAATGGTGTTTGGAGAGACCTTCATATTTTCCAGTGTTCTCAAGAAGGCCGAGTGGGGTTCCTGGGTTTGGGAGGGTGGTTTGTAGCAGGCTATGAACTGGAAGGCAGTTTTACCCACTGTTAGTTGCACATGGATAGTCTCTGATGCTTCGTGCTGTGCCACCAACCTGGAGGTGTGGGTATCTTTGACGAATATTGATACTCCCCCTCCTTTTGTGGTTCGGTCCAAGTTTTGGGGCCGAAAAACATGGTACGAGGTATAACCTGGTAGTGCTGGGGTGCTCTCAGGAGCCTTGAACCATGTTTCTGTTACTGCACAGATATCGATGTTCTCCATGCTAAGGAGAGTTTCGAGTGCATGCATCTTGAGGTTTAGACTTCTGGCGTTGAGTAGCATTACACTTGGTTTCTTATCCCTTGTGATACCTATGGAGGTGGGTTTGTCTTTTGAGCCTTGCCTAAAAAAGGCACTATGGGGGTGGCAAGAGCCTTTGCCAATATCCAAAAGCCCAGGGGTGACAGGTGCAAGCCGTCCCTAGCGAAGCATCGTGGCTTGTCGAGCATGTCATCCCAGGCAGATAGGCATTGGATCCCCTTTGAATGACACCAAAACTCAAGCCAATTGTTGAAATTGATCATCTTGTCTTCATATTGTGGCATCATTCTTGGTGAAGGTAAGATGCTACTCAAGGTCAGGGTCATACCGGCCTGGGCTACATGCTCAGAGAGCTCCTCTATGTCTCTTTTCATGTAGTCCAGGGAGGTACGTCTCAAGTCATTCACACCAGCATGCACAATGACTGAGTCATATTTGTACTTGCCTTGGAGTGACCTGAGTGCTTGTGTTATGTGACAGATCCTAGCGTCCGACAGGCAGCTCACTGTGACCTTCTCCTTGTTCAGCCTGGTGAGCGGGACGTCAGTGTGCCTGACGATAGAGTCACCTATTACAAGTTTATCAGGTGTGTTGTTTAGCCTTAAAGGCTGTGACTGTTCGGCACACTGGCTTTGTGAGCTGTGTGTTGCACATGTTTTGTTTTGGGGTAGCGGTTGCTTGGGTGTCTGCTTTGGAGGTCTCTGCTGCTTAGGCAGATTTTTATTTAGAGCCTCCGAGTATGTTTTTGTGTGTTTATGTGTTTGGTTTGCTGTCGTGGTAGGTCTATGTGAGACTGGAATTGTAGTGAGTGTGGTTTCCTTCTCCTCCTGACTGGTTATGCCAGTACTGAGTTGAGAGAGCTTAGCCTCCAGTTTGGCTATATGGTTGCATCTCTCACATGTGTTGGAATTTGTTGGGAGGAGGAGAGGGTTGTCTGTGTACATGAGGCAGTTGTAACATTGCCTCAAGATTCCCAGATTCACCAGCTGGACCGGAGAGGAGATTGACAACTGACCTTTGGACATGCTAGAATAGTATTGGGAATTCCTTTATAATTGAAAAAAAGGGCCAATGGGGAACAAAGTACTCAAGGGAGTTTGTGAGGGTGTAGTGCTTTTAATTTTTTAGTGCTGACTTATATAATTGCTTTAGTGAGCAAGTGCCAGGCTTTAGAGTGGGAATAGGGTGTTTATTATGAGAACTAGATCAGTTCTAAGGGAAAAAGTGAAGAGCAGACTTTGTGGAGCCGAGAGTGGTTTAAACCCAATTAAGCGATGCTGCCCGATGCTGTGCTATGCGCAAAATCGCACAAAGCTGCACTAAAGCGGGTTTTATACAGGGGGACATGAAAGAGCTAAAAATTGGCCCAAAATGGCCAATAGACTACCAGATTCTTGTGTTGGGAACACTCCTCCACGGATAGATAGGCTGCTCCAAGCTCCCCACTGCCACTGGTGAACAAAGAAGCCTCCCTTTATCCAAGAAAGGAAATGGGCAACACAGGAACTACCAGATTCTTGTGCTGGGAACACTCCTCCAGGGATAGATAGGCTGCTCCAAGCTCCCCACTGCCACTGGTGAACAAAGAAGCCTCCCTTTATCCAGGAAAGGAAATGGGCAACACAGGAACTTTCCAAAAGTCCAGAATACAGCAAAGCCTGTATTTGGACTACTCTAGGTCAGGAAAGATGGGAAACAAGGGTAATTTTTTTTTCTTTTTTGCAAACAAACAGACTACCAGATTCTTGTGCTGAGAACACTGCTCCAGGGATAGATAGGCTGCTCCAAGCTCCCCACTGCCACTGGTGAACAAAGAATCCTCCCTTTATCCAAGAAAGGAAATGGGCAACACAGGAACTTTCCAAAAGTCCAGAATACAGCAAAGCCTGTATTTGGACGACTCTAGGTCAGGAAAGATGGGAAACGAGGGTATTTTTTTTTTCTTTTTTGCAACAAACAGACTACCAGATGCTTGTGCTGGGAACACTCCTCCAGGGACAGATAGGCTGCTCCAAGCTCCCCACTGCCTCTGGTGAACAAAGAAGCCTCCTTTTATCCAAGAAAGGAAATGGGCAACACAGGAACTACCAGATTCTTGTGCTGGGAACACTCCTCCAGGGATAGATAGGCTGCTCCAAGCTCCCCACTGCCACTGGTGAACAAAGAAGCCTCCCTTTATCCAAGAAAGGAAATGGGCAACACAGGAACTTCCCAAAAGTCCAGAATACAGCAAAGCCTGTATTTGGACTACTCTAGGTCAGGAAAGATGGGAAACAAGGATAATTTTTTTTTTTTTTTTTGCAACAAACAGCAGAAAAATGCAATAAATATGTAACACAGGCTAGCGCATTTGAGTGTGTAGCCTCAACAGGTAAATGCAACAAACAGGACAAACTTTAAATTACAAGTGCAAAAGCGCGCTAAAGCTGGCTTTAAAGCAGGGGGTTAGAAAGAGATAAGAAATGGCCCAAAACGGCCAATAAGCTACAGGTCACTGGGCTGGAACCACTCCTCAAGGGACAGATAGGCTGCTCAGAGCTCAGCAATACCTGAAGAATGGACCATTCTAGTTCAGTAAAGGCGGGAAATGGATTTTTTTTTTTTTTTTTTTTTTTTTTTTTACAAAGTAGCAGAAATTAGGTACAGAAACACAGTAAATGCTTTAATTCAGCTAGTGCACTTGTGTGTGTAGCCTACCAGTTAAACTAAGCAAAAACAAACTTTAAAAGTGCAAAAAACTCAGAAATACAGGCAGGAATGCAATAAAAACAACTTTGCAGAGCTTATTTAGTTAAATAAACAGAGAAGTCTATATATACAGAAAAGCAGCTAAAACACACAAACACTTCAGATGCAGTGCAACCTAGAGCACTTGAGTTGTAGCAATATTAAGGCAATGAGCTAATGACACTAGACTGGGAGGAGTGTCACAGATCAGATTTACAGTAGGGGCGGGCAACTGCAAAGCCACCAAGTATAAGAGCCAGACACCAACTGGGAGGGACAGACAGTAGCACTAGAGAAAGCACAAACAGATAAAGATTTGTAAAGATACAGAATGCTTTTAACTGCAGACAAATCAGTTACTTGTGCAGATTAGTTAATAGCAATAAAATACACTTGAAGACTAAAAAGCAGACAATAAAAGTGCTATATATTAATTGTTAAAAACAATAATCTGTATAAATCGAAAAAAAAAAAAAACAGGATACTTGTATATCTCAGCTAACAGCTGCGGTCAACAACTTATCCACTCTGCTCAGTGTGTATAGACAGAAACCCTATCAAAGTTAGGGCTTAAATACCAGAACAACTTTTTTTTTACAAGAACACAAAAGAACCAGCCCCCACTCAGCAGACTATTAACACAATCTAGCAAAGTTAAAGAGGCTTCAGCTAGAAACAATAGCCTACAGACAGTAGCACTAGAGAAAGCACAAACAGATAAAGATTTGTAAAGATACAGAATGCTTTCAACTGCAGACAAATCAGTTACTTGTGCAGATTAGTTAATAGCAATAAAAAACACTCGAAGACTAAAAAGCAGACAATAAAAGTGCCATCCTGGTAGTCAGACAGTGAGTGCTATTGAGAACTGAGAAATGATATTTTTAAATATCCAGTTCAAATGAAGTTGAACCAACTGGAAAGGGAGACTTGGCAAACTGAAACCATTGCACTCTTTCTTTTTGTAGCAAATTCAGCTGCCTGACAGAACAGCAAGTCTGTCAAACATAGCTGCAATTTGTTTAAACATTACACCCAGAATTCCAAAGTGTTTCAATAAAATGAAGTAAATTTCTTATTTTATTGTCAGTGATCTACCCCCGACTTACCAAATATTGCTAAATCCAGACCCCCCCCCACAGGGCCCATACATCCTGACCTTTATGCAGACCGAGGGGTTTGCTTATATATTTTCATTATTTACTGATTTATTGACTTTTTTAATTGGGTAACTAAACTGGTTCTTCTTCAGCCTTTTTCAGCCATGACCTTTGCCACAAGGGTAAAATCACCATCTGTAACAACAGTTTAGTGTAGCCAAACAGCCAGCATATGTTTGGAAAGTTGGAAGAAATTGGAGTACTCAGATAAAAGCTAGAGGAAGTGTGTGTGTGTGTGTGTCTGTGTGCGTGTGTGTCTGTGTGTGCATGTGTGTGTGTCTGTGTGTGTGTGTGTGTGTGTGTGTGTGTCTGTGTGCGTGTGCGTGTGGGTGTGTGTGCATGTGTGTCTGTGTGCGTGTGTGTGCGTGTGTGTGTGTGTGTGTGTGTGTGCGTGTGCGTGTGTGCGTGTGTGCGTGTGTGTGTGTGTGTGTGTGTGTGATAACATTACAGTGACCAACCAGAGATCAAGACTGAACCTGGGCTTAGTGAAGTGAGGCAGAGATCTCACCCCTAAGTCTCCAGGTTATCCCTGACATTTCAGAGATCAGGATCAGTTATGTCATAGTTTATGAATATTGATGCAAAGAGGGGTGGAAGGGATATAAGGGCTTTCAGTTATTAGAACATGGTGCATAACAAAGTTTCTCTCTGAATGCTAGCACAAGATGTGGAATGCTGTTTCTGACTATTATTAGTGCAAAGCATGGATTGTGCTACATTTACTACAAGGTAAGGATAGGAGTGTGTGAATAGTTACAGAAGTTACAGGATGGTGGCTTGTAACAGAAGTGCAGTACATACGAGTTCTGTAAAAACTAGTGACTCTTAATACTAGCACTACACCTACTACTAGGCATTTGCAAATAGCACTTCCAGAATCTACTTAAGTCAACAACTGCCGATTTGATTGGCTAGAGGGCTTAGAAGACAGTTTCCTATGTTTTTAATTGCCTGTATAAATTGAGTACATTTGCAGATCTTTTGGCTCATTCCCACAGAGTTCAGCATGTTTGGCCTTTTCACCTGTACCTATGAAGTGATTTTCTTGCATCACGTACCATCCAGAAAAAAACGAGTACTTGTATTTCAAAATCCCACTTCCAGAAGCTATTTAAGTGACCATCTGCTGATTTCTTATTTTATTTGTGCATTTATCTGCATTTAAACTGCTCAAATTGTTTTCTGTTAATCTGATTGACTCAAAATTGTCTTGCCTAGCTACTTTGTGAAAATTGCTTTGTGGGAGCATACACTCTCAAGCAATCTTTTTTGTGTTTTTACATTTAGAGGACTGGGATATTCCATCAACTGTGGCAGTGGGTGGTGGCCTAGTGTATCTGAGTTGGGAAACACATAAGAAAGCTGTAAGTGTAGTTGTTTTATTGGCTAGAGGGCTTAGAAGCCAGTTGCCTGTGTTTTAAGTAGCTGTATAAATTTGGTGCATTTCTATGCTGCTGTTTATTGCACAACGGCAGTTAGCAGTGCTCTGCATAGGGACAGACACATAGAAACCAAACCCCCCCCCCCCAAAACTCCCTCTGAAATGGCACCAGTCACTATATGAGTATAAAGCAACTACTTTGGGTAGCAAAGAGCAGCTAGTCTGCGTGCTGACAAACACTGCCCATTGAATTTAGTATCATATAGCCTAGTCGAGCTTCTAGTCCTGAAAGTACCCTTAGTCATCCCACTATTAACTCCTCATGCACCACGCCCTTGTAGCTCACCCAATAAAGAACCTGACATCATGGATCATGGATATGCACCTTCCCAGTTTCTCTACAGCCAGTTTGCTAGATATGGGTATCTTGAGGCAATATAAAAATTGTCTGATGTTCACTGATAACCATTTAATTCTCAAAAAGAAATAAATACAGTGACAGAGATGCATATACATGTCTTTGGAGACATAACTCTTGCACACAAGCACTCAGAATAACAATCTGGTTGTCAGAAGCACACAAACTACACCCACCACACATAGTACACACCCCATACATATGCCTATGTATGCTAAGACACTTAAATGCAATCTTCCCAGCTCCCAATGACCTCCCAGACATTTCATCTGCAAAAATTATCCTCAACAGATTCAAAGGCACTCAACAGTAACAACCCATAATAGTGCACATACAGCCACACCCAGTGCAGCCTCGACTACCAATAATGTAAGGCAAGCCAATACACTATGCAGGACTCTAGTAATAGGGGACTCCATTGTACAACACACTGATGCCTGTCTCACCAGGATGAACAAGGAGAAAACAGCAGTCTATTGGCTATCAGAGGCCAGAAGACACCCAGGTATGCATGCAATCAAGTCATTGCTCCACAGGTACCAGTGTGATTCAGCCTTATTAGAAAGGCTCACCCAGACTCTGCTACACCTTGCTGGGAAGGAAAGGTTAGTTTGCTTTTTATTTGTTGTATTTTGTATTAGTTTATTGCCTTTTTATATTTTGAATACTGTGATTTGTTTTCTTTACCTTGTGTTTCACTTGCATTCTGCTTTTAACTGCATATTCAAACTTCAAAAGAGACCACAGCTCTTTCTTTTGTGAGTCAGGCAAAAATTAGAACTGATCAATTAAGGACTCATACATAAGACAGAAGATGTCACTTAAGGTTAATCATTTGTGAACTGAGGGGGTGGAGCTAGGAACTAAACCTTCTATTTAAGGGGTAAAATAAAACATTTGAGAGCTTTATTAGAAAGGTTCACCGAGGCTCTGCTACACTTTGCTGTGAAGGAAAGGTTAGATTGCTTTTTATTTGTTGTATTTTGTATTAGTCTATTGCCTTTTTATATTTTGAATACTGTGATTTGTTTTCTTTACCTTGTGTTTCACTTGTATTCTGCTTTTAACTGCATATTAAAACTTCAAAAGAGACCACAGCTCTGTCTCTTGTAAGTCAGGCAGAAATGTTTTCCCACCCGCCCACTCTGTTAGTATTCTGTTCTTAAATACCACTGTCTTTCTAGTTGCCTGCCTCTTATGTTAATTTGACCATGTATCCCATTTCCTCTCTGCTTTCACTGGCTTGTGTGAGTAAGCACAAAAGTATCATTTTGTGAAATCACTCGCCTTCAACTATTTAAATTTATTGGCCATCCTACTGTATTCCATAGTACCAGAATACAAAAGTGATCACCCCCTTTCAATCTATCTTGCTGTTTTAAAAATAGTCACTCTCCACTAAAACTTAACTTTTTAGACAGGTAAAACTTAAGTTACCTACTTTCACATCTAACTTCTCTAGTGCACACTGCAGTCTTTAGGATAAACCATTTTTTTCATCTTCGCTTTAAGCATTCCTGTGACTAGCACTTGCTCTAATACCTGCTAGAAAGCACTAGGAAGCCTTAAAATGATAACAAGCACTCAACTTTCCTTATTAATAAGGAGAAATTAATCATAGGCACTAAGTCTATAATTGCAAAGTACCTTGCTAAGGGAAGGGAAAACTGCTCCTGTACTGTTCAAAAAAAGCACCAAATCAGGCATGTCCAAGGGTCAGCTTCCGGTGATTTCTCCTGTCCACCTGGTGAATCTGGGCATACTGGGGCAATGCAGCAAATGCCTCATGTACACAGAGAACCCTCTCCTCCTACCACCCAACATTGCAACCTGTGAGAGATGCACTTACATAGCCAAACTGGACGCAAAGCTCTCTCCACCCAAGATTGTGCTAGACAGTCAAGAGGAGAAGGTTAAAACCCACACTACACCTCAAGCAACACATAGTCCTTCTAAACTCACACCACCAACACCCACTGATAGCAACACTAAATCCATATATGTGGAGGCCCTTAACTGTAACCTGCCCAAGCAACAAGGACCTCCGAAGCTGAAACGCAAACAAATACCAATCACAACCAAAGTGTCACATAGCTCACAACACCAGTGTGCCACCCAGCAACAGCCCCTTAGGCAAGACAACGTACCTAACACTTTAGTCATAGGTCACTCTATAGTCAGGCACACTGATGTCCCACTCATCAGGCTGAACAAGGAGAAAATTACAGTCAGTTGCCTGTCGGGAGCCAGGATCCGCCACATAACACATGCACTCAAGTCACTCCACAAGTACAAATATGACTCTGTCATTGTCCATGTTGGAGTGAATGACTTGAGATGTACCTCCCTGGACTACATAAAAATAGACATGGAAGAGCTCTCGGATCATGTGGCCCAGGCAGGTATGACCCTAGCCCTGAGTAGCATCCTGCCTTTGCCCAGAAAGATACCACAATATAAGGCCAAAATGATTAACTTCAACAATTGGCTAAGCTTCTGGTGTCATTCAAAAGGGATCCAGTATCTGTCTGCCTGGGACGATATGATCGACACACAACAATGCTTTGCCAGAGATGGTCTGCACCTGTTGCCCCTGGAATTCAGATTACTAGCTAAGGCTCTTACCACCCCCTATAGTGCCTTTTTTAGGCAAAGTTCAAAGGACAAAACCACCACCGTAACAGGTACAAGCATGCAAAATCTGAAGGTAATGCTACTCAATGCTAGAAATCTAAACCTCAAAATGCACATTCTCGAGGCACTCCTAAAAACAGAGAACATTGATATCTGTGCAGTAACTGAGACCTGGTTCAAGGCCCCAGAAAGCACCCCTGCAATATCAGGCTACAACTCTTACCACACATTTTGGCCACCAAACCAGGATCGAAACACTAAAGGTGGAGGAGTGTCCATATTCACCAAGGCAAGTCACACTACCAGGCTAGTTGCCCAACACAATGCATCTGAAATTCTCCAGGTGCAACTAGCACTAGGTAAGACTGCAGTCCAAATTGTAGCTTGCTACAGATCCCCCACCATGCCCAAGATTCTCACTACACCTTTCTAAACATACTGAAAAATATTAAGATACAACCAAACACCCTAATACTGGGTGATTTCAACTACCCTGCCATTAACTGGGAAAACTACTCGTGTACCAACACCTTTGCCCAATGGTTCTTGGAATTCATAAATTCCAATGCCCTGGATCAACTAATCCATAGTCCCACCAGGGGCTCCAATATCCTAGACCTGGTAATTACCAACATGGGAAATTGATGATCCACACCTATGGTTACCCCCTCATTGGTCAGGTCAGACCATAAGCTAATCACCCTTAACATCCACATCCCACCCCCACTCCCTAGTAAGGAAACCTCCATAAAAAACTTCTCCAAAGCCAGCTTCATGCTACTCAAGTCAGAAGTGACAAACTTCATGACACTCATGCAGACGGGAACTGAAAGTTCAACTGCTGAGTCCTGCACTAAGGCACTGTACGAGCACATCCACTCATGCATGAATCATGCCATCCCAAATAGAACCAAGATGCTGTCCTCCAAAAAAAGGAAGCCAATCTGGTGGTCCCCTGGCATAAACAAACTTCACAACAAAAGGAAGAAACTGTTGCAGAAAAGAGGAAAATCCACGATGCAAAAAATTCCCTTACCAGCCTCAGTAAGAAGCGGAGATCCCTCGTAAAATCCTCCAAAGCTAGTTACTAAAATAAAATTACCAAAGATTCCAAAGACAACCACAAGGCATTCTATAACTATGTCAAGAATCTAAATGGCAATGCTCAGATCTGCTCTGAGCTACAACAGAATGGCATTAAACATGCTGATCCCAAGGATATTGCCAATATCCAGGCAGATCGATTCAGTGCCAACTTCACCCCCCTCTCACCCCCTTAACAGCCCATCCCAATACCAGAAGATTGCCAAAGTCTGATAATAACAGCCATACAGATAAAAAACGCACTCTCCAAAGCTAAGAATACAGCATCCATGGGAGCAGATGACATCCCGGGCTGTGTACTACATGAACTACAAAATAAACTGGCACGTCACCTAAATGTCATGTTTAATCATACCCTCACCTCAGGCTTCATGCCCACTGAGTGGCGCACAGCTACAATTATCCCACTCCACAAGGGGGGGATCCACCTTGGATCCCGGGAACTACCGCCCCATTAGTCTGATGAGCCTGATCTGCAAGGCCATGGAATGTATTATTATGGAATTTATAAACAAAAATATTGGCAACCTTCAAACACTGGACCCCACCCAGTTTGGGTTTGTGAAGGGCCGATCTTGTCTCCTGAACCTGATTGACTTCTTCGAATCAGTCTCCAGAGCCGTGGATGAGGGTAAGGCAGTCCACACAGCCTATCTGGACCTCGCCAAGGCCTTTGACACCACCCCCCACTCTGGAATCATAGATAAACTTACTAAGCTGGGCATTAATCCCTACGTCACTTGATGGGTTGCCAACTGGCTTACTGACAGAACCCACACTGTAAACGTAGCTAACTCCAAATCCAGCTCCAGACAAGTTACAAGTGGAGTACCTCAGGGTTCAGTCCTGGGACCACTCTTGTTTGGCATCTACATCTCTAAAGTACAGGCCAACACTAAGTGCCTCTGGCTAACAAAGTTCACAGTTGACTGCAAACTGGGAGCCATTATTGAATCCCCAAATGATTTGGATACTCTACAAAAGGGCCTTACAGAAATAGATGCTTGGTGCCAGAGCCATGGGCTCAAGCTCAATGCCAAGAAATGTATAGTTATCTCCTTTGGGAAAAAAACATGTACCCGTGAATTACCACATTGGTGGCAGTACACTAAACACCGAAAGTGTTATGAGAGACTTAGGGACACAGGTGGACAGTGGTCTCACCTTCAATAACCACATCGCCACGACAGTCAGGAAATCTTTCTATGTGGCACACCTCATCACTAAGGGCTTTTCATCCAGAAAAAAGGAGGTCATTGTCCCACTGTACTTATCCCTCATTAGACCCATTATAGAATACAATGCCCCATTTGGTATGTACCTCTCAAGACATCTGCAACAACTGGAAAGGCTGCAGAAATACCTCACTAAAAGAATCACAGGCCTAAAGCAGATGCCCTATGCTGACTACCTTAAAAAACTCCAGCTATACTCTGTCGCATATCGTCTATTCAGAGGCGATCTCTGCTTAACATGTCAAACCCAGAGCTGGTGGACATGCTACACTTAAAGAAATCCCAATCCCTCAGAGCCACACGCTCCAGGGATCTAAAGCTTGTCATCACAATAAACAAAACATGCTGGAGGGATAGGTTCCTGACCCAGAGACTCCCCAGACTCTGGAATAGACTGCCCATACATGTCAAGCAGAGTGCCTCCTTGGCCCTCTTCAAAAGGAACCTTGACAATTGAATGGGAGAAAGGAAATTCCCCCTGGGGATCATGTCAGTTGCCCTGCTAGACAGGGATCCAGGGAAGTAAATAGTGCGGGAAGAAATAGCCAGGGAATTGTTATGGCTAGGCTTGTATAGGCCCTAGGGCCGATAGCCTAGTACCAACCTATGAGCCATAGTCCATGCGGATGTAAATGACCTGAGACGTACCACCCTAGATTATATGAAGAGAGACATTATGGAGCTATTGGACTATGTGTTTAAGGCTGGTATGTTCTTAGCAATAAGCAGCATTCTATCTTCACCAAGGATGATGCTATAATATGAACAAAAGATGATTCACTTTCTGATGTCATCTATGGGGAAAAAATATTTGTCAGTGTGGCAGGACATAGTTAACAAATCACATTGCTTTGCCAAGGATGGTCTGCACCAGTTCCCTCTAGGCTTTCGAATATTGGGTAAAATATTATCCTCCCCCCACAAAGCCTTGTTAAGGCAATGCCAGACTGACAAAACTTCCAACTCAGCAAAATCTACCAAAGGAAATCTAAAGGTGTTATTGCTCAAAGCTAGGTCTCTAAACAAGAAGCTTCACTCTCTCCAAGCTCTCTTCACCCTGGAGAATTCAGACACCTGTGCAGTAAATGAGACATGGTTTAAAGATGCAGAGGGTACACTGGCAGTGCAAGGTTTCAGTACCTTCCACACATTCAGACTAGCAACTGCACAGGTGGGTACTAAAAAAACAAGCATGCCTCTAGGTTGTTTAAACAGGATGATGTGCTGGAGGTCCTCTTTGTCCACATTACCACGGACAAAGTCCCATATCCTATCCTAGCATGCTACATGTTACCCTCTATGTCACATGTAACTAGTTGCTCATACTTAGACCTATTGGAGATACTCACCATTCAACCAAACACATTACTCAAGAAGACTTTAATTATCCCTCTATAAACTGGGGGACCTACATTACCTCAAATTTGCAGGCTCAGGGATTCCTAGACTTTGTGAAAACAAAAACCTTGTCCAGATAGTGCACACACCTACCAGAGGTACAAACATATTGGACTTGCTACTCACAAACATGGGAGAATGTTGCTCACCCCCACCACCACCACCACAACCATGGCATGTCCTCTCTGATAATGCCATACCACAAGGAAGTTTCCTTCAAAGTAAAAATCTGTTCTGTAACCCTAGTAAACTCTGTCACTGTTAGAAACTGTTCCAAGGCAAACCATCTTTTATTAAGTGATAGCCTGTTAAAATTTCAAGACCCTCCAAATGTAGATAACATAGCAGCCTATGCAGAATTATTCACAGAAGCTCTGTACAGCAGTATCAATGATTGCACAGAGATGACTGCGCCTACCAGAAGTAAGCCCAAAACTAAAACAAAAAACAAAACACCCTGGTGGAATCCAAAATTAAACAGGTTTTACAACAAAAGAAAAAAGTCATATCTAAAATTAGGGAGTGTAACACTAAAAATTTTAAAAACTCCCACATTAAATTGAATAGGCAATGAAGAGGATTAATTACATCAAGCAAAGCAAATTTTGAGGTAGAGATAATGTTCCAGGCTAAGGACAACCATAAGGCCTTCTCGGGTCTATGTTTAGTCATTGAAGGTTCGCTTCCTTGAACCTTCAGTGATCAAACACAAGACACCAAATGGTCAGTCATTGAACGTTCACTTCAGCAAATGTGCGAGATGGGAAAGTAACTAGCTGACCAACATTTCCCCGTCACACACACCACATTATTTCAAACCTACCCAGGTGGGGGGCTGTGGCCCAAACACCCCTAACTATATATACCAACTCCAAGACCACACTACATTGGGGAAAAGGTCATGAAAGTAGTTAAGCAGTATCATGAAATTTACCCTTTTCCCCACTGTAGTCATGTATTTTATTTTGTCGTGTGTTGCATGTTTCCAGAAACAGGAGGATTTTCATGCTGACATCTTTCTGTCATATTTTAGACTGGCCCTTACATCAGCAGTTCTATATTAAGATGCATTTTTTACATCTTAAGGGGGTACTGGTGGTAGCAAACAAGCAACTTCCCCACTCTGATTGTAAGACATATACTGCATTTTCAAATGTAATATTTTGCATTTCTTGCAACTGAATTAAATGTGTACTTGTTAGGAAAACACTGTAACAGATTAAGGAGTCAAAGTGACACCAATCATGGCAGGGATAGTACTGATGGAAACAGCAGACATCTCAACCAGAGCCGTACCATGGTACCAACTTGCCATACCATTCACATTTTAATATATTATCTCAATATGTGTTATGCATCATTTGTCTGTCTTCTTTTTGGTGTGCCCATTAACATCCTACTTGTTTTAAGGCATTTCCTAATTTAAAGTAAAACAAGCAGACAATAAGTATCTTGCTATTATAACAATCCTTTTTTTGTCACTATTTTTGCTGCAGAGGGGTCCAAAACATTTTTTGATCGACAACTTCTGCAGCTTTTGAGGAGACAGGCATCTGATACTGCAGGTTTCCATCCCATGATACATCTTGTTTTTTCAGGCTTTTATTCCTTTTGTAATGCTATGCATGTGATATACCAGTAATAATGTACCCTACAAAAAAGAAGTTTAAAGGAGAAGAGCGATCCTCGAAATTTGCTATTCCCCAGAATTTTCAAGCATTTTTCCAAGCTTGTTGACACTTGGCATTTTGAGTGATGACATTTCAATAGGAAACTTAGGGGCTATTTACAAGTCTCAAACCAGAGAGAAGTATTGGTCGAAGGATTGATCAGAGTGGCAGAACATGGACTCCAGTACATATTGTGGATGGGAGAACTGAATATATTATGAACGATCTGGAACAGCTTCACATTCGGAACTATCCATGAACAGAATGAGTGTCAGTGCCCTGTACTGAGCAGGACTAAAGCAGCTAAAATTAAAACCTACTTGGGAATAATCAGGCAAGGACCTAATGCTCACAAGTAAAACTAATAAAAGACGGTTTCATAATTAGATATCCTATATGTAAAGCTGACATCTGTAGTATATTTTAAAACTACCAGATGTACAAATTCTTATGCTGAGGCATGCCTTTCTGTTAATCCTGAGCAGGTGTCAGGTGTGACTATTTTCTGTTGTGCAGGTATGTTTAGCATTTCTATTGGAAAAGCAGTTTATATAAAGCGAATGCAATGTGCATCCAAGTTATTCTTATGGAAGCGTTCTTTCTGAATAATGCATTAAGGATTCAGTTGTGCAATGTGGTTTGTTCCTGCAAACAAGTTCCCAGAAGGACTTTTTTTCTACAGTGGAGAGAGTGTGCAATGATGAAAATAGTTTAGAGTACAAGTTGTATATGCTAATGAATTGTGTAAAGGATTTTCCCTAATAAGATACGCTTTCTCTCTCGCTATATATATATATCTAGCATCTAGTTTGAGGATGTGAAGGTTGCATCTTATTGCTTGCAGATAATGTCTTTATCACCTCAAGTGGATATTATATGTGGCATGCAATGGAGCAGTCTTCTGCTGACTGTGAAATGGCTGGGATGAATGTTGACAATTCCAAATGAAACATCACTGCTCTGTCCTTGAAAAAAACTGGAATACTTTCTGCAGGTGAAAGAGGAGCAGCTTTCCAAAATGGTGGATTTTAAGTATATGGGAGTCTTTTTCATGACTGAGGGTAGAGAGGATTAGGAAACTGCTCAGCAGTAGGGGACAACAATGGCAGAACTACAAGCCAGATCATGATATCATGATGGTTAAACAAGAAATGAGTTATAGAACAATGCTCTTACTTTACCATTCAGCTTATGTGACAGCCCTCAACTAAGGTGATGAAATTTGGTTGGTATTTGAGAGTAGTCATTTGAGTGGGGGGTTTTTTTGTTTTTTTTTATGTCTAGTATAGCAGATGGTTTGGACATTTACTGAGGATACCACCCAGCACTTCTTGCTCAAGATGTATAAAGGATAGTCCACTAGCAGATGCTATGGAGACCCAGGGCAGGATCTAAATATTATCTCATTTCACAAAGTATCACGTACCAGTCCAACAGAATAAGCTGGGAACTGTTCCAGGGAATAGAAAAGTCTGCTCTGCACTATTCAGCATGTTATCATTATGAACCTCACCACAACAAGTAGCTTATGAAATGGATGGATGGATGAACAGGTGGACATATGGACGGAGTCTACAGCTGCCAATAAACTGTCATAAAGAAACAAATGATATAATTTAATCTACATTAGAAAGCAAACATCATTACCTCAGTCCAGTAACGTAATACAAATAATGATTGTGAAAAGACAAGCCTATACATTTAGCTTGGGCACATTCAAGCTTGTGCTTGTGTGTAGGTGTACCTGCTTAGGATGTACCTTTCCGTAAACTTTGAGCAATAATGTATAGGTATGTGATCTCTCTCTCTGGTTTACCATGTCTTTATTTATTTTATGAAATACCGGTATATTTTAAATCATATAAAACAACTATCATACCATTTTATTCACAATAAATGTCATTTATAGCCCAGTTGTACATTAATGCCCAAGTGTTGCTTTACCCCAAAGTCTAGAAAAGGAAAACTCAAGACTATTACCACACAGGCAACAAACATGTCACTTTATAAAACTTAACACCAAAACAAAAAGAAAAAGTATACGTCTCTCAAGAAAGGTGTAAACTAATGTTTGTGAGAAGAGTTAAACATTTGGAAAGTTGGAGGTTACCCCTAAAAGAATAAGACACAAAGGTGTATCCGCTGAAGCAGAAAAGAAAAAGATCAGACTGCATAAAATAATACCCTTTATGATTATATATTAAGGAATAAAGCACAATGTGGGAAGGATACTGGTAACAAAAAAAATAATGTACACTGAATGGTTAATACTGATTACTTTCACAAAAGATGGCAAAGGGAAGATCATTTTTCTAGAAAATACATATAATCTCATGAACATAGGCCTTAGATCTCTATCTTCAAGCAACAAGGACCTGTGAAGCTGAAATGCAAACAAACACAAATCACAACCAAAGTGACACATAGCTCAAAACACCAGTGTGCCACCCAACAACAGTCCCTAAGGCAAAAAAACGTACCCAACACTTTAGTCATAAGTGACTCCATAATCCGGCACACTGATGTCCCACTCACCAGGCTGAACAAGGAGAAAATTACTGTCAGCTGCCTGTCGGGAGCCAGGATCCACCACATAAAGCATGCACTCAAGTCACACCACAACAAGTACAAATACAGCTCTGTCATTGTCCATGTTGGAGTGAATGACTTGAGACGTACCTCCCTGGACTACATGAAAAGAGACATGGAAGAGCTCTCAGATCATGTGGCCCAGGCAGGTATGACCCTAGCCCTGAGTAGCATCCTGCCTTCACCCAGAATGATACCATAAGGATAAAATGATTGACTTCAACAATTGGCTAAGCTTCTGGTGTCATTCAAAGGGGATCCACTATCTGTCTGCCTGGGACGACATGATCGACAACCATGATGCTTTGCCAGAGATGGTTTGCATCTGTCGCGCCTGGGATTCAGTTTACTGGATAAGGCTCTTGCCACCCCTATAGTGCCTTTTTTAGGCAAGGCTCAAATGACAAAACCACCACCATAACAGATAAAAGCATGCAAAATCTGAAGGTAATGCTACTCAATGCTAGAAGTCTAAACCTCAAAATGCACTCTCTCGAGGCACTCCTAAAAATGGAGAACATCCATATCTGTGCAGTAACTGAGACCTGGTTCAAGGCTCCAGAGAGCACCCCTGCAATACCAGGCTACAACTCTTGCCACACTTTTTGGCAACCAAACCAGGACCGAAACTCTAAGGGTGGTGGAGTGTCCATATTCACCAAGGATATTCACACCTCCAGGCTAGTTGCCCAACACAATGCATCTGAAATACCACAGGTGCAACTAACACTAGGTAAGACTACAATCCAAACTGTAGCTTGCTACAGATCTGTCACCATGCCCCAAGATTCTCAATACACCTTTCCAATCATACTGGAAAATATTAAGATACAACCAAACACTGTAATACTGGGTGATTTCAACTACCCTGCGATTAATTGGGAAAAGGTACAAACACCTTTGCCTAATGGCTCTTGGAATTCATAAATTCCAATGCCCTGGATCAACTAATCCAAAGTCCCACCAGGGGCTCAAATATCTTTGACCTGGTCATTACCAACATGGGAGATCGATGCTCCACACCAGGTCACCCCCTCGTTGGTCAGGTCTGACCATAAGCTAATCACCCTTAACATCCACATACCACCCCCACCCCCCACCCCAGTAGGGAAACCTCCATAAAAAATTTCTCCAAAGCCAACTTCATGCTACTCAAGTCAGAAGTGACAAACTTCACGACACCCATGCAGATGGGAACTGAATGTTCAACTGCTGAATCCTACACTAAGGCACTGTACCAGCACATCCACTCGTGCACGAATCATGCTATTCCAAATAGAACCAAGACACTCTCCTCCAAAAAAAGGAAGCCAATCTGGTGGTCCCCTACCATAAACAAACTATACAACAGAAGGAAGAAACTGTTGCAGAAAAGAGGAAAATCCCAGGATGCAAAAGACTCCCTTACCAGCCTCAGTAAGAAGCTGAGATCCCTCATAAAATCCTCCAAAGCTAGTTACGAAAATAAAATTGTCAAAGATTCTAAGGACAGCCACAAGGCATTCTATAGTTATGTCAAGAATCTAAATGGCAATGCTCAGATCTGCTCTGAGCTACAACAGAATGGCATTAAATACACTGATCCCAAGGATATTGCCAATATCCTGGCAGATCGATTCAGTGCCAAATTCGCCCCCCCTCTCACCCCCTAAAGGGCCAATCTCAATACCAAAACATTGTCAAATTCCAGTAATCACAGCCACACAGGTAAAAAATGCACTCTCCAAAGCTAAGAATACAGCATCCATGGGACTAGACGACATCCCGGACTGTGTACTACATGAACTACAAAATGAACTGGCACTTCACCTAAGTGTCATGTTTAATCATAGCCTTATCTCAGGCTTCGTGCCCAATGAGTGGCGCACAGCTACATTTACCCCACTCTATAAGGGGGGATCCACCTTGGATCCTGGGAACTATCCTCCCATCAGTGTGATGAGCCTGATCTGCAAAACCATGGAACGCATTATCATGGAACTTATAAACAAAGACATTGGCAACCTTCAAACATTGGACCCCACTCAGTTTGGTTTTGTGAAGGGCCGATCTTGTCTCCTCAACCTGATTGACTTCTTCGAATCAGTCTCCAGAGCCATGGATGAGGGTAAAGTGATCCACACAGCCTATCTGGACCTTGCCAAGGCCTTCAACACCATCCCCCACTCTGGAATCATAGATAAACTTACTAAGTTGGGCATTAATCTCTACATCACTCGATAGTTGCCAACTGGCTTACTGACAGAACCCACACTGTAAAAGTAGCCGACTCCAAATCCAGCGCCACACAAGTGACAAGTGGAGTACCTCAGGGTTCAGTCCTGGGACCACTCTTGTTTAGTGTCTACTTCTCTGAAGTACAGGCCAACGCTAAGGGACTCTGGCTATCAAAGTTTGCAGATGAATGCAAACTGGGAGCCATTATCGAATTCCCAAATGATGTGGATATTCTACAAAAGGGCCTTACAGAGACAGATGCTTGGTGCCAGAGCCAAACATTCAAGCTCAATGCCAAGAAATGTATAGTTATTCCCTTTGGGAAAAAACATGTACCCATGAATTACCACATAAGTGGCAGTACACTAAACACCGAAAGTGTGATAAGGGACTTAGGGACACAGGTGGACAGTGGTCTCACTTTCGATAACCACATCGCCACAACAGTCAGGAAATCCTTCTATGTGGCACACCTCATCACTAAGGGCTTTTCATTCAGAAAAAAGGAGGTCATTGTCCCACTGTACTCATCTCTCATTAGACCCATTAAAGAGTACAATGCCCCATTTGGTATGTACTTCACAAGACATCTGCAACAGTTGGAAAGGCCGCAGAAATACCTCACTAAAAGAATCACAGGCCTAAAGCAGATGCCCTATGCTGACCTTCTAAAAAAACTCCAGCTATACTCTGTCACATATCATCTACTCAATGGCGATCTCTGCTTAACATACAAGGCCATGTCAAACCCAGAGCTGTTGGACATGCTACACTTAAAGAAATCCCAATCCCTCAGAGCCACATCCTCCAGGGATCTAAACCTGGTTATCACAATGAACAAAACATGCTGGATGGATAGGTTCCTGTCCCAAAGATTCCCCATACTCTGGAATAGACTGCCTATACATGTCAAGCAGAGCCCCTCTTTGGCCCTCTTCAAAAGGAACCTTGATGACTGGATGGGAGATAGGAAATTCACCCCAGGGATCACGTCAATCACCATGCTAGACAGGGGACCAGGGAAGTAAATATTCTGGGAAGAAATAGCCAGGGAATTGTTATGGCTAAGCTTGTATAAGCCCTAGGGCCGATAGCCTAGTACCAACCTATGAAAGTGGACATGGGATGAAACCAGATGGAAATTGTGCCAGACTTTTAAAGAAACTAAGACAGAAATTAGTGTAAGTACCTAGAGAGGTTCATAAGTTCAATTTTAGCTTATGGTCTACTCTTCTGGCCTTAAAGACTTTTGTTTGCATTAAAATCATGTTTATATTTTCTACTTCCCATATATGTAAAGATTATGTTTGAAGAAAGTTAACGAATTTCTTATTTTGAGTGTAAATGGAAGCTTATTCATTTTCTTAGAAGTAGTTGTTCTGGTCTGCCATTTTTTCCTGTTTTGGTATTTATTTTTAATGTTTGGTCCCACATTCACAGTAGCTACTAGGCATGCAGTCCAGGAGACCATTAATGAGCTTAACCCAAATTCCCAATTGCTCCAAAGCACTGACTGTTCAAAGTCACACAGTAAGCAAATGAAGGCTGAGAGAATCAAACCCTGTACCACAGACCATTGTGGTACTAGTCCCCCCTCCCCAAGATACATTCCAAACATCAACACTGAAATATAACCAGAAAATGTCTTATGGACCAAGCAAAGCCCCCCCCCCCCCACAACCTAGGTAAAACAATATATTGACAATTTGTTGTGCGTTTCTGAATTATTCATTTATTTATTTGTCTTTGTTGACCAGGAAAAGTCTGATAAGGCAAAACCCAATTTCAGTGGAGGCCCCGGGAGAAAAGCTCCACATTTAAGATGCATATGATGTACATTTAGAATTGCAGGGAAAAACATCTATACATGAGCTTATTAACATGATTTTTAAATATTTCTTAAATTAATATAACATTTTAACACAAAAAAAGTGAAAAATTAACATAAATTGGCTAATTATTAAATAGAGAACAGTAACAATTAATGTATTTATAGCATGATGGCTGCAGGGGAGATCAATCTGGGGTGTTTTTGAGTTCAGTAATAATTTACATACAGGCAAGTAGAATGTAGGTTAAAAAAATGATGAGACATATGGAAGGAGAAGTTATGGAAATGAGCATGAAGATAAATGGATGAATGCAAGAAGGTAAATGGACTGTAATTAGTGGTGAGGTGTGAGAGAAGGAAGACGTAAGACTTTAGGAAATAAGTGCAGTATGAGGAGGAGCGATATGGTACAAAAAGATTGGGAAGCAAAGTGGCTGTCAGAGTTGGAGAAAAGTAATCTGAGTAAAGCTAGCCTGGTGAGCAGGAAGAACAGAGCCATCTTTGGCATAGGTGCTGTTTAAGCAAAGTTTTGAAATTATTTAAGTTTTCTATTTGTTTTAACTGTGTGGGAAATTCATTCCAGAGTTTTGACACATAAAGAAAGTAGACAGAGTCTCCAGCAGTGTGACTGATACATAGTAAAAAATTATTGCTAGCGCAAAGGTCTCTAGTGGGTGACCAGTACAGCAGAGTATTTTGTAATGCTGGGCATTTGTCTGGAGAGCACAATGGGTTGTGCGAATGATTAGTTGTGAGTAAGTCAACTGGCTTGGGAGTTCAAGCTGGTTTAATTGTTTTAATACAAAGCAGTGGTGTGTTTTATAAGGTTGGTTAGTTGCAAATTTAGCTTGTTTGTAGTAGCAGGAGGCTATTTTAGTTTTATACGTAGTGTTGATATTTGTAAGAATAGGGCAAGCATATAATAGAAAAGGAACAGTACAAGTGTTTTAGCCTTGTTTTTTCTATTAAAGAATCATTGTATTTTTTTTTTTCAAATTGTATCAGGCAGTTTGCTCAAAAGCAGCACCATATTCATTAAGAGGACATATTATTAGGTACAAAATAGAACGCTAATCTCAGTAGAGCAACAAGAGGTTTGGAATTAGATGGCCTTTAGAATAAGATTTTCTGACTTTTGTGAGTACATATTCATTTAAATTGTTTTCTAGCATTCCCTCTTAATTTTTAATGAAGTTGCAATTTTTTGTGATTTGGCCATTTATTTTGCAGTTATGATTTATGTTCCTTTTGTCAAGTCTCAAGATGCTATATTTCATGTAATTACTAATATAGCTGGTGAGTATTTTTGTACAGTATCTTGGAAAGCAGTTACCCAATTTGCAGCCATCACATTATTGGCTGTCCCTAGCCATTTTTCAATTTTATATTTGAGAAGAACAGCATCAAATGAAATATTCCACCTCAGATCCGTATAGTATACCATTGGTAAACTCCAGTGGAACAGACAGGTCACCACCCCTACCCTGAAATTGCTTATCCAGTATTTTATCCACTAAATTTCTTATGGACTGATATTTAATAATTTTAATTTGTCAGTGTTTCCCTTATGCAAAATAGAGTTGAATACCTTACTGTGGTCTCAAGATCAGCAGGATGAATTGTCAGCCTTTCATCAAATTCCTCTCCCCTTAACAAACACATAGTGTTCCATCTGTAAGAGAACTGGGCCCAATATGCCATTGCTTTTACTTACAATACTGGTCAGACTGATGTGTCTAAAATTGTTTGGGTCTGATGTAACCCACCCTTTTTGTGAATTGGTACCACTAGGTTTTTCCATGATTTTATATATGAAACCCCCCCACTATGTCACTTAGTCCCATCATACCCAAGATTTCAGTTTTACTTGTGGCAGCAGTTATTATGCATGTACTTTTATAAGAGAGGTATCCCTTTGTCTCTATATCAGTCTGCTCTATACCTTTACCTACCATGAAGTCTACAGGAACGTTTTCTGTAGGTACACTCTCTATATCCTCTAGGTGGTATGAATTTCACTGTTTATTAGTAACAAGTTACAGTCACAATTTCTCAGTTTCAGCTTTCTGATGAGTACGTTATTATTGCTTCCAGTCTTTGAGATAAAGCTGAGTTTGTAGTTAGAACTGGATGATTTTTAAGAATAGTAAGTAGCCTCTGTGTTTTCTTTAATATAAACTTGTTTTTACGCCTAGAGTACTGTTTAAAACTAAATAATTTCTCCTTTTTCTGCTGTGCAACTTATTAATTTTGTGATTCCACCAAAGTTTTTTTAATGAAGTTATGTATATGTTGTTGCCTTACCAGTAATGTACTCATGATTGTAGAATTTAATGATATCACTTAAGTCATCAGTAAAATCCTGACCAGACTTACTTGTGTCATGGAGAGATGATAGCCCAGTTTGTTTACAGAAGTCATTTATTGTATCATAGTTGCCACTGTTAAAGTCTTTGAAGGATGAGATTATGACGGAGTTTGACTTTACTCTTTGCTTAAATAAAATAGTATCATGGTCTGTGTTAAATGCAGAGAGTAGTAACAATGAGTGGATAGTAGAAAAAGCCCTAGTTTGTTATTATGGTATCCAAGATATTGTGAGGCCTAGCTGGAGTTCACACAAATTTTCTCCAAATGTTTTTATTAACATAACCAATTAATATCTGGGCATATTCATTTGATGCAGTACCAGTTGGTGCTTGAGTAACTGAATCTCCCATAAACATATTCATTTGATGCAGTACCAGTTGGTGCTTGAGTAACTGAATCTCCCATAAACATATTCATTTGCTGCAGTACCAGTTGGTGCTTGAGTAACTGAATCTCCCATAAACATATTCATTTGATGCAGTACCAGTTGGTGCTTGAGTAACTGAATCTCCCATAAACATATTCATTTGATGCAGTACCAGTTGGTACTTGAGTAACTGAATCTCCCATAAACATATTCATTTGATGCAGTACCAGTTGGTGCTTGAGTAACTGAATCTCCCATAAACATATTCATTTGATGCAGTACCAGTTGGTGCTTGAGTAACTGAATCTCCCATAAACATATTCATTTGCTGCAGTACCAGTTGGTGCTTGAGTAACTGAATCTCCCATAAACATATTCATTTGCTGCAGTACCAGTTGGTGCTTGAGTAACTGAATCTCCCATAAACATATTCATTTGATGCAGTACCAGTTGGTGCTTGAGTAACTGAATCTCCCATAAACATATTCATTTGATGCAGTACCAGTTGGTACTTGAGTAACTGAATCTCCCATAAACATATTCATTTGATGCAGTACCAGTTGGTGCTTGAGTAACTGAATCTCCCATAAACATATTCATTTGATGCAGTACCAGTTGGTGCTTGAGTAACTGAATCTCCCATAAACATATTCATTTGATGCAGTACCAGTTGGTGCTTGAGTAACTGAATCTCCCATAAACATATTCATTTGCTGCAGTACCAGTTGGTGCTTGAGTAACTGAATCTCCCATAAACATATTCATTTGATGCAGTACCGGTTGGTGCTTGAGTAACTGAATCTCCCATAAACATATTCATTTGATGCAGTACCGGTTGGTGCTTGAGTAACTGAATCTCCCATAAACATATTCATTTGCTGCAGTACCAGTTGGTGCTTGAGTAACTGAATCTCCCATAAACATATTCATTTGCTGCAGTACCAGTTGGTGCTTGAGTAACTGAATCTCCCATAAACATATTCATTTGCTGCAGTACCAGTTGGTGCTTGAGTAACTGAATCTCCCATAAACATATTCATTTGATGCAGTACCAGTTGGTGCTTGAGTAACTGAATCTCCCATAAACATATTCATTTGCTGCAGTACCAGTTGGTGCTTGAGTAACTGAATCTCCCATAAACATATTCATTTGCTGCAGTACCAGTTGGTGCTTGAGTAACTAAATCTCCCATAAACATATTCATTTGATGCAGTACCAGTTGGTGCTTGAGTAACTGAATCTCCCATAAAGACTGTATTCGCTTTAATTTTCTTTATCCTCGTGTTCTGTAGGGAGGATAGATGGTATATACCAGATGGATATAATGGTATAGTACATACCAGTCAATAAAGTGCCTAAACACTTCTCAGCAGTGCTGGTGTCATATACCGTAAAAGCAAAGGCACCACCCTCACTGCTACTTTCAGCACTTCTTCCACTGAAGTCTTCAACAGCTATTCTGAAGAAGCAATAGATATTTGATGCAGAATGTGTTATATTAGAAGAACCTGACAAATTTTTCTGAAAAAAGTCACTGATGTACTGGATAGTAATTATGCAGTACATATCACATATCTCTTTGACACTGTTCCCCATGCAGGCATTATTTGACAGACTTGTAAATCTGAATATAAATCCTTAGGTTGTGCAGTGGCTAGCTAAGTGGTTCTCTGACAGAATCTGTAGAGTTAAGAGTTAGAGATGCCACTTTTGAAATCAAAAAACGTTGCCAGTGGTGTACCACAGGGCTCAGTGTTTGTCTCTCTCCTATTTAGCATCTACTTTGTAGACTTCCAGGCCAGTACCCATGGCTTATGTTTCTCTAAGTTTGCAGATGACTACAAACTGGGTGATGTTATTTGATCTTCCACTGACTCACAGTTGCTCCAGAATGGGTCAGACGATTGCAGCAAGGACAATGGCCTCAACTGAAATGTAAAAATTTATAGTATAGATAATTGATTTGAATTTGTTAACTGGGCTGTAGATCAATACTGAACAATTTGTCTTAGCCCAGGCAAAATTACAAAGCACAATGACATACAAACATAGCAAAACAGATGTAAACATAGAAATGTACAGTGTAGAAATTATGTTCAGCTATAGAGAAGAGTCAAACTGACATGTAAGCAAGCCCATGCCATACAAGTATCGCACACACCTCCATTCAGACACTTCTGTATGTGACCTAGACATTCTTTTTACTAATTTCTTGTCTTTTGACCATCATATCTGCACAGAAAGCCTTCTGTCTGGCTCATCCAGTTTGAAAGGCATCAAGTGCAGATCCAAAGACGTCTTAATTCCCAATTACTTATTTCTCATCAGACCCAATATTTAATATGCTACTTCTAACATGTGTTTCTGTAAGCATGTCATTCGGCTTGAGAGACCTCAAGGGATTTCTGCTAAAAAGGTCATTGCCCTCAAAAATCCTAGTTATCAGGATGGACTGGGAGTCATATATCTGTACTCACTTTTCTACAGACTTCTCAGTGGGGACCTATGTCTAGCCTTTTGAGTCATGAAAGGTCAAATACTGTTTGAACTCCTATTCCTTTACAGAACAAATGGATCCTCAAATACCCAATTAAATGAACTAAACTTTCTTCGGCAGATAAATAAGACATGGTGATATAGACTCACTTCTCAATGTATCGCTCACCTCGTGAACAAACTTCCACTACATATCAAGCAGACTAATACGCCTGCCACCTTCAATGTAATCTAGATGATTGGATGGGCAGCCTCAGATTCCTGCATGGGCTATCTTGCACTGCCTTTCTTAAGGCTGTTGAATATGGACAATTTGCTAGGATTGTAATGGTCTGCAGACTAACTGCCTAGTGTTTATTTATGAACCTATAAAATTGTTATATTGTTGATAAATACTAACTTCTTCCTGCCTTCCATGTCAGCTAGGACATAATTCTGTATGACATGCTAACTGTTCATTTAGTAGACACTTTTAGTAGTTTGTCCTGGGATATGCTATCATCTTCTTCCCTTGACAGTTCCTGTTTCATTTAACCCAGCACTATGACTTGTCCATTTTATAATAAACTAAATTAGTTATTCCACCTGTATTTTGTGATAAAGCAAGCTAATAAATTACAAATAACTTTTTTCTTCCTCTGGATAAGTTATCTTCCAAAATACCTCTGTTTATTGTGACTTATTTTCCTATTAAATGTCATGCCAAATGATTTACACTAGCCTGTAGCTGTTTTTCATCTTATATTAATACTGTTTGGGAAGAAATGTATTTATGAGGTAGGTCATGAGCTCATCTATTTGTTTGGAAAACACACACACACACACACACACACACACACACACACACACACACACACACACACACACACACACACACACACACCTCTATCTCTCAGTCATCTGCCATATATCTAACAATCAAGTTGTGCACCTAGATCTTTTGCATCATAGCCTATGAAAAGGTATTGATGTAAGGTTGGGAGGGTGGCCTAATGGTTAAGGTGTTTGCCTCACAAACACAAGGTGCAGGGTTTGAGTCTCACAAGGAATAATTGGCTAGGCTTAAAATGGCTCGCAAGAGCAGTTAGCTTAGTACTAATCTATGAACCTATTATGTACTCCTTTCAAACAATCATGTGAGTATTAAAGCATTGCAATCAGCTTCAACAACATATTAGTTCCCTCTGCAAGATTCATGTGGTTTGAATGCTGATGTAGGCTTTTTTTTGGTTATGTTTTTTCATAAAATTGATGTTTGGTTCACTAAAAGTTATCATATCAGCTCTGAGTGAGAAAATAAAAGCTACCCATGCCCAATCTGAAATCAGACAAGTGCTGGGTTTAAGCAGCAGCCCACAGAAGGCCTGACAGCAGCAAAGAATGCATGCTATTACTGGCAACATTTCAAATCACTTTCAGGGTCTGGAGAAACAGGAATCAAATCAAGCACTGTAGGTGTAACATAATCATGCCAATCAGACCCAGCAGTTTACTCTGCTCATTTCCACTTTATGTCTAACCCTCAAGCATCCTTACATTCTCATAGGGAGGGCGCTGCTTTGTCCAAGCTAGGGTGTAGTGTAGAAGTATGTTTTCTTTCTTTCTTTTTTTGACCATAGTGTGGTTACCTCTACTACAGTAGGTTTACTCTGCATACCTGCTAAACATTCATAAGTTGTAGCTTCTGTTCATTCATTCATTAATTCTTGTGTTGAAGTGCAAGGTTAGTATCCACTTATATCCTGCTCTGGGTGAGATCATCCACCGCTCAGGCCAGGAGACAGGTAGCCATTAGAGGCTAAGTATTTAGGCCCAGCTAGACCACATGTGTCTCAGCAGTGCTGCAGGGGTTGGCGTTAAATGTATGTATGTAAGGGAAGAGTTGTTTGTCTTGTTCAGTATTATAATTCTCATCATCTTGCCAAGCCCCTAAAAACCAGACATTTGCCTTTGTTTCTGGTCATGGTTTTATCTTCATCATTCGTCTCCTTCCCCAGCTAAATCCTTTAGTGCACAAGATGTACTAATACTCATATCACCCTGGTCATAGTTATGGCTTTGTCCCTTTACACCCTGGAGCTAGCTAAAGGATGTGTGAAGTTGCTTCAGCTGAATGCACTGTGAAACTCAAGGAATGTGAGGTCTTCAAGTACAACTGTCAGCAGTTCAAGTTAGAGTAACAATAAATTCATATTGTAAGGTTTAGAAATACAGACCCATTATTTTGAGCTCTAGTCAGCTGCTACTCTGTCAACTGGCACACGAGAGACTCACCTGAAAGGTGAAAGTGGATTGCGTGCTATACTCACCTATCTTGCCTCAATCCTGCAGTGAACCAGTAAAAATGAATAAACAGTGCTGAAGTCTTGGCAACAGCATACACATCGCTGTGTTCACCACAGTAACATGAATGCTGCCGTTATTTGGGATTTTGTTTAATTCTTTTCATTTGTTTAGGCCTAGTGTCACATGGAGAGTCATAATAACACACCAATACACACATACACACACACACACACACACACACACACACACACACACACACACACACACCTGCATCAGTGTACTGCACTCACATTCAAATATCTACACACATGTGTACACCCATTTCTGTACTATTTATATACACACATACATGAGCAAAAGTCTCATGCAAATTTACATACACATATACTGTATAAAGAAAGGGAGAATGTAGTGTAGTGAGGAAGGGAATGTCTAGCCAGTATGAATAATTTGAGTTTAGAAGAACAGCTAACCTCTCAAACTGAATACCATCTCCTGAGTGATGTGGATGAACAACTCTATGGAAAGCACTGGTACCCCTTGTTTATACGCTGTGACTCCTGCCATAATGGTGCTGATACCCCTACACATTTATTATAGCCACTGTGCACTTGTATACACACACACACACACACACACACACACACACACACACACACACACACACACACACACACACACACTCACATATACACAAAGGCACATTCTCACTTACAAAACATATAGGGTACAGTGGAAGACCTGGGAAAACAAGAATAAAGATAAACAAAATGGAAATAACTCAAGTAACAAGAAAGAACCACAACTGGTTGAAGATAGTATGGCCTTTCCTCTTGAGGCATACAAGGCCTTTCCCCCCCTCATAGGTTCATAGGTAGCTACTAGCTACTAGGCTATTGGCCCTCGGGCCTATATAAGCCTAGCCAAAAAGGTGGCCCGGCTTTCGCCACCCAAGAAAATTATTTTCCTGTGCCCCTGTCGAGTAGAGCCACAGAGGTGATCCCCGGGGTGAATTTCCTATTTCCCATCCAGTCATCAAGATTTTTCTTGAAGAGTGCTAATGAGGAGCTTTGTTTGATATAGATAGGTAGTTTGTTCCAGAGTATGGGAAGTCTCTGGGACAGGAATCTATCCCTCCAGCATGTTCTGTTTATTGTTGTGACAAGGTTTAGGTCCCTAAAGCATGTAGCTCGGAGGGATTGGGATTTCTTTAAGTGGAGCATGTCCAACAGCTCTGGGTTTGACATAGCTTTCTTTGTTAGGCAGAGATCACCTCTGAGTAGGTGATATGCGACAGAGTAAAGCTGGAGTTTTTTGAGATGGTCTGCGTAGGGCATCTGTTTGAAGCCGGTAGTCCTCTTTGTGAGGTATTTCTGCGGCCTTTCCAGTTGTTGTAGATGTCTTGTGAGGTACATACCAAAAGGGGTGTTGTACTCTATAATGGGTCTAATGAGTGACAAGTACAGGGGAACAATGACCTCTTTTTTCCTGAATGAGAAACCTTTTGTGATGAGTGTGCCACGTAGAAGGATTTCTTGACTTCTGTGGTGATGTGATTATCAAAGGAGGCACTACTGTCCACCTGTGTCCCAAGGTCTCTTATCACACTTTCAGTGTTAAGTAGACTACCACCTATGTGGTAGCTCATGGGTACAGAGTTTTTACCAAAGGGGATGGCAAACCACTTTTTGGCATTGAGCTTCAGGCCATGGCTTTGACACCAGGCATCTGTCTCCGTGAGGCCTTTTTGTAGGATGTCCACATCATTAGGAGTTTCGATTATGGCTCCTAGTTTGCAGTCATCTGCGAATTTCATTAGCCAAAGACCTTCTGTGTTAGCCTGTACTTTAGAAAAGTAGATACCAAACAGGAGAGGACCCAGGACTGTACCCTGTGGTACTCCACTTGTCACTGGTCTGAAGTTGGATTTGGAGTCTGCTACTTTCACAGTGTGGGTTCTGTCAGTGAGCCACTTGGCAACCCATCTTGTTTCATAGGGATTTATACCTAGTTTAGTAAGTTTATCTATAATTCCAGAGTGGGGGATGGTGTCAAAAGCCTTGGCGAGGTCTAGATAGGCTGTGTGAACTACCTTACCCTCATCTACGGTTTTGGTGACTGCTTCAAAGAAGTCTATCAGGTTTAGGAGACATGATCTGCCTTTAACAAACCCGAACTGGGTGGGGTCCAGAGTTTGGAGATTGCCAATATCTTTGTGTATAAGATCCATGATGATACGTTCCATGGCCTTGTACACCAGGCTCATTAGGCTAATGGGGCAGTAGTTCCCAGGGTCCATGGTGGCTCCCCCTTTGTGGAGTGGGATAACTGTGCGCCATTCAGTGGGGACAAAGCCTGAGGTGAGGGTATGATTGAACACTGTGCTTAGATGGGGTGCCAGTTCATTCTGCAGTTCATGTAGAATGTAGCCTGGGATGTTGTCAGGTCCCATGGATGCTGTGATGTTCTTTGTGTTTCACTGTTGCAGTCATTACAATAGGGTAAACTGCTGGCAGGATGCCCTCAGTTGGCCTGATTAACAAAGTCTTGGGTCCTTTGTCGGTTGCTGTCCCTTCTTCCATGATGTCAGGTCATCAGGGGTATAAAACATGCAGCCGACAGCATTACATCTGTCTTTCTTGCTGTGCGGTGCCTGAAGCAGAAGCAGTTCACAAGTGCCGGTCGGCTGACTCCTGAAATTTTCATTTTAAAGTTTCAGAACCAAAGTCTTCAACTAAAAGCTAAGTACCCCATTGGGGAAACTTTTTCTTGCTCCTTACCAATGTCAGTAAAAGTTAATAATTGCATTACTTGTGGGAAGCAAATACCTCATAAAGATTTTCATTTGTACTGTATTCCTTGCCTAGGCCCTGACCACAACGTACCTTGCTGTCAGTTTTATGCTTTATTTAATCAGCGCACTATCTGTCGTCAGTACATTTATGCTTTTAAGTATTTCGGTTCTCGGTTTAATTATCCAGAATTGACGTCGGTTATCCATCCGACTACCAGAATACCGAAAAAATGCAAAGAAAAAGACAGAGACAGGCCGTTGAGGTCCAAAACTGCTGACAACACTTCTCCTAAGCCAGTCGCCAGTTCACCGGTACTCAGTAAGGCGCTTTCGCAGCCCCTGATACCCACTACTTCTGATTCACAGGCCTCTACTGAGACCCATTTGAGTCCGGTATGCCGCGAGATGCTTCACCTATGGAACCCGCAGATGTCTTTACCTTGGATGGGTCCGGAGCCGCTGTGCAGGCACTGGCTTTTGAGGGTGTACTCAGGCCTACAGACTTGCATATTAAACCGACTCCTCCTTCAATACTAAGGCCTAAATCTCAATCTATGTCTAAAAACTGACACCCAGGCCACATGTTCAGGACCCTATGCCTAAAAAACAAATGAACAAAATGGCTAAAGATTTAATTACTCTAATCAGGGGTAGTCAACCCCCCCCCCCCCATCTAAGAGGCCTAGAGCGGAGCTTGACTATGACTCTTCTGAACAGGACTCTGTTTCTTCTGACTTTTCTAATGACCTGGATTTGTCCATACCTACTTATGAGGATTCTGATGCAGAGGATTCCATTCCCTCTGCTCCCCCCCCCCCCTGAGGATTTTTCTTTTGGGGAAACTTTACATACCTTAAGGGAGCTTTTCCACTGGGAAAGTCAGGAATTTTCTGAATCCAAAAAGAGGCTTAGAGATTTCCTTCTTCTGCCTCAGCATAGGCCTTTGGCTATACCTCCTGTACTAGACATTGTTGGTGATGTGTTTTCAGAATCCAGTATGGCCCCTGATTCCCTGCCTCGGGCTCCTAGTAAACCAGAAAGATACTACAGGGTTCCTTAGTCACACAAGTTCCTTTTCAAAAATCCTGTTGTGGACCCAGAACCCATTTCTCAGGGGCCCAAGGGCATTAAGGCTTCTACTGCTAAAAATCCTACCCATTCTGATAGAGATTCCAGGGCACTGGATAGATGGGGTAAAAAGATTTATACTTCTGCAACCTTGGCAATCAGGGCTTTAAACTGTCAATTTCATATGCTAAAATATCAACAGCATCTCATGGGACTGCTTCAACAGAAAATGATGTTGATTTCTGACTGTGTGGAAAATAAAGATTTACAGGATTTATTGCATTCAGCTGAACAAGTTGGAAAACATACTTTGTAATGTGGTTTTGATTCTTTAGAGGCCTCTTGCAGGGCTGCTGTTACTGGGTCTGTGCTCAGAAGGTATGCTTGGCTTAAGGAGCAATCTCTGCCTGATCATGTTAAAGCAAAATTGTAGGATGCTCCTTTGCATCAGGATGGTCTGTTTGGCAATAAGACTGAAGAAGTTCTAAAAAAGATGGAAGATAAAACTAAATCTATGCAAACTATGAAAGATTTCTTACAAGTACAACCTCCAAGATTTAGTAGGCACTGGCCTACTAAGAATTGGTCCTTTCCAGCTCCTTCCAGATCCTCTCAAGCCAAACCCAGACACACCAAAATCACCAGGTTTCAGTCCCAAGGGACTCTCAGAACTAAGCAATTGGGTGCTTCCACTTCCAAACCTGGAAATAATAAGACACCACCCTTTGGTAAACAGTCTCAATGACTTGCCTTTAAAATTACCAAGCACTTACCTCTTAGCTGCCCCTTTGGGGGGAAAAATTACTCTTCTTGCAAAAAACTGGCAGCTTATAACCCAGGACAAGTGGGTTTTAAATATAGTGTCCCAGGGATACAGATTTCATTTCCACATGTTGCCAACTCCATACGGGTGGCCAGACCTGCCCCCAAATCAGTGGGTAGAGGCTCAGAAACAAGTACTTTCCCTCTTAAACATGGGGGTTATTCAACCGGTACCAGAAGAGGAAAAAGGACAAGGTTTCTATTCCAGACTTTTCCTGGTACCCAGAAAAGACAAATCATGGCATCCAATTCTGGACCTATCTACTCTAAACACCTTTCAGGACATTCCAAAATTCAAGATGTTTACTCTTCATCAGTTACTTCCTATGCTAGGCAAGGATGCCTGGTTTGCAACTGTAGATTTAAAAGAGGCTTACCTGCATATCCCAATCAGGGAATCTTGCAGAAGATACCTTCGCTTCAAAGCAGGCTACTTGCATTATCAGTTCTCTGCACTGCCCTTTGGCTTGTCTACTGTGCCCAGGGTATTCACAAAGTGCCTGACTCCAGTAATTGCATTTTGCAGGCAAAGAAATATTCAAATATATCCATACCTGGACGATTGCCTAATTCAGGCAGAAAACCAGGCCATACTTTTAAAACATCTGGCGTTTGTAAAAAGAGTTCTAACTTGTCTAGGGTACACCATAAACGAAAAGAAATCACAACTGGTACCCTCTCAAACAATTACATTCCTGGGTGCAAGCTTGAATACAACTGCCCAGATGGCTTTCCTCATGCCAGAAAAGAAGATTCATTTGGTGACTTACTTCAAACAGGTGGCCACAAAAACCCTGCTATCTGCAAGACAAATTAGCCTTGGGGTTCATGACCTCCTACATTCTTCTAATTCCATATGCAAGACTGCATATGAGGAAACTTCAGTGGTACTTAAAAAGTTTATGGAGTCAACACTGTCACAGACTGGAAACAATGATTCCTATCATACCATGCCTATGCCTAGAGTTCCTATGGTGGGCAGAGGTAACCTGTCTACCACATAAGGAGTGGTTCTGGCCCAGAATTTGTAGTTATTGGCCGTTTGGGCAATCTTCCATCTCTCTCAACTTTCTGATTTGAAGGCCTGCATTTGCACTTGTTTCTGTCCTGTAACTCATCTAGTGCAGATACAGATTCTTAGTTTTAGCACTTAAATTTGCTTATTCATGCTCAGCACTTGTTCCGAACATGTAAGCACTAAATAAGCTACTAATTACTATAGTACTCAATCTTCCTCATTACCTAGAGGAAAACAGTTTTTGTACTTACTTTTCTCAATGGCTTTGAAAAAAACAGCTCACTTATCTAGAGGAAAATAGTTTTTATTCAGGCATGTCCAAGGGTCAGCTCCCAGTGTTCTCCCCTGTCTATCTGATGAATCTGGGCATCTTGAGGCAATGTAGAAACTGCCTCATGTACACAGACAACCCTCTACTCCTACCACCCAACACTACAACATGTGAGAGATGCACTTATCTAGCCAAACTGGAGGTAAAGCTCTCTCCAACCAAGACTGAACCTGACAGTCATGAGGAGAAGGTAAACATTTGCACCACACCACACTCATCACATAGTCTCACTACGTCTACACCACCAAAATCCACACATAGAAACTCAAAAACATTTGCAGAGGCTCTCAATAATAATCTGCCTAAGCAACAGAGACCTCCAAAGCAGAAACACAAGCAACCTCCATCTCCCAACACAACCCAAATGACACATAGCCCACAGACTCAGTGTGCCACTCAAACACAGCCAATAAGGCAAAACAACATACCCAACACACTATTCATAGGTGACTCTATAGTCAGGCACACTGATGTCCCACTCACCAGGCTAAACAAGAAGAAGGTTACTGTCAGCTGCCTGTCGGGTGCCAGGATCCACCACATAACCCATGCACTCAGGTCACTCCACAACAAGTACAAATATGACTCTGTCATTGTCCATGTTGGTGTGAATGACCTGAGACATACCTCCCTTGACTACATGAAAAGAGACATGGAAGAGCTCTCCGATCTTGTAGCCCAGGCAGTTATGACCCTAGCCCTGAGTAGCATTCTGCCATCTCCCAGAATGATACTGCAGTACAAGGACAAAATGGTTGACTTCAACAATTGGCTAAGCTTCTGGTGTCATTCTAAGGGGATCCAGTATCTGTCTGCTTGGGATGACATGGTCAACAGACCACGATGCTTTGCCACAGACGGTCTGCACCTGTCGCCCCTGGGATTCTGGATACTGGCTAAGGCTCTTGCTGCCCCTATAGTGCCTTTTTTAGGCATGGTTCAAGTACCAAATTCACCACCATAACAGGAACAAGCAAGCAAAAACTGAGGGTAATGCTACTCAATGCTAGAAGTCTAAATTTCAAAATGCACTCACTCAAGGCACTCCTTAAAATGGAGAACATCGATATCTGTGCAATGACTGAGACCTGGTTCAAGGCTCCAGACAGCACCCCTGCACTACCAGGCTATAACTCATACCACACTTTTTGGCCATGTAACCTGGACCGAAACACCAAAGGTGGGGGGGTGTCCATATTCATTAAGGATATCCACACCTCCAGGCTAGTTGCTCAGCATAATGCAGCCGAGGTTATCCAAGTGCAACTAACTCTTGGCAAAACTGCAATCCAAATTATAACTTGCTACAGATCCCCCACCATGACCCAGGATTCCCACTCCTCTTTTCTTGATGTACTGGAAAATATTAGGGTTCAACCAAACACTCTAATAATGGGTGACTTCAACTACCCCACCATTAACTGGGAAAACTGCTCATGTACCAACTCCTTAGTGCAACACTTTCTGGAATTCATAAACTCCAATGCCCTAGATCAACCTATCCACACCCCCCACCAGGGGCAACAATATCCTAGACCTAGTCATTACCAACATGAGTGACTGGTGTTCCACACCTGAAGTCAACTCCTTGTTGGTCCGATCTGACCATAAGCTAATCACCCTTGATATCCACATCCCACCCCCACCCCCATTAAGGAAACCACAGTAAAATATTTCTCCAAAGCCAACTTCATGCTTCTTAAGACAGAAGTAGTGAACTTCATGACACCCATGCAGATGGACAATACAGTTACAACTGCTGAATCCTAAACAAATGAGCTCTATAAGCACCTACATGAGTGCATGGCTCGTGCTATCCCAAACAGAACCAAGTCGCTATCCTCCAAAAAAAGGAAGCCAATCTGGTGGTCCCCTGCCATAAACAAACTGTACAACAGAAGGAAGAAACTGTTGCAAAAGAGAGTAAAATCCCATGAGTGGAGGAGCTCCCTGGTCAGCCTCAGTAAGAAGCTGAGATCCCTTATAAGATCCTCCAAAGCTAGCTACGAAAATAAAATTGCCACTAATTCCAAGGACAACCACAAAGCATTCTATAGCTATGTCAAGAATCTCAATGGCAACACCCAGATCTGCTCTGAGTTACAGCACAAAGGCATGAAAATTACAGAGCCAACTGATATTGCCAACATCCTGGCAGATAGGTTCAGTGCTAACTTTAACCCCCACCCCCTAAAGGGCCCATATCTATACAGGAAGAATGCAGAGTCCCTGTAATTACAACTACGCAGGTGAAAGCTGCACTCTCTAAAGCCAAAAACACAGCATCCTTGGGACCAGACAACATCCCAGGCTGAGTTTTACACGAACTTCAGAATGAACTGGCTCCTCACTTAAGCACCATGTTCAATAATAGCCTCACATCAGGCTTTGTGCCCATTGAATGGCGCACAGCAACAGTTATCCCACTCCACAAAAGGGGAGCCACCACTGATCCCGGGAACTATAGACCTATTAGCCTGATGAGCCTGGTCGTCTGCAAGGCCATGGAATGTATCATCATGGAACTCATAAACAAAGACATTGGTAACCTCCAAACTCTGGATCCCACCCAGTTCGGGTTTGTGAAAGGCAGATCATGCCTCCTGAACCTGATCAACTTCTTTGAGGCAGTCACCAAAGCCGTAGATGAGGGTAAGGTGGTTCACACAGCCTATTTTGACCTCACCAAGGCTTTTGACACCATCCCCCATTCTGGAATTATAGCTAAACTCAATAAACTAGGTATAAATCCCTACATCACAAGATGGGTTGCCAACTGGCTCACTGACAAAACCCACACTGTAAAAGTTGCAGACTCCAAATCTGACCTCAAACCAGTAACAAGTGGAGTACCACAGGGTTCCATCCTGGGACTGCTCCTGTTTGGTATCTACTTCTCTGAAGTACAGGCTAACACAGAAGGCCTCTGGCTAATGAAGTTCGCAGATGACTGCAAACTAGGAGCCATAGTCAAGTCCCCAAATGATGTGAACATCCTACAGAAGGGCCTCTCTGAGACAGAT
Organism: Protopterus annectens; assembly: GCF_019279795.1. Classification (NCBI taxonomy): domain Eukaryota; kingdom Metazoa; phylum Chordata; order Ceratodontiformes; family Protopteridae; genus Protopterus; species Protopterus annectens. The sequence goes on along the minus strand of NC_056747.1, from coordinate 1,195,807,512 downwards.
GCCTGGTGTCAGAGCCATGGCCTCAAGCTAAATGCCAAAAAGTGCAGTATCATCCCCTTTGTTAAAAACTCTGTACCCATGAACTACCACATAGGCAGCAATCTACTTAACACCGAATGCGTGATAAGAGACCTTGGGACCCAGGTGGACAGTAGACTCTCCTTTGATAGTCACATTGCCACAGTGGTCAGGAAGTCCTTCTACATGGCACACCTCATCATAAAAGGGTTCTCATCCAGGAAAAAAAGAGGTCATCATTCCCATCTACTCAACACTCATTAGACCCATTATAGAGTACAACGCCCCTTTTGGAATGTACCTCACAAGACATCTGCAGCAGCTGGAAAGGTCACAGAAGTACCTCACAAAGAGAATTACTGGACTCAAACAAATGCCCTACACTGACCGTCTCAAAAAACTCCAGTTTTACTCTGTAGCATATTGCCTACTCCGAGGTGATCTCTGCCTAACATATAAAGCTGTGTCAAACCCAGAGCTGTTGGCTACACCTAAAGAAATCCCAATCCCTCCGAGCTACATGCTCTAGGGACCTAAACCTTGTCACCACAATAAACAGGACATGCTGGAGGGATAGATTCCTATCCCAGAGACTTCCCATACTCTGGAACAGGCTGCCCATCTATGTCAAACAAAGTTCTTCATTAGCACTCTTCAAAAAAAATCTTGATGAGTAGATGGGAAATAGGAAATACACCCCGGGGATCACTTCTGTGACTCTGCTTGACAGTGGCACAGGAAAATAACTTTCTTGGGTGGCGTAAGCCAGGGCACCTTATTGGTTAGACCTACGTAGGCCCTTGGGCCGATAGCCTAGTACCTACCTATGAACCTATGAACCTAAAACAAGGACTGCCATTCACTCCACCCCCAGCCACCCAAACCCTAACTACAGATGCATCAGACTATGCATGGGGGGCTCATCTGGCAGGAAAGTGCATTCAGGGCAAATGGAGCCCAAATCAAATGCACCTACATATCAATCAAAAAGAAATGCTAGCTGTACAGAATGCTCTGACAGCCTTCAAGGACTACCTTCATCCAGGGCAACTAATGGTAAAGACAGACAACACCATTAGTGAAATTGTAAAATTGTTTAAACGCTCCTACAATGTACTATTCCTAAAATGAATTAACTGTATGCAGGACTCTTTCATATTATCATATAGTACTATTATGTAAAAATGTATAATGTCTTATCTATTACTATTATGAACATATAATGTCTTAATATTTGTGTAGAATGTGAAAATTGTGATTGTAGAATGTATTGTTCTTTAACTTTATGGGTATGGTCATGGAGCTTTTCTCCCCAGGCCTCCACTGAAAACAGGCCTTCTGCCCAGCTAGACTTTCCTGTAAATAAATAATTTTTCAGAGCAATGTAAATATAGCAATAGCAGGCAGGCACTATGCATTGGCAAAATTAAGAAACAGTTATTCATTCCTTTGTGAGCCTGTATCCCTAGACCAGGCATACATGGCATATAAAAGGCCTGCAGTTAATTGTAGAATGCCTCTGACTTTTCTGCATAGGTAATATACACCCAGCTCTAGCAGGTTCCAGTTCCTTTCACAAGAAATCAGGTGTTTCACTTTCATTCTTTGATCCTTCCACACAAAGTCTCTGGGACTCCTTCCAAAATTATATCTGGGATTAGAAGCAAGCAAAGCTAACTCCATTACTGAAGACTTTCCTTACTATACAGACTAGAACAGCTGCCTCTCATTAGCATCAATACCTGTTTCCTGCTTGAAGAGTCTATCTGCCTTCTATCTCACTCAACCACAGAACACATCCTAGCCTCCGCAGTGGCATACGTTTCTGTTACCAAGCTCTCCCTAGTGTTCAGTGCCCGCCCAGCTATCATTATACAGGACTAGTACTATGGCTCACAGCCTTACCTGGCAATTAACTACTAGTAGTCCCTGTTCTCACCCTACTGACTCTGTATACCAGCTCTGCTGGTTACTATCTGATGTGCTTTGTTGGTTGTTGTTAGTGTATAATATTCTCTTCAAGTTTCTTTACCTGCTCAATATCATCAGCAATCAATCATCCCTTTTCTATGGCTCACTGTATCTAACTGTGCCAGCCTGCTAGTGCAGAGACAGATTTTTCTTCTGTCTGTAGCATACATAATTCAGATTTGATCATGAAGGTGAAGGGGAGAACTGGGTGGCAGTGGCAATATCTGTTTCTCTGGTTGCAGAATGTGACGCTCATGTCTGGGGCACATTAGGGGTAGTGATTTCCATGACAGAGACTGAAGAAACTTACCCAGGGTGCCTGATCCCATGAAGAGATGGGGACTTCTAAAGGCCTGCATCATCTGCATAACCAAGTGATAGCAGAGTGTTATGTTATGCCTATTGCACATTGTCCCTGGGGATAGCAAACTGAACATGAATAAGAAGCTAGTGCTCATCCTACATACCATAACATATCATGTGTGGTGGTACCACTCTTGATGTTAGACTCTTAACCCGATAATGATGAATGGGTCAAAGGGCTATCACTCAGAGGGGAATGAACTGGTTTGTAGGGTGTCCAGCATGAGGCTAGATGGTCCAAGATATGGTAAGGTAAAAAAAATAAAATAAAAAATGTGAGAGTGCACAGTTCGCAGAAAATAATATTAAACTTGATTTGTTGATGACACAAAGATAGGGGCAGTAGAAAGTCATTAGGGAGCATGTTTTAACAAGGGATGTAAATTAATAGCATGCGGTAAAATGTGACAGTTGAAGTTCATTGCTGAAAAATGCAACGTGCTGTATTTAGGAATTAAAAAAAATAGTGAAAAGAATACAAAACTGAAGGTCCACCTTAAAACAATGCAACACAAAAACAGCATGAAGGTAATAATCACATCAGGGATGACGCAACAAAAACAGCAGAAAAGCAGTGGCTAAGGCCAAAAGGATACTGGTCAACAGCCTAGGTGGCACAGTCTGCAGAGGACAGAAGGTACGTATCCTGCTGTTTAGCTGACTGGTAATACCTGAGCTGGAATACTGCATCTGGTCATGCAGAAAAGTAAGGAAAACTGCAAACGAAGGTAACCATAATAGTGAAGAGGATGGAAGAAGAAGAAGAACCTGTAAAAAGACATTGAATAAACAGGGAATATATTCCCATAGAATAATGTTTTGAGGTAGGTCACAAAACCATTTGATGGATTTATGACTGAACATATATGAAAAGAAAGAGTGTCAGCATATAGAGAGGGCAAACATACTGAAGTGGGGAGATTAACCTTCAACCCAGGCATGAGAAAGCTTTTCACAGAAACAGTGGTAGCAACTGAATTTGAAAATGGATTTCAGAGTGGATGGTGAAAGGGCAAGCAGTGGAAGTGTTTAGTAGGTCTTTGATAAGGGAATTAAAGAGTGAGGAAGGTGAGAGGAGTGGCAGTAGGGTGGTAGTGAACAACTGGATGCACCATGCAGATTTATTTATTTAACACTTGTTTACCAGGAAAGTCTGACTTGGAATGAAGCCAATTTTCAGCAGAGGCCTGGGGAGAAGTGCTCCAGACACATCTTTGCAACGTGGAAGGAAACCAGAGCACCCAGAGGAATGCCACATGGACGCAGGGACGACATGTAAACTCCGCACAGAAGGCACCCCAACTGAGAATTGAATTGTAGAACCTCTTGCTGTGAAGCAACAATGCAACCACTGCACCACTGCGCCGTCAAGATCAGCAGTACTTTTTAATAAGTTGTAATACAATAAGTTGTCTCCATTCTTAGCTAATGTTTTCACAACATGTCTAACTTGGTATAATTATTCAAACTGTAGATGTTCTTGCATTGTTTTTCAAGACTGTAAAATTATTACAATGTTTTTATAATACTTTGAAGCTTTTCTGTCTGAGCACCACTGAAAATGGGCACCTACCCAATCAGACTTTCCCAGTAATGTAAGTTCCTTCATAATATACATACCAAATACCTACTTAAGACCTACTGAAAGAATAAAAAAATCTTTTCATATTATTCTACTGTTACTTTTTTAATATTATCTCTTAAAAGACATTCAGTTTAGCTGTCATAACTCTTATATAATGTGCAGGTTTATTTTGGACCTCATTTTTACAGGACCATGCAATCAAACTGTTACAATAATATTTAAATTATTCATTTATAGTCTACTTGGCAAACTTTTTGTCATAATTCATTTTATTAATCTTTTTTTTATAGTACCACCCACACTAACTTATAAAGAATCGTGATCTGAATTTCCTTCTGGTGAGAGCACAGTGAGTTTTTTTATAATGTAGAGTAGCGCACACAGCGATACATGCAGTATCTGTAACATTCAGACTTCTTGCAAGAAATATAACATCTGTTAAAGATGTCTTGTCAGTCTAGGAGTCCTTATATCCCATTTTATTCAAACATAATGTACTTTTACAAAAGGTAAGCAAAAGAATGTGCTACGAATTGTAAAATAAAGAAACATTCTATGTTTAAGGTTAGAAATGAAGATGTGTAACAGATTATTACAGGAAAGTCTGATTCATTAGGATTTCAGATACAGCAACACTATTTATTCTGTGCAGCTTTTAGGCCTGATGTGCAAATACAGATGGATTAACTCCTACACCCATTTATAACAGACTTCACACTGTCATAATTGTGATACTCTTTTGCCAGTGTAGTAACTGTGATTGTGAATAAAAACATTTTATTCACCACTAGAACTTGTATTTCTTTAAACAGTCTCAAAAGGTTATATATTTTTATTTAGATTATGTCCATTAAATATATGGCACAGGAATTGTTGGAAATGTTAGGTTGATTAAAATCAGAATAATGTCTAAAAAGTTTGAATAAGATTTGTAAAATTTGATACTAAATGTCAGTTTCCTTTGGAAGAAGGGTGTAGATTGTCCATTTAAGCGTTTAGGTTTGCCTTGCATCACTTTCTAAGTCATAAGGTATGTTATTTCCTGTCTTATACACCAAAAGCTTAGCAAGTTATTGAAACTCAATAGATCAAACTCCCTGCAGATATAGTGGAAGTAGCATTTCTCCAAATGTTACTTTTAATTATATATTTGTTTTAGAGTACAACTACGGTTTTATTTATAGGACTGAATATTTGAATAAACTATTAAACCCAATGTGAACAGTAATTAACACTTATTTCAATTTGTAAATAACTAACTTAGTTACACCTAAGGTAATGTTTTAATTAGGACATCTTGTAATGTTATTAGGGTTACCCTTCTAGTACCACTAGATTTCACTACAGATGTTTGATCAGACTCACCAGATGACAGACAAATATGCTTCAATATCTTGGAGTATAACAAATGTTGGCAATGTGGGAATTGGTTAAACCAAAGTCTGCACAACTGGATAAAAAGGTGGGGGTATGGCTTACAGTTCTGTGCATCTCCATCTTGCTTCATTTTATCCTGCCTGTTATGTAGCACTGGAGAGTAAGGAGAATTTATTTTCCTCTTTCCTGTTAGATTTAGAATGTTATTGACTTATGTGCCATATGTAATCAACATGTCTCAGGTGAACTTTACAAATGTGACTCTGCAAAAGCATTTGGTCTATCACATTTGTTTTTTTATCTTGCAGCTTGCATCCAAGAGTTACCATTACACCTATTTCTTCCTACCACTTAATCTATGCTATCAATGAAGACATCAGCAGTTTTATGTTCCACTGTCCCTTCAGTAGTCTACCATCTCTGTGAGAAGTTGAACTAACTTATGTCTGCCATGAAGTTAGTCTTTTTCTCTGTCATTTAGGGCCCACCTTTGTATTTCAAACTCAAATCTAAACCTCCAAACTGCTGTCGGCTTTCTTCCAGGAATATGTAGTCCAGCCTCTTCAGTCTTTTTCTTGTAGGTAAAACTTTGCATCTGTTTTGTTCTTCTGGCACTCTCCTCTGTACTGTGTCAACCATTCTAATCTGCTCCCCAGAAAGTTTCTCAGAACTGCACCCAATATGCAGATGTGGTGTCTTCAGTGCCTTGTGAAGCTGGAGGGAAACCTTCACATCCTTAGACTCCATTCGTATTACAAAGAAGCACTACATTCTCTACCACTTTCTTGCAGGTGCTATTACTGATTCATTCTTTATCCTTCAGGTGAGATGTTAAACCAAGGCCCCATCTGCTTGAGTTGGCCGTAGTTCAGACAGATGTCAAAGATTTCACAGCACCTACCAAAAAGAGTATGGGAATTTCTCGATGACCTGGCCAAATTTCCTCAGTAGGATTAATACCACCTCAGATCTCCCCCAAAAAGAGATGACCAGCCTAGTGTGACTAACCCAGTCAACAAAAGATTAACAAAAAAAAAAAAAAAAGTGCTCATTTTTTCCAGGCCTTTCTTCTGCCCAGTGCTATCAAGTCCTATTCATTTTGAAGCTCCAAGCATTAGTGTACCTCCTGAATGCATTACTTTAATTTTTTTTTTATTTGCACTGAACTCCAGAATGATATATTGTGGCCTACAGTGTAAACCTCATTAGGTCCCTGTTTGTGATAACAGCCCCATCCTCCACTAGCATTTTGATCTTAAACGCTTCCAGAAAAATGCTAATTCTATTGCCTATCTTTGTAGTGATATCCATTATGAACATGTTCCACAGCAGTAGATGTGATTTTCGCTCCTAGGACAAACTGTCGGTCACTGCTCTTTTTCCAGAAGAGTTATCCCTGACCATCATTTTCTGCTTTCTACTTTTCAGTCTGTACCCCACTCATTTTCCAGTTGACGTATGACCACCAACTCAATAAGTGTCTCATTCAGCCTTATGTGGGTCACTGTGTTGATTGTGTTAGTAAAGGACAAATAGAACCCATATACAAGTTCAATCCCATCCACCGCTGATATCAGTAATAAAACTGGATTATGTTTGCATTTTAGGAACTTTTGAGTGTGCATCCAGTCTGATAGTTATCTAATAGCCCATTAGCTGCAAAGACCTCAAGCATTCTGCCTTTGACGATCTTTTCCATGATATTCTAGGCAAGAGGTCAGACTTGCTGAGCTGCAGTTGGTGGATCGCTTCTTAGCCCACCCTTGTGCAGTGGTATTACTGTTACCCTACTCCATTCTTTCAGTGCTAAGCCTGCTTGCAGTGAAAGACTGGACAGAAATTCCTGGAGATTCTGCAGACATGTCTGCCAGTTTCATAAGGATTCTTGTAGAAGAGTACTTGGTCACTTTGTCTAGTTAATACACTCACACCCTCACTGGAAATCATCCTCCCATAATATCCCTATTATGCCTGCTTATCCTGCCCATCCATACTGCTACCCTCCTTGCTTTTGATACTGATGAGTGTGAATGAACCATATCACAGTAAGCCTTTACTATTTCTCTTGTCTACTACATGACTAGGTAGAGCTACTGTAGCAAATAAATTACTGAGTTCTAACCTAGAAGCCCCCTTGCCTGATTTCAGTGTCTGATTCCCAAACTTTGATTCTAAACTCTCAGGGTAAAAACATTTCACCTAAGAAGTGCTCATATGGCTTTTAGTGAGATCATTGCTAGCTAACATGAGACGTTAAAACATTCCCTTAGAAAATAAGTCATCTGTCATGTTTTTCAGACATTAAACTGGTGCCTAATCATCAGGGAGTTACTAAGGTTTCAACAAAGTAAAGATAAATCCAAGTGTAATAATGCAGCTGCATTTATATTTATATTATATTTATATCTATATTTATATTTGGTAGTGCAAGCAAGTGCAGAAGGGAATGAAAATACATTGAGTAATGCTCTTATACTGATAGCTAGCTAAACAGTCACTAACAGTTCCATAATTTGTCAAGCATATATGTTTTTATTCTGGGATTTAAATGTTTGACTTTGTAGCTATATGCTGCTTCATCTAGTTGGCAATACCATAGACAATAAACCATTACTTAGGGGTTACTGCTATGTGTTCTAAATGCCATTAACTTTGAACTACTAAGAATACAATCTAGAAAACATTTACTAATAGAATACTTAAGCAGTGTAGCTGGTCAGTGCAGTTCAGGAAAGTTCCAGAAGTAATACAATGCACCAGTTGAGGGAACAACTATAAGCAGCAAGTACTGAGTATATAACAGCCCCCCCCCCCACAAACCTATATGCACTTTTTGTGTCAAAATGTATTGCAAAACCCCTTCCAAGAATAAAAGTCCTCCTCCTACTCAAGTAGTCTTTTATCACTGATATGATAAAGACTGGGATCCCCAATACACAGTGCAGTGTTGTGCTGTATGGAAGATATTGACAATTATCCATGCCATGTAGTATGACCCTCACAGTTTGCATTTTGCTCTTGTGGTTTAGTGAAGGTCTCCACTACGTGGCTTCTCTATCAGTCAAGCACTGTCCAGGACATATAGCTAGAATTGTCTTAAATGAAAGTATGAAAAAGAATGCTAGAAGCAGAAACATATGGAAGAAGTAGTAGATCAGAGTTAAACAGTACATATTTGAGACTTACTAATCAAATCAGAGACATGTTCATAGAGAGAAGAATAGATATGGATAAATTTAAAAGGATCACATGACCGGTGAAATTTATTTAAACGGGTCTAGAACTGTTACAGTTTGTATCTGATGAAGTTTTAAAGGGTTTAAAATGAAAGTGCTTATACACTTACTGGATTGTATTGTATTTCTTGGATTAAACCTGTGTTTTACATTTTTACTGGATTGTATCACACTTCTTGAGCAACACTTGAAGTTTTATGGCTTGGTTTTGAACTGTTTGATTTCCAGCAACAAGTATTTTCTTAGTTTCTGGTTTTGGAACATGTTTTGTGCCTCTTAAATGAAAGTATAACTAAAGATAACCATGTAGTATATGCACAGTTACATCATGAATCATGTAACTCTGCAAATCAGGGACCAGTTCTGATTATGGTAAAATTTCTAATAACCCTACAGCAATAACAACTGGCCACTGAGTAAAATGTGTAGTAGTCCTTTAAAATGGTAAAATTAGCACAATACATTTCCTGCCTTGCCTTGGATAACAAGATAGAATTGTTTACTCAGTTTGGTTCACCCTGTACACCCATCCAGTACTAGGAAAAAAGTGGCAACACAATTGAATGGTAAAACATTGAAAAGATGCTGCAGCTTTCTGTATTTCTCTGATCATTTTCTTTCTTCAGTATCAACAGTTGTAGTAAAAAGTATCAGACCCGAGAAGGAAGCACATGGGTAACAAGAAGGTCAACGAGCAAGCCATTTGAGGTCAATCAACTGGCATAACTACTCATGTACTAACTCATGTACTAACTCATTTGCTCAATGTTTTCTGGAATTTATAAATTCCTATGCCTTGGATCAGATTGTCCATACCCCCACCAGGGGCAGCAATATCCGGGACCTGGTTATTACCAATATGAGTAACTGGTGTTCCATGCCAGAGGCAACTCCTTGCTGGTCAGATCCGACCACAAGCTAATCTCCCTAGACATCCATATCTCACCCCCCACCCCCACCCCCATCAAAGAACCACCATAAAAAAACTTCCCCAAAGCCAACTTCATGCTTCTTAAGACAGAAGTGGCAAACTTCACGATACCCATGCAGACGGAAAATAGAGGTACAACTGCTGAATCTTCTACAAATGCACTGTATAAACACATACATGAGTGCATGGATCGTGCCATCCCCAACAGAACCAAGACACTATCCTCCAAAAAAAGAAAGCCAATCTGGTGGTCCCCTGCCATAAACAAACTCTACAACAAATGGAAGAAGCTATTGCAAAAAAGAGTAAAATCCCATGATTGGAGTAACTCCCTGGTCAGCTTCAGTAAGAAGCTGAGATACCTCATAAAATCCTGCAAAGCTAGTTACGAAAATAAAATTGCCATTGATTCTAAAGACAACCACAAAGCATTCTACAGTTATGTCAAGAATCTCAATGGCAACACTCAGATCTGTTCTGAGCTACAGCACAATGGCGCTTTATATACAGAACTAACTGATATTGCCAATATCCTGGCAGATAGGTTCAGTGCTAACTTTACCCCCCTCTCACCCCCCAAGGGGCCCATCTCAATACCGGAAGAATGCAAAGCCCCTGTAATCACGGACTCACAAGTAAAGACTGCAATCTCCAAAGTCAAGAACACAGCATCCATGGGAACAGACAACATCCCAGGCTGCATTCTGCACAAACTACAAAATGAACTGGCACCTCCACCTAAGTACCATGTTCAATCATAGCCTCACTTCAGGCTTTGTGCATACTGAATGGTGCACAGAGATGGTTATTCCACTCCACAAAGAGGGTGCCACCATGGACCCCGGGAACTACCGGCCATTAGCCTGACGAGCGTAGTATGCAAGGCCATGGAACGCATCATCTTGGAGCTTATAAACAAAGACATAGGCAACCGCCAAACTCTGGATCCCACTCACTTTGGGTTTGTAAAAGGTAGATCATGCCTCCTAAACCTGATTGATGTATTTGAAGCAGTCACCAGAGCCATGGACGAGGGTAAGGTGGTGCACACAGCCTATCTTGACCTCGCCAAGGCGTTCAACACCATCCCCCACTCTGGAATTATAGATAAACTCACTAAACTGGGCATAAATCTCTATGTCACAAGATGGCTGGCCAACTGGCTTACTGACAGAACCCACACAGTGAAAGTCGCCGACTCCAAATTAGACTTCAGACTAGTGACAAGTGGAGTACCACAGGGTTCAGTCCTGGGTCCTCCCCTGTTTGGCATCTACTTCTCTGAAGTTCAGGCTAACACAGAAGGTCTGTGGCTAATGAAGTTCACAGATGACTGCAAACTAGGAGCCATAATAGAATCGCCTAATGATGTGGACATTCTACAAAGGGGCCTCACTGAGACAGATGCTTGGTGTCAAAGTTATGGTCTCAAGCTCAATGCCAAGAAGTGCATTGTCATCCCCTTTGGGAAAAACTCTGTACCCATGAACTACCACATAGGCAGTAGCCTATTAAACACCGAAAGTGTGATAAGAGACCTTGGGACAGAGGTGGACAGTAGTCTCTCCTTTGATAATCACACCACCACAGTAGTCAGGAAATCCTTCTATGTGGCACACCTCATCATAAAGGGGTTCTCCTTCAGAAAATAGGAGGTCATTGTTCCTCTCTACTCATCCCTAATCAGACCCATTATAGAGTACAACTCCCCATTTGGCATGTACCTCACATCTACAACAATTGGAAAGTCCACAGAAATACCTGACTTAGAGGATTACCAGACTCAAACAGATGCCATACGCAGACCATCTCAAAAAACTCCAGCTCTACTCCATCGCATATTGGCTACTCAGAGGCGATCTCTGCCTAACATACAAAGCTACGTCAAACCCTGAGCTGTTGGACATGCTACACTTAAAGAAATCCTAATCTGTCCAAGCCACATGCTCCTGGGACCTAAACCTTGTCACCACAATAAACAGAACATGCTGGAGCAATAGATTCCAGTCCGAGAGACTTCCCATACTTTGGAACAGACTACCCATTCATGTCAAACAAAGCTCCTCATTAGCCTTCTTTAAGAAAAATCTTGATGATTGTATGGAAAATAGAAAATTCACCCTGGGGATCAGTTCTGTGGCTCTGCTCGACAGGGGCACAGGAAAATAATTTTATTGGGTGGCGAAAGCCAGGGAACCTTTTGGCTAGGTTTATATAGGCCTCAGGGCCGATAGCCTAGTACCTACCTATGAACCTATGAACATTGCTTAGGTGAGACGTGTTCCCCTTTTTTTTGCTAACTTTCTGCAATTTACTGGGGCAATCTTGAATGACTATCAAAGTACATACAGTTCTACTCTCTCTACTTTCCTGCCCTCCCCCTTTGCATCTATGCATTAAAAGTGAATAAGACAGTTATTGTCGGTTGTTTACAGTGCTACTGCTTTTTATAACAGTTTAGCTCAGCTAACAACAGTTTATTTAACTATTTTTTAAAAAGGGACTAGTCATAAGTTCATAGGTAGGTACTAGGCTATTGACCCTAGGGCCTATATAAGCCTAACCAAAAAGGTACCCTGGCTTTCGCCACCCAAGAAAATTATTTTCCTGTGCCTCTGTCGTGCAGTGCCCCAGAGGTGATCCAAGGAGTGAATTTCCTATTTCCCATCCAATCATCAAGATTTTTCTTGAAAAGTGTTAATGAGGCGCTTTGTTTGGTATAGATAGGTAGTTTGTTCCAGAGTATGGGAAGTCTCTGGGATAGGAATCTATCTCTCCAGCATATTCTGTTTATTGTGGTGACAAGGTTTAGGTCCCTAGAGCATGTAGCTTGGAGGGATTGAGATTTCTTTAAGTAGAGCATGTCCAACAGCTCTGGGTTTGACATAGCTTTGTATGTTAGGCAGAGATTGCCTCAGAGTAGGCGATATGTGATGGAGTAAAGCCGGAGTTTTTTGAGACGGTCTGCGTAGGGCATCTGTTTGAGGCCAGTAATCCTCTTTGTGAGGTATTTCTATGGCCTTTCCAGTTGTTGTAGATGTCTTGTGAGGTACATACCAAAAGGGGTGTTGTACTCTATAATGGGTCTAATGAGTGACAAGTAGAGGGGAACAACAACCTTTTTTTTCCTGGATGAGAAACCTTTTGTGATGAGGTCTGCCACATAGAAGGATTTCCTGACCACTGTGGTGATGTGATTATCAAAGGAGAGACTACTATCCACCTATGTCCCAAGGTCTCTTATCACACTTTCAGTGTTAAGTAGACTACCACCTATGTGGTAGCTCATGGTACAGAGTTTTTATCAAAGGGGATGCCAATGCACTTTTTGGCATTGAGCTTGAGGCCATAGCTTTGACACCAGGCATCTGTCTCAGTGAAGCCCTTTTGTAGGATGTCCACATCGTTAGAGTTTTGATTATGGCTCCTAGTTTGCAGTCATCTGTGAACTTCATTAGCCAAAGACCTTCTGTGTTAGCCTGTACTTCAAAAAAGTAGATATCAAACAGGAGAGGACCCAGGACTGAACCCTGTGGTACTCCACTGGTCACTGGTCTGAAGTCGGATTTGGAGTCTGCTACTTTCACAGTGTGGGTTCTGTCAGTGACCCATTTGGCAACCCATCTTGTGACATAGGGATTTATACCTAGTTTAGTGAGTTTATCTATAATTCCAGAGTGGGGGATGGTGTCAAACCCTTGGCGAGATCTAGATAGGCTGTGTGAACCACCTTACCCTTGTTTACGGCTTTGGTGGCTGCTTCAAAGAAGTCTATCATGTTTAGGAGATATGATCTGCCTTTTACAAACCTGAACTGGGTGAGGTCCAGAGTTTGGAGATTATCAATGTCTTTGTTGGTACAGGGTAGCTGGCCTTGCAGACTAGGCTTGTTACGCTAATGGGGCGGTAGTTCCTGGGGTCCGTGGTGGTTCCCCCTTTGTGGAGTGGGATAACCATCGCTGTGCACCATTCAATGGGCAAAAAGCCTGAGGTGAGGCTATGATTGAACATGGTGCTTAGGTGGGGTGCCAGTTCATTCTGTAGTTCATGTAGAACGCAGCCTGGGATGTTGCTAGGTCCCATGGATACTGTGTTCTTGGCTTTGAAGAGTGTGGTTTTTACCTGTGCAGCCATGATTACAGGAACTTTGCATTCTTCCAGTATAGAGATGGGCCCTTTAAGGGGTGAGAGACAGGTAGTTAGCACTGAACCTATCTGTCAGGATGTTGGCAGTATCAGTTGGTTCTGTATATTTAGTGCCATTGTGCTGTAACAGAGCAGATCTAAGTGTTGCCATTGAGATTCTTGATATAGCTATAGAATACTTTGTGGTTGTCTTTAGAATCAGTGGCAATTTTGTTTTCATAACTAGCTTTGGAGGATTTATCAGGGATCTCAGCTTCTTACTGAGGCTGACAGTGACCAGGGAGTTCCTCCAATCATGGGATTTTACTCTTTTTTGCAACAGTTTCTTTCTTCTATTGTAGAGTTTGTTTATGGCAGGGGACCACCAGATTAGCTTCCTTTTTTTGGAGGATAGCATCTTGGTTCTGTTAGAGATAGCACGATCCATGCACTCATGTAAGTGCTTATAAAGTGCATTTGTGTAGGATTCAGCAGTTGTACCTCTATTGTCCATCTGCATGGGTGTTGTGAAGTTTGCCAGTTCTGTCTTAAGAAGCGTGAAGTTGGCTTTGGAGAATTTTTTTACGGTGGTTTCCCTAATTGGGGGGGGGGGGGGGGGGCAGGATGTGGATGTCTAGGGTGATTCGCTTGTGATCGGATCTGACCAACGAGGAACTGACCTCTGGTGTGGAACACTGGTCGCCCATGTTGGTAATGACCAGGTCTAGGATATTGCTGCCCCTGGTGGGAGTGCGGATAAGTTGATCCACGGCATTGAAATTTATGAATTCCAGAAAACATTGAGCAAAAGAGTTGGTACATGAGTAGTTTTCCCAGTTAATGGTGGGATAGTTGAAATCGCCCAGTCAGACATTCAGTCATTCTCTAAAACACATAGACACACCTACAGATTCTTGCATACACACAATTCACAGTCATACACTCATTCTTACAGAAATATGCACCATATACATGTGCATGCATACACAAACACACACACACGCAACTAAGTCATAGGTGCAGACTTAATGTAGCTATCTGTTGAAGGGGTGGCACATTCCCTGTAACTGTTATACTTACAAATGGGTTTCTCTCTCAACAATAAGTGTGCATGTGTAAAAATCTGTGTGTATGTTTGTGGGGTAGAAATGGCAGCTACCCTGTACCAACATCAAACAGTGAAATCAATAACTACAACAGATGCACAGGTAATACTGCAAAAGGTATGTGCATATGTGCTTGTGTTTTCAGGGTGTGTGCCTTAAGATGCAAAAAAAAGATTTCTTCTAAAAGAGTGTAAGGAATGCAAAATAAAAAATCTGGAGTATCAGAGTATGCATGAGGTGCTAACATGCAAGGGCATTTTTAGTCAGCACTATTAAACAAATGTAGATAAAAATAATATTATCTCAAAATTATGAACTGAAAGGACTTCAATGAACTATTTCCAAAATATGTTTTTATCCACAAACTGTACAAAAATTCTCACATAGAAAAATGCAAAAATTAAATAAACAAATAAATAGAATGCCATGACATGATAGTGATAATAACTGGTGGTGGTATGGGCTGGGTTCTGTCTACCCATGTGTGCTTCTGTTAGGCCATGAGGCTGAAACCACCTCTCATGGGTATCTGCTACACATTCCACTGTAAATATTGCACAACCTATACTCCTACCATCAATTATTGCTTAAATATATGCTCTGACAATCATACCTGATTTAGTCAAGTGTGTAAATAAAGTATATTACTTTCCCTACCACATTACACACCTTATCCTATCAGCGCACAAGTATTATGGTGTTTATGCTCAGCTCCTTGACATAAAGCCTGGACCATGACCCGGATGACCTAAGGTCAAAGAATGGCCTGGGTGCTAAAAGAGCCAAGAAGGGAGAGATGGGACTGAGTGGCTGATGCCCATTCGCCCATTCACCCATTCTGGGGGCATGGTAGAATGGGACTTTGTTGGTTGTTGCTCCAGTGCAAACAGTGGCTGCATGCTTGGTATCCAAAAGCCACTGAAGGAAGCCCTCATGAGCCATATGTGTGGCAGTATGCACACATCAGCAGGAAGGCACTGAATTCCCCATAGTGACAAAGTGCCTATGTCAACCATCACGAGATCTGAGAAAAGGTGGTTGAAATGAAAAAAAAAAACAAATTGAGCAGCAACTGACTGGAAAGGAAAACAAGGCAAGAATGTAACATTTAGTACTTTATGATGTTTCGGAGAGTAAAGAGGTAGATTTGATGGAATATTTGAAAACCCAGACAGCAGAGTGGACTGGGTTTGTAAAAGACTCACTGGGAGTAGCTCTTGAGAAGCACTTGCCACTGCCACACTTGAAGGTTATGAATGTGAAAATCAGACTGATAGATACTAGTGAAATTTTTTGATGTTTTATGAAAAGTAACAGGTATTTCAGAAACTTTGATAACCAGGGAGAAAGTTATCAGTGCCTGGGAGACCTGTGTTTGTTGAACATTATTTGCAGTTTGTGGAAGACAAAATAATGAGCTAAGCATAGGAATAGAAAACTGAAATATAAACTGTCATTTCCTGCCACTTCAAATGAGTTTTGGAATGGTAGGGGGCTGACTTTTAACAACTCAGCTGAAGCAATTGGAGAAATAAAATAATTAACATTCAGATTAGCTGGGTGGAGCAAAAAGAGAAAGAGACTGTTCATTTGAGAAATACTTCTATCAGTGGGGAAGCAGAGAAAAGGGAAGCGAGAGGGCTTATTCAAGTGAGAAGAAGCAGCTTAGAACAGGATGGCCGGAAAGGCTGAAGATTCCACTTAAAGGTTTTGACTGGGTAACAGCAGCTGAATGTAAAATAAAGATCAGCATATTGAAACCTTAGGCTCAATGTATTGACTTGGAAGCTAAAACTTGTCCTATTTACTAGCTGAGTGATTGTTTTCTTATTTTGTAGATGGAAGACATTGAAGTGTGACGAATCTATATTTGTTAGCAGATTTGAATATTTTCATGCTAATTATGAGTTAAGTGAATATCATAAGTTAGATTGTAGCTTACACAAGAACATACAATTATTAAGATGACGTTCTATATTAATGCATCTGGTGAAATGGGTAACCATATGAAAATGTGAATTATGAGTTCTATCTAGAATATGGAAAAATAATCCATGTAAAGACTCATATGTTATTAGCAATAAAGTTATATCACCTACGGTGGCTTATATATTGCATCATATAGTAAATGGATAGCCTTAGGGAAATGCCAATGAGTTGTAACTGAAATTATGTCAATATGCTAGGTTAATGCTTGCATTTATTAGTGAACAAAAATCTGTTTTTAAAGTGTTTACTTATTGTAGCACATACAGATATGTAACTATCTGTAAATGTCAGACCAGAGGAAATGTTACAAAACAAGAAGATTAAAAGGTATATGGTATAACAAAATATTTATAAATGTTATGATTAATGAATTGTTAAATTATATTATTATTTCAAGTTCAAGTAGCAAAGACTATGGGGAAATACTATCTGCTGTGATAAATTGTAAGTGATGAAAGCTGACTGCAGATGTAAAGTGCAGTATGAGGACTGTATGCTGATGATTGTTAAGTAATTATTTTGGGATGTGTTATGAGCTGTACAATGTTTGCTGGGGCAATGGAGTCCTGATGATGGAACTGAAATCTTACTTTTTTTCTTCTTTGTTATTATGGGTATATAACTGGAAATAAATTAGTTTTGGTAAGCCTGCCACAGCATGGAGATTGACTAAACAGTGAAAATGGCGGATGTGCCATTTGATAAGTTTGCCAGTCATGCTAACCTTGCCTTATTAACTGAAAATGACAGTAATATTGGATACATATACATGCATGTATATATGGGCGTTTGTTCATTAAAGTCAGCTTTCTGCAATGTCGTCTCGGTAATGTCATTTTCGCTAACATGAGTTTTCGTTCATTTGAAGTAGACCCATATGTTCTTTTGAGACATATATATAAGAAATGTGTATGATTAAAGACATGATTATAGGTTTCCTTATCCTCTGTTGATTATGCAGACAGGTGGACAAGGTGACATACTGATTGAAAAAGGGGCAGGATACCGACTGGTAAGACTGTGTAAAGTACATGAAACATGAGTGCACAGGACGTTATAATGTGTATGAGTGGATAGTACATATTAACTAAGTTGTTGTGATCAGGCTTGAGGTGTAAATTGATAAACAGAAGAAATGCAATAAATGTGGAAACCATTTTCTATAGTACTGGATAGTGGGTGAATAGGGGGGAAAGGCCATGTATAAAGGGAGAACAGCAGCTGTGGGATGTTTTGGCAATGTTTTAAGTATTACTTTGTCATAGGACAATGTAATGGTTAGGATTGTCCTTTTAATTGATGAAGACCTTTTTGGGTGGAGATTAGGAGCTACCACATTGTAAATAAGGGGACAGAATAACTAGTAGCAGCAAAAAAAAGATCTATGACAATTCTGTAGAAGATGATGCCTATCAGCAGCAAATGTGTTGGGCATGTAGTAACAACAAAAAGATGTTGAGTAATTGGGTAGCCTTAATGGGATTTGACTATTTAAATAATACATTGAAAGTTCACCCCAGAGGAAAAGCACTGAAGTTAGAATAAGTATATTATTTATGAGTGTTATATGATCTTGTTCCATCATAACAGAACATGACTAGAAGGACTCGCTGGGAAATGCAGAGTTATATCGCCATAGTGAAATGAATTAGCATGGTACATGGGAGAGGAATGCCGTTATAATCAAGACTCATGGAAAATTATGTAGCTGTGAATAGTATTACTTCTCATTACGGAAATGTAAATATTGTTTCAATAGTAGCAATAAAGAAGGTTGTTTAAAAAAAACAATTCTGTGGCACTGTTATTCACAAAAGACAGGAACTTTACCCTGCCATAAATGGAATGTAATACTCTCAGGAGTACAGTTGTGGTGAAGACAGAGACAATACCATCAAACTGACTTTCGTGGTTATTAGACTAGTAGTACCTGTGATGTTGTTTATAGCAAAAATTGCTTTAAAGCCTTATGATGCACTCATCAAACAAGGAAGACAGTGACAGAGCAAATGCTACATGTTGAAAATATGAGGAATGTCAAGCCACAGAGTAACTTGCTGTGCAAACCAAGGAGTTTCATGATAGCATTACACTGGCTTTCAAGTTTTGTATTCCCTAATACTGCTCAGGGGAGGGGACATTTCAGCAGTTTATTCTTAAATTCAATACCTCAGTTCCAAGACGGTAAAATGACACATGAATTTTTAAGTGATATGTCTGATGTAATATATATATATATATATATATATATATATATATATATATATATATATATATATATATATATGTGTGTACACACACACATATATATATATATATATATATATATATATATATATATATATATTTGAAAATGGTCATTCTAAAGTCTCATTTTACCATCTTGGAACGGAGGTATTGAATTTAAGAATAAATCAGTCCTCTAATTTAAGACTGGTGAAATGTTTCAAAGACATGCGTCTGGAGCATTTCTCCCTGGGCCTCCGCTGAAAATTGGTTTTGTTTCAAGCTGGACTTTCCTGGTAAACAAATGTTAAATAAATAAAAAATAAATAAATATAAATGTGTATATGTATATGTATATGTATATATATATATATATATATATATATATATATATATATATATATATATATATCTATATATATATGGATTCACTTCATAACATTGAAATATCAAAATACTGAAACCAAAATACTGAAAGCTCAAAATACTGAATACTCAAAATACTGAAACTCAAAATACTGAAAACACATATTGTCGTAAACTCGGCTTAAACAACATAAATCATAACAATTTCTACCAAATATGCAGGGGCAAGCCCCTGCACCCCATGGGGGCGCCCCCTCACCCCCTGCTAATTAAATATATCAACTCCAAGATTGCACATAGTATAGTTAAGTGCAATCTTGGAGTAGATATATAATTAGCAGGGGTGTGAGTGGAGGGCTTGCCCCTGCATATGTTGGTAGAAATTGTGATGATTTATGTTGTTTAAGACTACATAATATGTGTTTTCAGTATTTTGAGTTTCAGTATTTTGAGTATTCAGTATTTTGAGCTTTCAGTATTTTGGTCTTCAGTTTTATGAAGTTTTGTCATTTTCAGTATTTTGAAGTTTCAGTGTTATGAAGTGAATCCATATATATATATATATATATATATATATATATATATATATACATATACACACACAACACACACTATATTTATATTCATTCGTTTGGGCACCATTTATGCGCTGCGTATGAAATAAGTCACTACTCTTTTAATTGTTCCTTGCATGGTTACTTGCATACTGCTTTTGGTATTTAAATAAGTGTTTGGTATAATTCCCTCTAGAAGGTGAATGCCAAAACTGCATGGGTGTAATAAGAATTTTCATTTGCAGTCCTCCAACTAGATATTTGTTTTTTTGGCTGTTATAGTAACTTTACTTAGCTTTGGCACTGTCATTGTATACTTTATTCTTGCCTGCTCAGCTCCATAAAACTGTACTTACTTCAGGTCAAAAGAGGAATGGACTTCAGCTCTTCAGTATGTTATATGCTACCCAAAAAAAAAAAAAAAACATCAAGTAGTACAAGCAGTAACCAAAAATAAAAATCAAGCAGTAATCTGTTCACTCGAACAAAGAAACAAAAGCACCGGAAATGGATATTCCTCACAGGAAAGAAATTTACTTTGCACTTTCATCCACAAAGAATTACAGATTTTCAGAATAAATCTACTGACACACTCAGACCCTATAAATGTTTCAACCAGTTTGATATTTATGACGTGAGACTGATTACAGTCATTATGGGGTTCAATTTCAGATGATTCTTTCTGATATGGAATAAGGAAGGATAACACATCCATACGTACTGGCTGCTGGTTCTCTTATATCATGGTGTGGAAATTTGCTAGCTAATCCCAAATGGCAACCTCCTTTGGTATAACAACATTCCTTACAAATCCCAACATGAAGAAGACTTTTTTGAGCAAAGTGTAGCTGGGCATACACCTTGTATACCATAGCATAACACTATTTGGAATACTTTATTTAGTTTATGCAGTGAGCTGTGCTAGATTTTTTTAAAACTGTAACATTCTTGCTTTGCTTTTATTTTACTGAATTGTAAATATTGTTAAACTACTTTTCTTTTCGGAATGACAGTCTTGCTAAAATGGACTTTTTTGCCTAAGCCTGACATTTCAGGTTTTTTTTTCAGTATTGAAACAGTATGCTGAACAGAATCATGCCCTCTCTATGGTGATGGTCCACATTTTGGAAGATGGGGTGCAGTGATAAAAATCCTGGCTAGTAATTTGTTTTTTGAGTATACAAGAAAAATATAAGGCATTGCTCTGACATTTTCAAGAGATGAAAGGTGTTTTTGCATTGAAGGCTGCCATCTCATAAATGATCATTGGCCTGAGTGCAAACAACAGACTGAGAATCTTGTAACAGTGTTTTACTGCCAGTAATGTTTAAAGAGCTGTTTTTGCTTAGGAGATTCATATTAATATCCTCTTTTAATTACCTTTGCTTCTTTTCAACATAAACATTTTAGGCAAGGAGGAACTCTATAGTATATTCATCTGATATGGATCACTCCAGGGAACGTGGCGTGGGATAGACCAAAAGCCAGGTGTCCTCTTTCATAAAGCTGATCTGTAATAACATTTGCCTCAACACAGTATACCTTATATGAACAAAGAGTAAAATCATGTTTTAAAAATAGACTTTACTTAAAATATCAACCACCCTCGTACAGGGCTGTGATAAAAATGACTGAGCATTCAATTACTAAAATGACAGGCAGGCCTTTGAAAAGTCAGCTGTGCAATTAGCTTGGAAGTTTTGCATGGTGCTATGAACTGTGAGTGTTAGTTATTAAATATTTGTTTCTGAAGTTATCATTTCTCCCCAGTGCAGAAACATGCCTTGTACTGCTGGGTGCTAATTTTATAATTAATTATAACTTACATCTCTTATTTTTATACACAAGAATCAAGAAAGGTACAATTTATTCCCTATAGAGCAGCCAATGTAATTGCTCTTGCAGATAAAAATAATTCATTAGAAACTCTAAATGTTTCAAGGACACTTTTTAACTTTTGATATTTCTAAATGAAAATGTTCTCACCAGATCTTCAGCATGGTGTGTGTGTTCATGTCTGTCTGTGTGGGTACGTGTGAATGTGTGTGTGTGTGTGTGTGTGTGTGTGTGTGTGTGTGTGTGTGTGTGTGTGTGTGTGTGTGTGTGTGTGTGTGTATCTGTGTGCATGTGCATGGGCACACATGTTTGGGTATGTTTGCATGTGTGTGGCATGTGGATGCATGTACATGTGGGTGTATGTATTCATATTTATTTATTTGACATTTATTGACTGAGAAAGTCTGGCTAGGACAGAGCCTGTTTTCAGCGGAGGCCCTGGGATAAACGCTCCAAACATGTCTTTGGAATGTGGGAGGAAGCCGGAGTACCCAGAGGAAACCCACGCAAATGCAGGGAGGACATGCAGACTCCACACAGAAGGCACCCCAGTCAAGAATTAAACCGGAGAACCTCTTGCTGTGAGGCGACAACGTTAACCGCTGCACAACTGTGCCACCCAAGCTGCGGTTGTGAGTGTGTTTGTTTGTTTTTGTGCACATGAGCACACGTTTGAGTATGTGTTCATGTATTTGTGTGTGTGTGTGTGTGTGTGTGTGTTTAAGTGTGTGCATGCACACGTGCACACATTTGGGTATGTGTATAATGGGTGCATGTGGTTGTATGTATTTGTATGTGTGTGTGATTCTGTTTGTGCACGCACACATGTACATGTGTTTGGTTATGTAGACAACTACTCTACTGCTGTTGATGCCCTTCTGGTATATGCTTTATTTGCATTATTAGTACTCTAGGTACAAACTGATTTTCCTCATATATGTCACTGTAATGACTGAGTAATTTGTCATGTCACCAACTCAGGTTCACAGCTCAGCTGACTGTGCATGGCCTCTAGTCCATGGGTGAATGAAGACATGGGTCAACTTCCTACCTGTCCACACTCAAAGGTTTGATTTAGGTGAGCAAACATTATGATATTGAACAACTCATTGAGAATATGTAAAGTGGGCCCCAGCTAACATATATAGACACACCACCACCTATATGTAAAATAGTTGTGCTCTCTGTAGGTCTCACCCCCCCCCCCCCCAACCGGTACACTTCTTCTGTTACATCTTGGCAGTGACAAGCTGATATACTTTTCTGTGAGGATGGATTCCATACCACCTGCATTTTGGAACAGCAGACATTGTGGCAGCTGTAGGTCTGCTGCTGGTGCAAGGGAAGCCATATCATCTAGGTCAAGGTAACTGAGATCACCTATTTTTCTCAGTGACAGAATCCTTGATAGTATAGAAGGCACAAGATTTATTTTATTTATTTATCCTTTGTGTCCAGGAAGGTCTCACTAGGCTAGTGATCTCTTTTCAGGGAAGACTCAAGGTGCTATTAATACTGTGATGTCCCTTCTCTGGGTCAGTAATCAAGGAGCCTCAATCCTCATCACTGACACCAGTGAGGGACATTCACTTGGAATAAAGATAGATACACATAGTATTTCCAGATGCAGCTCTCTGCACCAAGCACAGTTTACCTTAAGAGCACACAGGGAACACACTCCAGTTCTGGGGGTGGTTTTCTCTCTCTCTCTCTAGACCCCAAATAAGACTCCCCACTGATACAGCTATAGATTTAAGTCATTAGCCAGGTGTTCCAAGCCAAGTCCTCCACCACCTTCTCTGTGAAATCAGTGCTCTCAGTGTCTCTGTTCCAAGTAGCTGACATGCACACTCTTTGAGATTTGATTTTCACACACACCTGGGAAAGGCTGGCACAGATTCACTAGCTATACCCCCTTTGCCCAGGCTATAAGGTAGGTACACTGCCAACAGAACACCCACAAAGCCAGCTACTCTAAGAGTCTTGCCAGGGTACCCAATTATACTGACTGAAACCAATACTAATGTCAGTGGTAATGTTGACCAAACAGCAAGGCTTTCAGGAGCAGCCACAGTGTCACCAAATAAATATAAGTACTCTCTAAGGTTAAAATGTTTTCTAAAAGACCAGCCACAATGAAAAGTTTAAATATATTTAATAATAAATAATAAAAGAACATGAAAATACTAAATATACACTGACAGTAAGCACCAGAGTTTCAATCACAGGAAATATTTAAAATAACAGAGATGGAAAGGTTCACACAGATGCAGACAAACAATACTTAACTAATCTCACAATATTTTCCTGACTGATCTAAAGAATTACTGTCTCCTAGTTCACTTACTTGAGCAAGGCAAGATGATGTGGGTTTGTGGTCCTTCTTTGTCATGTTTCACAAACAGACTGCCCTGAGACTTCTGTCTCATCTAGTATTAAAACATCATTTCAGTGATGGATTACAAAATGACATCACATACATTTGGTCACCTGACTTCTGATTCCCACACTACCCCTTTTACTAAAAGCTGAACCAGAATCTAGCACATATGTGTCATAATACACACACACACACACACACACACACACACGCATAGAGCTTTGCTAAGATGTGCTACAGCATCTGGAAGCTATAAAACAATGTTAACATTTCCACTCTTCCTACAGAGCTACTAAGCCAGGCTTCTCAGAGATATTTCATATCTGGCTGCAGTCAGAAATGGCAGATGCAATCTTTATGGCCTAAACCAGGTAATTTAATTACAGATTATTTTTCAAAGTTAGCTGGACTGAGATTTACCTCTTCTCTTCCGGTTTCTTCTGTTACAATATATTCATTTCCACAGTTACAATGCAGTCTGACATACAGGTGTATTTTTTTCTGTCCAGCAGGACCCACTGTTGGTACATTTTTAACACAAACAGCTTTACAAATACATTTTCAACAAACGCACATGTACAAATTGGTTTGATATACAAATGACATATAATTCTTTACAAAACTCCAGCTAGCTATACTGACATTACCTCACATCATCTCAAATTCTATTAAGGGAATTTGGCCAAGGCATCATGGAACTTCCTGTACTTTTTTGATAGATGCTGTAGGATGTTTTACATTCACCTGAGCTACCATTAAAGCAGATGGGACATTGCAGGCAGTTTCTAGCCTGTAGTCCAAATGTCATCTTAGCCTATTCTCACTCTGTTACCTTTCCCTCTGTAGTTATTTGCTCCCAATACATTGTTTTCTTTGCAAGTTTTCTCCAGTAATTTTCAGCCCCCTTTTGCCTGTTCTCTGTACTCCTAATTGCAGTCCTCTATCAGATGAATCTCCTTTATCTATTCTCATGTAGGCATAGTTCTTAAAATAATTTCTGCTACTTTATGAATATAATATTCTGTATGTTTTTTGTTATTCTCCTTAAGGATCTGCATCCAAAATTCCACTCTCACCTTATTCTCTTGAATTTCCACCCTGCTTCCATCATCATCCCTTTATACTTTGAGGTTTCTGCTTGTGTTATGTATATGAGCCTTAACTGTGTAGCTCAAAAATATCTTTTCAAATCAGGTTATACTAAACCACCTTGTTCCATTGGTAAAATCAACTTATCCCACTTGACCCTTGCCCTCTTCCCCTCCCAGATAAAATCCTTCAACTCTTTATGAATTAGTGTGAACTACTCCTCTGGATGATAAAAATTTACCTGACCTAAATATAAAACTAAGGAGACTAAAACATTTTTATTGCTTGTATCTCGCACCATAGGTTGATAGGTTAGTACTAGGCTATTGACTCTAGGGCCTACACAAGCCTAGCCATAACAATTCCCTGGCCATATCCATAAACTGGAGCTTCCGGTTTCTCAGTTTTGTATCATCTTTTTTTTTTTAGCCTCTTCCTACATATCCTTAGCTGTTGTAACAGAATCCTTTTTAACCCATTCTCCTAAATACTTAATTTTTTCATGTTCCCATGAATATGGGTATTGGTGAAGCAATTTATGTGTGGGTACACAGTTTACAGCTATAGCCTTTGCTCTGTCTTCATTAATTTTATATTCTGAAAAGACTTGAAACTGTCTCTGAATGTTCTATAACACTGGGATGTCTTTTTCTGGTTTTATCATGCACAAAATAATACTGTCTGCAAATAAAGACAACTTTTATTGACTACCATACCAATTATATCCTTGAATTTTTGAGTCCCTTATTTTCTTTGCCAATGGCTCTAAGTATAAAGCAAATAACAAAGGGGAAATAGGACACCCCTGCTTGGTTCCTCTCTTCAGACATAACTAAAGAGAGAGGAACCCTCCCACTTTAATTTTTGCTTCCAATACCTCATATAACCTCCAAATTAACCTTAATATTGTATCCGGGAATGCAAATGCTTCCACTGTCTTATTCATAAAATCTCAGCTTACTCTGTTGGATGCATTCTCTGCATCAAGACACACCAATAGCAGTGGTATTTTCTTATATTCTGCTTCCTTCTGGATAATCATTATTCTATTAATGTTGTGAAATGTTTGACTCCCCTCCACAAAACCACATTGATCCATATCTATCAATTTTGGCAACACATTTGCCATTTTTTAGCTATTATAGGCATGATTTAATATTGATATGGACATATATGAAGGTGATTCTGATGTGTCGTCTTTAGGTATTTAAGTATTACACCATCCACAGCTTTCTTCCAGGATGTTGGTGCTTCCTTCTCCTTTTAAAATACCATTAAACAAAACCTTTCAGAACTTTATCACTTTCTTTCCCCTTTCAGTTCTACACGGGAACACCATCTACCCCCTGAAACTTTCCTTCCTTATGCATCACCATCCTATCTAAACTGTTAATTGTTGAGCCTCATCTACCTCTAACCTTGGCATACTTAAGTCTTCCATAAATATTCAATTTGTGCTTTATGATTTCCACATTCCTCTGCTTTATACAAATTTTCATAAAATTTCCAAAATATCTCCAATAACACCAATGGCTCTCTCTGTCACCTCACAGCAAGAGGTTCTCTGGTTCAATTCTAGGCTGGGGTGCCTCCTGTGTGGAGTCTGCATGTCCTCCCTGTGGTCACGTGGGTTTTCTCTGGGTGCTCCAGTTTCCTCCCACATTCCAAGTAAGTGGATTGGATACTCCAAAAATTGGCCCTAGGCGTGAGTGCATGCATGTGTGTGCCTTCCGTGGAAGGTTGGGTGCTGGGCTGGCAACTCGTCACCGTAAAACTCCAGTGCCAATCAGGAGAGGACAGGTGATCCACTGTGGTGACCCCTAACTGGGAAAAAGCCGAAAGAAGCAAAAAAACAGCAATGGTTCTCTGGTTATTTTTCTTGTTGCAGGCTCTATAAGTTTAGCAACAACCCTTTCTACTTTACATTGCACAAGTAATTGCACTAAAAGCTTTTGTGCTCTGAGCTATTATCAAAATGCAGTTACTTAACAACAAGCTTTCTAAACTTATGCATATAATACAGATACTCCCTTATTTTCTCTTTAGTACTCTGGATTTGTGACCCTTCTTATTCTGTGAAATCCCCATTATTCTGCAGTACTCTAACCTTTGTCAGCCCCTCTAAATATTTATTGTTACTTCTTAACCATATCTCTTTTTTTTTATTTCTACCCTATTTTAAACAGGTCTATATTATATGAATGAAAGATCATAAAAACAAATGCTGTAAACAGCAAAAATGCTGAACTTTGAAACCTTTATTGTGGAGGGCTACACCCCCCACACCCCCTGCTAATTATATATACCAACTCTGAGATCGCACTACAGTGAGGAAAGGCCAAATTTCCTGATCTTCACTGTACCACGATATCACAAAAAACAGATCGATGAACGGCATTTTCATGTATATAGCCGTCCAATATTTTGGACTTTCATTCTTATTATAGGAACCCTTTTAAACTCCACTTCCATTTTATCCCAGTCACTAGCTATAATTTCTGAAGCCATTTCTATCTTCCTTAATAACGCTGGAACAATTTCTACTACCTATTCCTTAAATTCCACTCTTTTTAATAGGTAGGTAGGGAAGTGCCAATGTCTCATTTTTACTTCATTACCCTGCATTTTTATCTTAGCTGTTATTGGAGCATGATATGAAATAATTACTGGATGTGTGTTGAAGCTTTCATTTAAATGCACGTGTTTCTGTGAAATAAAATTTCTGTCAAGCAGCTCAGTTGTTGTACCTTGGAGAATAATATGCAAATTCTCTCCAAGTTCATACTACTGATTTCACATCTTCCATACCAAATATTTTCAAAAATTGCTTCTGAAATCTGCCATCTTTTGTTATATTTTCCCTTCCAGGTCCCCCAGACACATCCTTACTTTTGCAAATCAAGTTCCAGTCCTCACCTATACGTAATATTCTCTGCTGAAAGGTGAGTATTTCTAACAAATTTTTCTTAAGCTCCATAATATCAGTTTTAGGTGCAATATAAATGCATACCAGTGTAATCCTCCTCCCTTGCCAGTAGCCCCTTACTAGCACAAATCTACCATTACTATCTTTTTTCCTCTTCTATCACTATTGGAGCTCCTCTAGCAATTAGTATAAGTACTCCCCTTTTCCTTTGTCCCTGATACTCTGCTGAATATCCCTCCAGAAATCCTTTCTTTATCAAATTCACATGGTGATTTCTTTCCAAGTATGTCTTCTGTAGCATTGCTATTTGCACTCCACATTTCTTAGTATAACTCAATACCCTTTCCTTTTTGTCTATACCTGTGAGGCTATTCACATTCCAAAATAATATCTTTAGTGTAGCCATTATGATAAGAAGTTATTATTCTCAACTGTTATATATGACAGCTTTTCTAAATGTCTATTTCCAGCTTTTGTGTTACATGTACCCACTAATGTTTTGCAGGTTGATCTTTTTATATGGTTGTTTCTTGACATTTCCATTTGAACCTATGTCACATTTTACAAGACTTTTTGTTTTAATGAAAACTCTCAAAAAAAACACCCCACAAAACACCCCATAACCTAATAACTTAAAATGAACACACAAAACTATGTGCATCTTCAAATAATGAATTTTAACCCTCCTCATTGTAGCAATTGTCCCAAATTAACAGCTGTGCACACAGGCAAAATCTAACCTAAAATTAAAGTTATATATGCTAAGATAAATGTTACAGCCTATTATTATTATTGTTGTTGTTATTGTTATTATTACTATTATTATTATTTCCACATTTTATTGGGTTAGTTTGACTGGGCAGAGCCCTTTTTCAGTATAGGTCCAGGGAGAAAACTCCAGAAATAGAAAACTTACAGCATAAACTTTAAAGACATATTTATGCATGCAAGTAATAATTGCTACAGCATTGACAAGTTTTACAATCATCATCATCATCATCATCACCAGCCCTCCTTTTCCCATTTTCCACATGAGGTTGGAGTGTCATATCAACTGTCACCACCTCTCTATTCAATGCCACTCTGGTACCATCTTTGACACTCATGCTTGACTGTTGCAGGTCTTCTCTCACATATCCACCTATTTGCTGGATGTCCTCATTTCCTCTTGCCTTCTTCCTGTCTGTCCCAAATCTTCTTCACAAGACTGTATTTTGATTTTCTGTACAAGTGCTCAAACCACCATATTCTGTACAGTTTGACTGTTTATGCAACTGGAGCTACTTTGGCTTCTGCTTTTATGTCCTTATTTCTTCATCTGTCACACAATGTGCATCCTAATATCTCAGGCACTTCATCTCCATCACCTCTAGCTTCCACAACTGCTGTTCCTTTACTACCCAAGCTTCAGTACCATGCATTAGGACTGGTCGCACCACTGTTTTGTACACCTTACATTTTAGCTTCTTTGCATCTGACACTCTTTGTCAGTTGGCTGCAGCCTGTCTGATTCTAGATTTGACCTCTTCATTTAGACTTCCCTTCTCTTCATTTACCCCTTCAAGATACTTGAAGGTCTTAACCTCTTCCACTATTTCCCCCTCTAGCTCGATTCTCAGTTTTTTTCTGATTTTCCCCATTTGCTGCCATTACAGCTCTCTTACCTGTATTTACTTTCATCTAATGTGCCTTTGATTTTGTATTCCATTCCCTATCCTTTCCTGAAGCTCTTGCTCAGAGTCTGCCTGTAATGCCACATTGTCTGCACACAGCAACTTTCTTAGTCTGTCCTCCCCAACCTGTTTGCTAACGTAGTCCATCACTAGTATGAACAGCAGCGGGCCCAGAGGTAAAACCTGATGCACACCCACTGCCACTGGGAACCCCCTCTGTGAGACTGAACACTGTTCATATTGGAATCACTGGATCCTTGTACATAGTTTGCATTAATTCTACCAGTGTTTCTGCCCAAATCAGCTTTTCTGGGACCCTATGATATGCTTTCCCCAATTCTTGGGATGCCCAGTTGGACTCTTTCCTCAGCTCTAGATTTTTCTCAGGACAGTTATGCTGCATCCTGATCTGAATCTGAACTGCTCATCTCCCATTTTACTTTTTACTACTCCGCATATTCATTTATCGCCACCCTCTCCAGAACTTTCATGTTATGTGACAGCAGTTTGATACCTCTGTACTGCCTACAGTTGAGAATGCCCCTTTGCTCTTGAACACTGGCTTTAGTATTCTTATTCTCCAGTCATCTTGGATATGCTTTTCTCTCCACGCTGCTATGAGTAGCCTCAAGAGCAATTTTTCTCACTATCTCAGCCAGCAACTTTATCATATATGCTGTGATCTCATCTGAGCCTGCTACTTTCCCTGACTTCATTTTCTTTAGTGCTGTTTTATGTCTTCTAGGTGGGCTCCTTCTCTTCTCTCATCACAGGCTGTGTCTGGGACAGTACAGCTTCTGTGGGGTTTTATTTGTTAAAAAGCTGTTGGAAGTACTCCTTACATCAGCCTTTGATGTCCTGTGGACTAGTGAGCAGGTTGTTGCTGGCATCTCTTATGAAGGGTACCTAACTACTTGCAACCTGATATAGTTTCTTTGTGCCACATACGAGTCACTTTCCAGAAGCTGGTTGAGAGATTGCAATGCCCTGTTCTTTGCTACTGCAACTCCTTTATTAGTATCTTTGTTGGCCAACCAGTATTCCTTCTTAGCCTGGTCTGTCTTTACTATCTCCCACTTTTTTTCCTGCACTCCTTCCTTCTTTTGATGACTTCCTAGATTTCTGCATTCCACCACCAGCTTTCCTTATGTACCTTATTTCCATACCTGGCATGGTCACATATCTGTTTTAGTCCTCACACATGTTGTTTTGTGGCGTTGCCACACTTCTTCAACTCCACCTATTTCCTCTTCTTCTTAAGGTGCTGGAGCCCTGAGTAATTCCTTGAACAGTTGTGCTTTCAATCAAGTCAACTTCCAGGTTTTCAGCCTGGACTCTGTTGACCATAGAGCCTTCTCTGACCACTGCTTGCTGCTGATTGTGGCAACCAGTGGTTTATGCTGTGGATGTAGTGTTTAACTGGGATGACTTTGCAATCACTTATTCTACCCCAGTGTCTTTTCCTTACTATGAGGAAGTTTACCTATATATGATGTTGTGACTGTCTCTCGTTCTGAATCATGTGTTGGCTACCATCAGTTCATTTGCCAGATAGAAGTCTTTATTCCTGTTGCCGTACCCATGTAGACCCAGGCAGTACTCATTTCCTGTTCTGTCTGTCCCGATGTGCATTCAAATCACCCATTATCAGTACCAATTTATGTTGTCCTGTTTTGTCTAGTAGGTCTTGCAACTGCTGTCTAAATGCACACTTTTCCTCACTATCACAACCCTGCTGTGGGCCATAGGCTGAGATTATCCATATTACTCTATTATTAGGCTGGAATCTAATTGGCATGAGTCAGCCACTAATTCTGATGACATCCCTCACTGTCTTTTGAAGCCTCTCCCTCACCACAGTTCCAACACCATTTCTAACCTCTTCTCCTCCTGAGTAGCAGACTCTAGATCCCAAGTACTACTGCCCTTCTATCTTATCTCCTGGATAAATAGGATGTCTAGCCTCCTCCTTACCATCATGCCATCCACTTCCAAGCCTATCAGTGAACTTGCATTTAATGTAGCAAATATTACTTCCAGATTTCACTCAACAGAGCTATTCTATATTACCCATGATGGGCAACTGGACACCAACTGGCCAGTAACTTATTGACCCAGGGCTGCTGGGCTTTATGGCAAGGGATATACTGATCAGTCCTCCCAATGTAAGCATGTGTCCCAGGCATAGGTTGGAGTAGGCCAGGTAATCAACCCACATATCACTTGCAATAATATAGCTATTTTTTCATATAATTAATACTGCCTTTGTGTTGTGATATGGGTTGAAGATGGAAATAGAGAAATGTTATTAGGGTTATTATTTAGACTGTTGATTATTTATTTTTATATACCGATATGGAATGTCATAATTGCAGGGCTATTTGGTGTTCAGATATAGTTTTAACTGCAAATTAAATTTTCGGGGTTGGGTTATTTTCTGATGTCATTTGGTAATGATTTCCATATTTCTCCTGTATAGTCCGAATGTTAGGCTTCTCCATGGAGAGTGTTTGATTTCTTTAGTAGTTGAAGGCTCTGTCTTTCAGCTTGGAGATATCTTGAAGGTGTACATTTCTGAATTAGGTGTTGTTAAGGGAGGACATTTGACTGGTGTGGATAAGATGTCGGGATCTAATTTAAATAGGGTTAGGGGTTAATGTATTTTTGCATTTCATGCCATTATAGTTTATTCTGATGCAGTTATGAGTTCTGTTTTTTTTGAGACATTTTGCATAGTTTATCTGTTTTTGATATATTTATTGTAGTTTTTATAAGGAGGGTTGATTGAATATTTATTAGAAGGGGGAAGGAAGACAATTCTAGCTGGTTAGATGACCAAAGCCTATAAGATATGACTCAGCTTTGTGTAATGAAATAAGTTTTTGGTTGTTTTTTTTTAAGAATATAATTGACATGTTATCACAATTTAACTTTTGGTCATCGATGACTGCTAATATCTTAGCTTCAATTACTTGTTCTATGGTAGTATTACTTTGTGAGAACATTAGTTTCTTTATGATTTTCTTTTGAGGATTTGGTGATAAAAATTATTTTCTTTGTCTTTTTTGGCATTTAAAAGTAGATGGGAGCTTGTTAGTTGTTACCCATTCTTCTAGAAAGGTGAAGACTTTTGTGTTAGTTTTTGAAGTGTATTTAGGGAGAATGAGCATATAAATAAGGCTTGAGACAGCTTTTAAACTAGTGTAACACTGAATAATTCATACCTTGTTTAGCTAATCTAGCATGTGATATAGGGTGTGATATGGTACCAAAACTTTGGATAGATCTAAGAATAGTGGCACAACTATGTTTTGTTTGACTGCATTTAGGAATGTTATTATGGCTGTTTCAGCGCTATGAGGTGGTCTGAAGCTGTGCTGAGGGGATGGAGTAAATTGTTGTTAGGGTCATCTGTCTGGTGCCATAACAGTTGTTTTTGTTCTTGTCATTATTAAACAGGACCAGCATAGACTGTCTACTCCATCTCCCTGTCTGTGATATAATGAGCATCAACACACTGTGAGGCACATACATGGCTTAGATAGTAACAGACAGGTGATCTCAGCTCAGCTACATACCCACATGCACTCAGAAACTCTACTTACAATCACATCTTTATGTTGTAAGAAGCTCAGACAGGTTTTCTTCTCTGTATCCTGTATTTTTTTTTTTAGTCTGTCTCCTAAAAGCATTCTGCTTCCGTCAGTCTATAAAAAACTGTTGGAAGAAAAGTTAGGGAACATCTGTGTAAACAGTAATCGTTTATACTTAACACAGAGGAATATGATCGGGTTGCCGATAATAATAAGCATATCATGCGTTATAGACATGGATGCCAAGAAAATCACTCTTGAGGTGAATCATGGCATTCATGTTGAGAACACATCATTTTTAACTATTACTGAAGATCCGATCGTGACTCTTCGTAGTGCGTGGAGATTTATCTTTTCCATATATTACTAATTAGTGAAAAATTAGATTAAAAAATGTGATGTGTTGTACCAGTTGTGAAAGCCGGTAAATCAGTGGGGAAGTGGTTAACATCTTATGTATTCCCTGTGTAAGGGAAGCAGTTGTAACCAAAGTCCTGGGTTTACTTCAGCAACAGCAGGCAGAAACGGGATACGAAACAAAGCTATTTCATGTCATGCTGCTGCTGCGGTTTTCTGGTCAGCAATGTCTGCTTTTAGTGCAGACCCGATGCTACCAATGCCTAGGGGTTCTTAACAATGCCCTAAGAGTTGTTAAGACTGGGTCTTACTCTGTAGTAGTGCTTAACCAGCATATGATTTAACTGTTTTTTTTTTTAAGATTAATCACGGAGCTCCATGCACTACATATTAATTTCATGTAAAACATGTATTTGGATGATTACCTATTTCCTTGTTTCACATTGATAATGAGCTACAGAAATAGCTGAGCCTATTTTTAAGCTGATTCATATGGCTAAGATAATACACGGAGTCTCAGTTTCATATAATTGTGTATGTCTGAAAATATGGGAAGCCAAATCCAGTTCTGTATACAGGAAGAAGCTCATTTATCAGATAAGTGACACTGGAGGGTCTAGCAAATGTCACCTGTTTTATTTTCTCTCTTTTGGAAAAAGCAGGTTTCATTTTTAATAAAGAAGACATCGCTTCATGGATAAAAGTCATAAAAATCGCTGCTGGTAAAACACACAGTTTGTCTAAAATAAAAAGTAAAAGAAAACAGTAGAGCCTTTTTGTTACTCAAGAGACTTAAAACAGTCAGTGCCATTACATTTATTTTCTGCATGTATTTACACAAATGCACTCTTCATGCTATGTCAGTTACAGGAACACTTCTATCAGCTTCTAAGGCTACACGGGCATGTTTATTCACAAACAGTATCACTAAGATATCCATATGTCATTTACAAAAAGACTCCAACAGAGCTGTACCCTCTTTCTATACGTTTGTAAAAGACAGTCCACTGGCACTGCATGCAGCTTTAATATGTAAGCCGCATGCAAAAGTCATTTGTAAACATTTCTTTTCTTCTCTTTCAACAAGTTTGCATGATATAAACCAATGAACCCTTGACTGCATCCACTACCAACCAAGATTGATTAATGACCTGGGCACAGTAGGAGCCATGAGGTGGTGATGAAAATAAGTGCTGACAGTGGTGCATCTATCTTGGCAGACAAGGGTTGTCTGTCTGCTGCAGTGCTGACATCCAGTGCAACATGCATACACAAGCAGGCTGTGTCTGAACCAGAAAGGTGCCTTGGTTCTGCCAAGCTACATTTGTGAGGTAGCCCTCATTGTGCATAAGGGTAGCAGGCTCTCACTTGGGCAGGTTCACACACCAGCTGCTATGGAATGAGATTAGGCCTTACAGAGAAGAATCCCCATGACTGCCTGGGTAATAGCCACACCATGATTTACTTTTTACCCCACAAGAAGTACAAAGAGAACATGGTTCTTGCACTGGGCCAGATAGTAGCAAGCAGGCATGACAGTAAAATAATAAACAAACAAAAACATATAAAACATTTTATATTCAGGGCTATATCTCAAGCAGCAATTGCTTTTTTAGTAAAAAAAAAAAAAAAAAAGTGTGGGTCTACTTTGCTTGGTCGAAAGCCCATATATTCAAATGTTATTTTTGTGAGATGAAAATAACGAAAACTGAAGTCCCGAACTGCTCAGTTTTTTCCCAGGGCAAGTAAACACTTGCCCAGCATGGGGAAATAGGGTCTATATTATACATTCGAAGCTTCAAAATTTCGTACCTCATATGCTCGACAACATAGGAGCGAAACTTGAAACCTCGAATATATAATAAAAAAGTTAAAAAAAAAAAAAAAAAGTACCTTAATGCTCTGAGCAGGGGGCAAGTCCCCTTGCACCCTGCACACCCACCCTATTTAAATATACCAACTCCGAGACCGCACTTCAGTGCAGAAAAGGGAAATTTTCCATTTTGAGCGTACAGAGCCGTTGCCTTTCACCTTCAAACTTTTCAAAGTTCGATCATATGGTGTTGACTGTATGACATTCGAACTTTGAAACGTTTGGCAATTTAATAAGGACCCGGGGAAATATCCCTTTTCCACACTGTACTGTGATCACAGAGCTGGTATATATAGTTGGGGGGGGGGGGGAGGCAGAGCCCCTCACCTAGGTGAGTTTCAGTTACTATGGTGTGTTTTCATGAAGTTTTGGGTAAGTGTTTACTTGCCCTGGGAAAAGCAAGGTTCAGGATTTTAGTTTTCAATATTTTCATTTCGTGAAAATAATGTTCAAGTATTTGGTATTTCAAACATGTACCTTCACACAAAACATTAGCAAACACTACTATGTAACACTCTTCCACCTGTTATTTGCATGCAGACACACACACACACACACACACACACACACACACACACACACACACACACACACACACACAAGCTTACTCAGCAACTTTCATTGTTATTAACTGACAGTATTATTTAAGCAAAAGAACTTCTGTGCTAACTACCCGTTTCAGAATATCATTCCACTATAAAACAAAACTACTAATAAACAGAAAATTAGTTAAAACGAGTAATTACATTTCAAAAAATCCAAAATACTGCTCTCACTGGTAAATGCTCTTGTGGAAACAACCAGTAAATATATAATAAAAAATGTAGCACAAGAGCAAAAGCAAGGGTCAAATCTTATATTCAAAGCCAGATACTTTTATTAGTAAAACAATGGATAAGCGCTTTCGCTAAAAAATAGCTTCATCAGATCACAATGTTTGCTTAACATGGACAGTTTAAATACTAAAGCACATGGTGAGTACAATTCAAATGAACCAATCATCATCACACATCAATTAGTTCCCTTAACATTTAAAGCAGCAAATACAAAAGTATATCAGTGCATTCATTACTGCTACTAATCATGTAAAAAAATATATATAAAAAACTAACTCCATTTAAAAAAGCGCATCCTTTGAATACAACAAAAGATTAATAAAAATGTTCTTGTTGTTAAAATGCATTATAAAAATTATTTATATATATCTATTACAATTTAAAAATAACTAAATATTCTCATATCTTTATGTGTCTGCGTTTTCTAAGTACAGGTTTGATACAGACTTTGTCATTTAGTCCTGAGCTTCTATCTGCTCTTAGCAAAATAATCCAGTTGTTTTCCTTCTCCTCTGTATATGTCATTATGTTACCTCCTCTTGCATTAGGTTCTATTACTTCTAGTACCCTAAATTGAAATTCATGTTGAGTGTTGTGTAAGACAGTGTGCTTGGCTAAAGCATTCTGTGTATTACTTTTTCTGATGTTATAAATATGCTCTCTTATCCTGTCACGTAGTGGGCGGTTCGTCTTACCCACATAAAATGATGAACATATTTTGCAAACTGCCAGGTAAACAACTTGTCCTATGTAGTAACATGTTGCTGTGACAAGGTTTCCGATATACCCCTGTGTTGATGAGACCATTGTGTAACCTTTCTACATAAACATCTAGGAACACCACTTTCTCATAGGAGTATTGCATAGTGAATTTCAAACAATTTGTCAAGCTATTCATGATGTTTAAAAACTTTTCTAAGTTATCTACTGTTCTATTCCATAGAAAAAAGACATTGTCTACAAATCCACGAAAGAAGATGACATATTCCTTAAAAAACTTTTCTTTAAACAAAACTTCTTGTTCCCAAAATGCTAGAAACAAGTATGCACCCACCCCACATTTTTAAAAATATAATTAAAGGACAATCTTTAAGATGTTCTAGGCTAAATCCATCAGAAATAGGCTTAGAAAAAGATCTGTCATGTTTATGAAATAGATTAAAAAATAGGGGCTACAAAATTAGTGAAATAGATCAATACACTACTGAAGCCCTCAATTCACGTGATGCTATAGGTAAACCTTATTTTGGTCCAGTACAGGATATCATTAGAACTGATATTTCTTCGACACCCTTGAATGTCAAATTTGCAACAAGTTATACAACAGACTTATTTGAAGTCAAGAATATCATATGTAAACATTGGGATATACTAAAGGCTGATGAAGAGATTTCTAACATAGTTGGCAAAGAACCCTCTTTTATATATAGGAACAGAAACAACTTAAAAAGACTCCTCTGTTATCTTAAGAAAGCTATACAGCATGTTAGTTCAGGACATACAGAAAAATGTGGTCATTGTAATTTTTGTTGTTATATTGACAGCAATACCACATTTATCCATCCAGATAATGGTAAAACATTTTATTTTAGAACACGTGAATTGTATGACACCTAACGTTGTTTACCTGGCAGTTTGCAAAATATGTTCATCATTTAATGTGGGTAAGACGAACCGCCCACTACGTGACAGGATAAGACAGCATATTTATAACATCAGAAAAAGTAATACACAGAATGCTTTAGCCAAGCACACTGTCTTACACAACACTCAACATGAATTTCAATTTAGGGTACTAGAAGTAATAGAACCTAATGCAAGAGGAGGTAACATAATGACATATACAGAGGAGAAGGAAAACAACTGGATTATTTTGCTAAGAGCAGATAGAGGCTCAGGACTAAATGACAAAGTCTCTATCAAACCTGTACTTAGAAAACGCAGGCACATAAAGATATGAGAATATTTAGTCATTTTTAAATTGTAATAGATATATATAAATAATTTTTTATAATGCATTTTAACAACAAGAAAACTTTTATTAAAGTTTTATACTATCATTTGTTGTATTCAAAGGATGCGCTTTTTTAAATGGAGTTAGTTTTTTATATATATATTTTTATATATATTTTTTTACATGATTAGTAGCAGTAATGAATGCACTGATATACTTTTGTATTTGCTGCTTTAAATGTTAAGGGAACTAATTGATGTGTGATGATGATTGGTTCATTTGAATTGTACTCACCATGTGCTTTAGTATTTAAACTGTCCATGTTAAGCAAACATTGTGATCTGATGAAGCTATTTTTAGCGAAAGCGCTTATCCATTGTTTTACTAATAAAAGTATCTGGCTTTGAATATAAGATTTGACCCTTGCTTTTGCTCTTGTGCTACGTTTTTATTATATATTGAGTAATTACATTTGCTTTCTTCAACATCGTTCAGTCTGCAATATCCACCCTAGTACTGTTAAAGGGGAACATCCATTTTACTAGAGGGTTGCAAAATATAAACAACTTAATCTTTTTTCATTTTTTTCTTTTTTCATGTAAATAACTTTATCTTATCCATAAAAGCTCAGCACGAAAAAGTAACAAATCAATAAAACTTGCTCATATCACCTGTCAAAGCCTATGCAGCAAAGCAACGAAAGTTCAAGTATGTCTCAATTCCAGTATTACACATTTCTTTTGCACCTTACATGTTAGTAGGACATGAGGCCAGACTCCAGTCAAGTCCTTTTTTTATGCTCCTCAACTAAGTATTGTGGGCAGCCAATTCAAGGAGCAACAGTGAGCGATGTGTGTGTGTGTGTGTGTGTGTGTGTGTGTGTGTGTGTGTGTGCGCGCGCACGCGCATATTTGTATCAATATATATATATATATATATATATATATATATATATATATATATATATATATATATATATATGTATGCATGCATGAAGGACACACATCCAAATGTGTTACACACACACGAATGCATATTGCCCATACAGGCATAGGTATTTATTCATTCATTCTTTCATTTATAATATCCACTTCATGTAATTCAAGATTGTGGGAAGCCACTGCCTATCCCAACAAACAATAGACATGAAGTAGGAAATAGTTGTCTATGAGAAGCTAGTCCACCACAGACAGGCACACACACACACACACACACACACACACACACACACACACACACACACACACACACACACACACACATATAGAGGAATAGATGTATCTTCGTGTACTTAATTGCGGTGTGTGTGTGTGTGTGTGTGTGTGTGTGTGTGTGTCCATGCCCGTACAAATACACACACACACACACACACACAAATAGATGTATGTACATGCACTTAGTCGTGGTGTGTTTGTGTGTGTGTGTGTGAAGCCATTTTTTTCCCATTTTAACAAAGACTATCAAGAAACACGTATCCCAAAATCCTAAAGATGTATGATTACATTAAAAATAGTTCTGGTCCACTGTTTAGAAACAGCAACACGGATATCAGAGATGTAACACCATTTGTAATACACATCACCCTACCAACACTTTCTATCTTACTTGATAAGTCTGTGTTACTGTTTTTTACAGGTTATGAGGTGTCTGATGTACAGTGTTGGGCAGTTTGCTCCTTATCACAAACACTTGTAGACAAGACTTTTGCACAGGCGCTGCTGCGTGAATGCAGCAACCAACTTCCTTCCCTTGTTGCATTTCACAAGTTTCTCTAATTGCTGCATTAAAGAACTCAGGCTGGTTACAGACTCTTTTCTTCCCCTTTCATGCAGTCTTACATTTAAAATGTAAAATTGTTTTTGTGATGTTTATATCTGAATTCCTCTCAAGAGTCCAAGACGTTGTTTGTAATACCTGAATATGTGTACATGTTTCTGTGGGCATACGCACATTGTTTTTAGAAGCTCAGTTTTGAAGATTAGATTAGCTCTGACTTGGCAAACATTATTTAAATAAGTATGGTTAAATAAATGTCTATAAATGCCCACATTTCGAAAATGTACCTTTTAAAGACAAGGATTCACTTGGCCTTAATTTTTGTCCTAATTGCCTGTCATTTTTTGCAAGGAAAGAGAAAATGTTATCGTATAGTAGCAGGATTTGTGTAAGAAATATACTTTTATGTAATACAGCTAGTAGAAGCTAACCATGTATTTCTCACAGGTAACAATGACCACCCCAAAATGACAAGCAGCCCAGAGTACCATATATGTATGCATTTATTTTCCTACCTCCCTATTTATTATTTATACTGGATATTATATCCAAGAAATCCAGTTTAAGTATTTAAATGCAAACATTATACTGAAAAAACAGATTATTATTACAGAAACAGAAATAATTAGAAGCAGACAAGAGACTATACTTTTTAAACCAGTTATCCGGGTCACAGTGGTAATAAAGTGAGCAGGGTAGACAGGTTTCCCAAATATCAGTAGCATTCTGTAGTTAATCTTACAGGATCCCTACAGGTTTTCATGAACGATAACAAACAAAATCTCTCCAGCATATAGTGGGTCTGCTCCAGGCACTGCTTCTGTTGGGCTGTGCTAGATATACTTGTCACAGTAGGTAACAGGGAGGCACTCTCACTACGAGCCCAAAGCACCTCAACTGGCTGCTGTTAGGCTGCGGATCAGTGGCTATTCTCTAAGATCTTGACTAATTACCTAGCTCATCATTCCTTCATGGAGAATGATGACAGTAAGCCTACATAAAACAAATAATTTCCATTAGTTGCTTTCACAGTGGCTACCTGAATGAAGCTTGGACTATAGGTAAAGGATGTAATTTATAAGTGCTAACTTTCATCCTTTGAACACTCAGAAGCAAACCACTCCAGTGTATGCTGGAAATCACAGGCATTTGACAGAAGAGAATGAAATTATCTGCAACCAACACAGACGCAACTCTAACATCCCCAAACTGTACAATGTGCCTGTATCCTGTCTGTGAAAATTATAAACAGAATGGGAGATTAGGCACATTCTTGATGGTTTCTTATGCACACCTTGAAAGTGTTTGACTTAAGAATGAGAACACAACTGGTTCTCCACAAATCATAGAGACTGAATAGCAGGCAGCAAATGCCCTAGGAACCTGTATTGTTGTAACACCTTCTGCAAGACATTCTGTGACCTGCAGTCATATGCTTTATCGTGGTTTGCAACATACATGTAAAAAGAAAAGGCACATTCCCATTATCCCTCCGGTATCTTGCAGGAGGACAAAGAGCTGAGACAGTGTTCTATAGTAAGGATGTAATACAAATTGCTTCTACTGAATCAGGAACATAACTGTCAGACAAAGTCTCCTTTTCCAACACTGTAACATCAACATTTTCCAGAGAGACTGAGAAGTATGATCCCTCTATAACTGAAACATGACCTCCTGTCCCCTTTCTTGAAAATAAGGACTAGCATCCTGGTTGATGAAGCCAGAGGTACTATTCCCAATATGTAACTAAATTTTTCTCAATGGTGAGCACATTTACAGGGTTCCCACAGTTCTTAATAATATTCCTTCTACTTTTTGACAGTGTCCTCAGCCAAGTTCAGTATTTCTCTACCCTTGCTGATTGCAGAGTGGGCAATGTCTCTCCCCTCTCTGAATTTCTGGATGGATGAAAAGAACCTGTCTGAATCCAGTCAAAAGCCATTCTGCATGCCTCACTAAACTCTTCCTACCCTTGGGCCTTCACTTTGATGACTGTAGTAGCTATTGCCTTCCTAACC
The DNA here is from genome assembly GCF_019279795.1 of Protopterus annectens. NCBI lineage: Eukaryota > Metazoa > Chordata > Ceratodontiformes > Protopteridae > Protopterus > Protopterus annectens. Next base: position 1,195,765,354 of record NC_056747.1, on the reverse strand, counting down.
CATTGGCATCTTCCACCCATTGGTATCTTCCAGTCAGATCTTGAAAGCCCCCTGCATGAATTGCATGTGAGATTTCTTTCTTAAATTTGTAAAAGAAATCTCAGCAAATGAGCCAGTGACTGAGATGCAGCTTTTGAAAACAAAACCGTTATCAAACAGCTTGATGTCATGGGCACATCACGTCTGTGTAGAACAGTACAAGTTTAACCAAACATGTAGCAAATATAGAAGCTTTGTGTTGCACTGGGGACAGTATCACACTTATGTCTGAACTTGGGAATGACAATGCAAAGACTAAGCTGAAAGAGTGAACTAGATAACAGGAAACTTGCACCTGAATTAATGCCCACACAGTCACAAGTAATTTCTGTTGTACAAAACCTAGAGTCAGAGAGATCAAGCAATGGACACTGATGATGAAGGCTTGATGCAAAGGGCATGTAATGCTGGCTGTCATACCCAAGGTGAGTTCAGCCATGGAGCACCTCGGTTTACTATCAAAATATCGAAGTTCATAAAAAAGAACGTTCAATACTTCAAAAATGATGTCATACTTCTTGCATACTAATTAGGTTAAAATGTCGAATCTGTTGACTGAATTCAACAGATTTGACATTTATGTCAAAAATCGACCATGATGGCAGTGTAGGTGCAAACGTAAGTTAAACAACTACACTGTCATTCACATTTTAGCAGGGGGAAAATTAAATATTCTAACTACGAGATCGCACTACAGTGAGAAAAGGGATACATTTCCCAATCTGTGCTGTACCGTGACTCTACTCATAACATGTAGTTCATATCAGCAAATACACACTTGCATTCGCTGATATGTATTTTCAATCTCCTAATGTTCGGCAACACGGAAGTCGACTAACTGCAGTTTGACTTTCCATGTTTGCTGAACCAACGTTCAACGTTTTAATAGTAAACCAAGCACCTCAACATTCTAATATAAGAAGACATGTGGCTGAGCAGCCCAGTGTAGCAGAGTCCAGGTGAGCAACCCTGAGAAATTACATTTAAAACAATCTAAAGATACTCTAACTCAAAGCAGTCTGAAATGAACTGGATTGAAAATCCATTGCAATCTGAAAAAGACTCGGACAGGTTATATATTACTCAGGCAGGATTATAGTGTAATAATTTCCCACAGAGTAAGGGTGAAAATTTGTTCTTTTGCCATCTGTTTGGAGAATCCCAGACAAAGAAATTAATAAAGGAAAAACTCAGTATACAGACTGTACAAAAATAGAAGTTTATCATGACTGAAAGACATTCTTTTTGTCTGAACCTCAGCGGAGGTGATCATGCAGAACCACAAGAACTTAAACAAGCGATGTACCCACTAATAAAAGTGATGCAAGACAAGAATCAAGATTTGAAGTAATTTCTTTTCAAGTAATTTCACATGATCCTACTACACATTTATCTTAATGATAAGCAATGCCATTGATTATTATTGTAATGTTTTAAATGTCTGTATGTGTAATGTTTTAAATATCTGTATGTATAGTATATACTGCAAATTTTCTATTTACACCTGTATGAGGAGCTTTTCTCCCCGGGGCTCCACTGATAATCGGTTCTGCTGAGCCAGTGGGATGACCCCAGTAAACAAGTGTCAAATAGATAGATAAATAAATAAATAAATAAAGACTAAAGTTAATGACTATGACTAGAAGCAGTCCATATACCTTCAGGATATTAATAGTCTTAAGATGGAGAAAGAACAAGTAACCAAATTAAAGAAACTGAAATAAGCTGAAAGTTCAGTAGAAATATCATTCACGAAAGGTGTGTCAGGGAAGACCATACAGGAGAAAGCTGCTAGTGTAAAGTTCTTGCAGGATTTCACACAAAAGAAGGAAAGTAAACTACATACATTAAGCAAAGAAATGCACATGACAAGAGAAGGACTGCTAAGAATGTTTTTTTCCTTCTTCAAGAAGGAGGAGAAAGATGTTACCCATTATAAGGAGGTCAAGCCATGCAGATCTCCAGAGAAATTTCCACTTAAAACAGGCTCACAACAGACTTGTCAGGCCCCAATGTTCTACATATCTGAAGAATCAATCCTAGCAAAAGGGCAGATAGGGGCTGTTGCGCTGTCATCTGACATACCAAAAAGGGACAAACAGGTGAATGCTGTAAGATAAAATAGTAAGTCCTCCTTTTGGGGAAAAACTGGGAAACACATGCAGACACTACTAAAGAAGAGGTAGTGACATGAGACTGTTTGTAGATTGGGTGGTCTAAAATGTTTTGTCTGTTCTCAGTTTGGATATTTCACTAGAAACTGTCAAGAGTTATGTTATTCTATTCAAAGAATTGTACAGCAAAAATAAAAGTTATGCAATCTACATGTAAACTGATTACTACTGTACTGAACTCTTGGTAATGTATGGAAATATCTGAATATGCAAATTAATGATGTGTACATGCTGAAACCCTATTTGTGTTTCAGTGTTCAGGGTAAAGGTAAAACATTTGCTTGGGTTTGGGATGACAGACCCATTTAGGCCGACGTTAAGCCAGTGCATTTCTGGCCTTAGCTGATAGGGCAGCTCAACATCTAATATCTATTTCTAAATTGAGGGGACAATGTGTACCTTCAGTTGAACTTAGAGAAGGATCTTAATTAGTTATGAAAGGGGTTATTCTCCTACCCTAAAGGAACTACAGAATGAGAGAGACATTGAGAGAGAAAATGCATTGAGGTTGGGGGCCTGGAAGAGAAAGATTCATCTTGAGAACTGAACAAGCTGAATAGAATGTTCATAATAAACATCCTAGGTTACTAAAAGAAGAGAGATGGGTTTCAGGTGAAAGAACTTTGAGAGTAAGAGAAATGCAATGAGTGAATCTTGGTGGACTGAAATTTAGACCTTACTGCTACCAAACAGAAAAGAAAAGATTTGTGTTGTGTAAGAAGAGTTCTTGTTTTACTGAGAAAAACTTGATTTTGTTTAGTAAAGGTTTTCTTTTCAGATTTTAAACACCATATTTTTAATTTCTGTTTAATGGGCTTGGCAAACTATCAGAGTGAGTATACAATACTGTAATATGTATAAAAAGGAGTGCCTAGCCTTTAAAAAAATATGTGTCTTTACTTCCCTCATCTGCTTTTCCCTGCTGGTGCTGTTGTGTGCATACTACTGCCTGGTCTATCCCCCATTTCTTACTATTCTATACTCCCCCATTCTCCCGTTCATGGAACCAGTAAGTGTCCAGGTGACTGCACTGTGCTGCAGGTTAGTATTATGTGGTGCTTGCTGGCAGCCTGCTCCATCATGCATTGACTCTTGCTACTCGCTATCTTTAAGTAAAATACTCTCTGCTCTAACCAGTGCTCGGTCGCTGTCTTCCTCTACAAATTACTGCTTGTTGTGCTCTACTTAGTTCACTTGCAGCTTTTTGACCCTGCTGCGATTGTGGCATTGAAGCACAGTTAACCGCTCAGTCATTCAGATTGTCACAATTTGTACATTCATATGTGCTTTGCACTACAGTGTATCACCACTTAGAGGCACAAGCCTTACTCAAGCATGCTACACAACCCTGTGAGTCCTGACCCAACTCATAGAACCATGTTAAGTCACATCAGGAAACACTGGAAAAATAAATTCACAACAGCAAACATTGACGTTAACAAAAATCATCAAAGAGCTTGTATGCAGGACAGGCCTCATTCCCCCTGCCCCCCCCCCCCCCCACACACACACACACACACACACACACATACACACACAACCACACAGATACATATCTCACACCTATCTTTTAAATGTACTAACTCTGAGACTGCACAGCCTTGGGGTAAGGGAAACGTTTCCTGACCCACAAAGTTCTGCAATCCTAGTAAAATCAAGGCACAATATATGACAAATAAACATGGTTGATGCTTCCCAGTGCAAGGAAATGGCTTGATGTAACAGAATATCCTATGTCTGGCATTCTTTGAATTAAATATTTAGGGCCTCTACAACTTTCCAGCTAGAGTGAAAGAAAGAAAGGAACTATAATGCATTTCCTGGAAACAGTAGGAGGTAAGGCAGGGAAAATGCAGGAGTCAAACAGTCTCATAAGCAAAACAGATGGTCTACACATGTTCAGAACCCAGCTTCACTTGGTATTTTTTTCTTATCTGTTGAGTTCACTTGGGGTTTCTTGCCCTTTGACCCTTCCAGCTGACATCACATAGTCAAGCTATGACACACTTTCTGGAAGCATTCTGGGTAAAGGAAGGAAGAAAACAATTCAAGAAGTAAATAGATGAAACAAATGGTTTAAACACCCTCAGAAGTCAGGAGGCCTCTCGTGGGGTACTAGTTTCAGCACGGGTGGTAATGTTCTGTTTTCACTTGTATTGTTAATATGCAGTTCTTTAGAATGTGTACATATCATCAAAACAAAGAGAAAATACTTTTATATTCTTGGGAGGTAGATCATCACTATGTAATCTTGACTAATTAGCCTCCATCGGGACAGGGACCACATCTTACACAGACTTACACTGTATTTTGCACAATATAGGTTTGCCATACTCGGAACTCTATTGACAACAGCATTCCAAGAAACATCCAGGGCCTTTCCTCATTTCAACTTAAGTTGCATGTTGTATATCACTTGCAGTAAAAAAAGACGAAAGGCAAGTCAGTAGACTTTAGCACTCAGCAGAATCAAAATGGTAGTATGTATATTCATGTGTGCATGTGGAAGTGGATGCATTTTAAGAAAGGTCATCAGCCAAAGAGATCCCAAAGGTAGAAAATTACAGAAGAGGAAGTTGCTTTGCTGTCGGGTTAGAAAGGAGCACACGCTTAAGAAATGCTGCATTATTAAATACAAAACAAGCAAGAAGTGTCATTGTAATAATATATCTGATCACTGGTTTGGCAAGTTTCTCTTATGAAACTGTTTGTTGTTTGCATTTCGCAGTTACTTATCCACAGACTATCTTGATGATAAGATAGCAGTTTTACTCCAGAGTAGGTGCCAACAGCTGACTTATTTCCCATGTTAACATTTCACAAGTATTTGTTTTTACAGAATGCCTTTTCCATTTCATAACGTCTTATGTTTAAAAATCAATAAATGCTGGCTCAGTAGGCTGAGGTTTGGATCCCTGACTTGACTTCAGCCTTGGTGACTGAGTTTTACTGGAGAGCCTGGGTGCTGGAGAAGCACTGTTTCGAATGGAGCGGTTTCATCTTCCAGTGTTGCTGAAGAAAGGAAAAATTCAAATACTTTTTTGGGGGAGAAAAATAATAACAAAAAATACTTAACCTTTCTCTGAGTAATGGTAATCTTCTGACCCTCTTACATGATTATAATTACATTGTGTGTGTGTGTGTGTGTGTGTGTGTGTGTGTGTGTGTGTGTGTGTGTGTGTGTGTGTGTGTGTGTTGGGCGGGCTTGACCCAGCATAAAGGACTTACTTAAGAAATTCTTGTAAACATGTCCTCTAATCATTACTATGTGACTTCATCACAAAATTGTTTGTATCTTTGTCTGCATTGCCTTTGACCTGCAGTTCTGTGGAAGGACACCAAAATGTCTAATGGAAAAAGCTTTATATGGAAAGAATCTAGTTAGTAGTTTAAGTGAGCACTGTATTAAAATGTTTATATTTTATGTGGAGAATTAATTGCAAGCAAGCAGTACAGATACCAGGGCAGAATTTAAACAGATGGAAAGATGGAATTTATTAAAACAATGTTTTGTAAAGAATTTATACAACAAAAGTGTGCTGTTTATTATAGTCACTATGATTTTGACTTCTTAGTGAACAGAGCCAGAGTTTTAGATGGTTAGGATTTTGTTACCTCTTCAAAGAGAAGCATGCGGGCAAATTGCAGCAGACAGTTTTTTTTTACATCAGAAGAAGTAAAGCATGATATTTATGCATTAACAAGTATGAGAATAAAAATCTAGAATGTGTTAGGTTATAGGCCGGGAAGACAGGAAGAAATGTAAGATAGAGCAACTCTGTGCAAGGTATAGATTGCATCTTAGCCCAAAAGGGGCAACACTAAGGCGATGTAGGTTAGAAAGTTATTGCTCAATGATCCTATTTTTAAAGTAAGATGGGAGGAGAAAGAAGGTAAAAGGGGGTCTCACTGTATGAGGGTGGTAACTGTAAGCCTCAAAATTGCAAGAAATTAGGTAAGATCATATTAACTGAAATGGTTGTGTCTTGGACTATTGCCTCTTCTCCAAGGTACACTGATCTCAGAGTTAATATATACAAATGTTAGTGCGGGGGGGGGGTGGGGGGGTACAACCCACACAGTGCTTGTTCAGCTTCAAAGATCTCTTTAAATGTTTAACAGCAGCTTTTGAAGTTCACTGTTACTGGTGTTAAATCACACAAATATTCATAGTTGTGGGACTCACATTATCAAGTCTCAAACTTCTGATAGGAAGTAGGTAAGAGATACTGGACTTGGCAGTTTGGGACATAGAGATGCTTTCTACACTTTATTTGGGAATGACAGAGAACAGAGAGCTGGAGGGGTAATAATCTGCATAAATGAGAAGAACAGATATGAGGTCAGTGAGGTGGAAGAATGTCAAACTAAGAATTGGACAAGGGAAAGAACAGACTCAGAACCATCTAGGTTAGTGCCTTGTATTCTGGGTCTTGATTCTGTCAGCCTCCATTTATCTACTGTTTGACTGAACAAGTCACATAACCAAACAGCTTTGCCAGAATGTTTGAAAAATGCCCATGTTGATCAGTGTTCTATCCCAGGTAATAAACAGAAATTAATAAAGTATTGGAACACACTACCTGTTGGCTAGGGTCCTCAGACCAGCTCTCCCAGACTGTTAATTACTGTTAAATAAATCAAGTTCCTTTACAGTCTACATTAATTTATTCAACTTGTCCTTAGATTCAGACGCAGACAAGTTATCAGTTTCCTTCTTAATTTGATTTAGGACTGTTCCCCCTAGTAAGAGGGGTTAATATGAGGCTAAGGCCCTTGGTGCCAGAGTACAGGAGACATTTTTTTCCCTCACAATTTCCTGGAAGACTTGTTTCTTTCTCTGATGGCAGACTCTCTAGTAATATTGACATTTTAGAAGGCTTCATCATCCAATCCACCATCAAAAGATCAGATTTCAATGTTCCAAACAGTTCAGGATGAATCTCAGACGCCCTTAATATATGCTGAGGACCCTTGAGTATTATGAGAAGTCACACACTTTTCATAACCCTGTGCCAGTTTCTGAAAGTCTATTCGGGGCATTTTGAAAACTACAGGAAGACATCCACCAGTGTCTCTTTGATCTTTTTGAACTTTTGTAATTTCTGTGCAAGAAAACAGTGAAGGTTTATCACAAACATTGGTGTCAAAAATCCATCTTGAAATTATTAACTTGGGCTGTTCACCTAATTTCTGAGTTATAGGCATCGCTTTCTTTTTCTTTTTTAGAAAACCAAGTTGTTATTCTCCTAATCATGTTTTTTTTTCTTTCTTTACAGATATCTCCCCATTAAAGTACTTGCGTATGTTCTTATTTTGTAACAAACATCCAGCCCTTCCTTTATTTTGTAATCCACTTCCCTAGATGAGGACTGTTAAGCAAGCTGAGCAGAGTAGATCTGACTTCCCCATCCCAACAACGGTCTTCAGCTCATTCTGTGGGAATTCTAGATGCTCCCAGGCAACTGAAAAGTTTAATCCCGCCAACATGCCTTGGGTCTGCAGGCCTTGCTCCCAGTAGGTAATGCTTGGTGCATCTCTCAATGGAGGCACGCAGGATGCATTTTTATGTGCCCAAACCAGCTCAAATGACTTCTCTTAACCTGGAAAAACAGCAGATGCATCCCAAGATCCTTCTAGATTGCAGAGCTCCCCACTCTAACCATAGGGTGAACCCAGCTAGCCTACAAAGGAACATATTTTCTGCCAGTTGCATTCACTATCACAACCTCTCAGTCACCATCCAAAGCTCATGACAGTAGGTGAGGATGGGGGCATAAAATGACCTGCAATTGAAAAAGTTAATACTGTGATTAAGTTCATGCTTTACCATAATATGCCATGATAATGCCTGCAGTACTGGTCAGTCATCTGATACCTACTAAAAAGATCTCAAAATATTAAAATTCTTCTACCTGTGTTAGCTGTTTTCCCCTCACTTGCAGAATGCAATCCATTCTTTTCCAGAAAGAAACCATGCCTTCTTATATGGAGGTGATGATGTTCATCTAATCTACTTAACAGTCAGCAGCATATTATTCCAATGCATTCTAGACAGCATAGATCCTTGAGTTTAGTAGGATAATGTTATCTGTAAACAACAAAGATAGAGGTCACCTTTCACATCTCTGGGCTGGATATTCTCCAGACCTTGGTCATATCTTGCTATCTTCTTCATGAAAAGTCGCAAACAGAAGGGAAGACAAGACAAACCCTTGGCAGAGTCCTACACCCCTTTCAATATAGATGAGTTCATGCCTAAAATGTGTGAACAACTCTCACTCCTCCTGCACAAGACGAAATTGTACTAGTCCTAGAACCCTACAGTAATGCAACACCACCCACAAGATTTTCTAGTATACATGCTCATAGACATTCTCCAAGGACATGAACCACATGTAGATAGCAATGCTAAATTCTCTGGATTCCTCTAACATCTATATAAGGACAAAGAGCTAGTCCAGTGTTCCACACTAATGACAAAATCAAGATTACCCCTCCTGAATTAGAAACTCAGCTATTGGGTGAAGTGCCCTTTATGACAGGTGTAGTATGCTTTTCCAGGGATGCTGTGGAGTGTCATCCCTACATAAATGGAACACACCCACCTATCTCACTTTTTGAAAATGGGGAATTACTGCCATAGTTTGTGAATCTAGAGGTGATGTCCCAGTCTTCCACACAACACTGAAAAGCAGTGTGAGCCACACAGCCCGAACGTTGCCCATTTCCTTCAAAATTTCCAGTTACATGTCATCTTGCAGCCCTGTTACAGAGACGTTGTTTAATAGTTGCAGTGACCTCATCTACTGAAATGGAACCAGCCACGCCAGCTGCCTCAAACTCTGCTTCCTTGGAGAAGGGCGTGATCACTGGATTCAGAAGTTAATCAAAGTTTTTCTTCCACTTTTCAGTGATGTCCCCAGTCGAAATGAGAGCATCTTCTCCCTCGGTGAGAACAGCTTCAGCAGCATCCCATCTCCTTCTCTTAATTCGAGAGATGCTTTTCTAGACTTTCTTTGAGGCTATCCAAAATGCATTTCCCATGTCCTTGACAAACTCCTCTCACTCCCATGCCTCTGCTTTGGTGACTACCACAGCTGCTCAGTTCCTTTGTTTGTCAGTACCTAAGAGTCAGGTATGGAAATCACCCTGCTAGTATTGCACAGAAGGCCTCTTTCTTTAACTTGATGGGTTTCTTCATTGTTGGTATCCACCAACAGACAGCAAGATTACTGCCAACTACCTTTTGATTGTTGCGTCCTTGTCAGCACTTCAGCTACTAAAGCTTGGAACAGCATCCTTTGAGGCTGTACATCTTTGACCACCCAAGGTACATGGGAAAAGGTCTTTTTGTGGTGGAGGGTGAAATTACCATATACAATCATTTGTTAGGTGTCACTGGGACATGCTTACTACATGTGTGAGTTTCTATAGCTGTCCAGCCATTGCTTTGACCATCAGACCCAACACTCCACCACGTCATGATCAGTTGACAGATCAGTGTTTTTTTTTTTGATGAATGCAGATATGGTCTCAAGTCTGAGGGCTTGACTACAGATACAGTCATTGTCCTCTAGCAGAAGGAACTCTGATACCAAGTGCAGTTATGAGCATTCTTACGTAAAAAGATTTCATTTATTATGACCAATCCTAGACAGGCACAGAAGTCCAAAAGCAATTCAGCACTTGAGGTCAGAGCAGGCAAGACATTCCAGACCCCCTGCAGTATCTCTCTCATTCTCTACATGGGTGTGTTGAAGTCTCCCAGTACAGCTACAGAACCCAGATGTGTTACACTACTGCATTCGTTGCCTCTGAGAAGGCTGACTACTTCTCAAGTTGGCAGATGCATGACCACAAACAACGCATAGAGTTTTCCCGTTCTGCAACTCACAGTTGCATTGCAGGGACCCTTTCATTTACTAGCACAAGCTCCACATCAACACTACCTACCCTGCAAAACCACTTTGGTCATCTCCTTGAGGATCAGCACCAGAGGAGGACAGAGACTGCCTACATTCAAGCAATTTGCTTCTGTAGCCAATGTTATGGAGCAGTAAAGCAAACCAAATCTAGCTGGTACGTTCCAACCTCCCACACAATGTCCTACTTTTTGTCTAGCAGTGAGGTCACATTCAATATTTAAGAGCTAGTTTTCATTGCCAGGATCTACTCAATCTTAATCTAGCCTCCTTCTGTCTGATACTTGATTGGAATTGCACCTGACCTCCTACCTGCCATTGTTTTTTTGGGTAATGAGCCCACATGGTCGCTATACACAATTTTTTGTCCTGAGCCTGGCCAGACTGTTATGGTAACCTGGCAACCAGGTGCTTGCTGGCAAATTACATTCACAGGCCTGAATGTAGGGGAAAGGATCCCAATAGTCATATTCCAGGGAAGGTTCTTGAATTCTTTAAATGAACTGTCAGGGTAGCACTGTGTGTTACTGTTAGTATGACCTATCCTCTCAGACCAATTTGCCAGTGGTAACTCTAATAGAAACATAATGTTAAATGTGTAATTACGTCCTTTGGTTTGGGACTTTTTCAACAACGCCTGCTTTGTTTAGACCTTTATTGCACCACCTGTTTTATGACAGACATTTGCAACAGTAGCTGCTTTTATGGCAATGAGTTTATGTTTCTAAAGTGGTATGAACTGTAGTGTGTGTGTGTGAGTTTCTGTGTTATTGTCCGTACAGCTTGGATATTCATAAGAATAAATTTCCCATATCTTGAAAACTCATCTTAAAGCAACCTTTTCACATGAAGCTCCAAAGCTTCAGGCAATACAGATCTAAAGATCACAAGGACACACAAACCCCTTCATCAACATAAGATAATGTTTCCAGGAGGGAGCTTTGCATTTCTGCAGTTCTTAAAAGAGTGTTCTTCCTCCTCTTTATTATGCTTTTGGGCCAAACATTCTGCTGACTGACTCGTGGTGGCCTTTCTTTGCTTGGAGTCCTCTACTTATACTTACAGGTTTACATTTTTACATAGGCCATCACAACTAGCTTTGGTGTGCTCGAACCCGAAACAAATTACACACACACTGTCTATGATAATATTTAGGTTGAAAATTACTTCCTCAAAAACATTTACACATGTGGGTTGCAGAGATAAATAAATAAATAAACTTGCAGGATTTGTTTGAAAGAAGTAGCAAAATAAATAACATGTAAAATATAATAATAAAAGCACAAATTAAAATACTGCAAAAAAAATCCAGAGTATTTCTACCCAAGATTCCAAAAACTGGTGAAACTGAGAAATGGCAAAAGTCATTTTACAATGTTTTGAGGAATCTTCCTGGAGGTGTGAGAAATAAAAGAGCCTGGTGAAAACTATAAGAAGAACTTAAAACAGCTGGACACCACCAGCTTTGAATAAATTAGTAGTGCTGCTGGACCGGAGTAGGTAGCACTCACTGACCATGAGATATTGGACAGCTAGATCTGTGCTGTGGGTACTGACCGAAAAATCTTACTGGTGATGAGACTAAAGAGGTTAAGAATATCCATGCAACAAGTACTTGTACTTGAAGTAAAATATACAGTCTCAATGCAGAATACAATTCATTGAAGCTTTGGAAAAAGCAACAGCATTCTCAGTAGTCTTACTTAGGGGCGTTTTTACTCCTGAACCATTGAGACAAGTGTTGTAGGAACATCTATTGCAGCACAACACTGGGCCCCAGAATGACTGTTACCTCAGTGTAACCAAAAAGGGGACATTGTGTTTTTGTCTGTTTTCTTCTTCTGCATCCTTCACTACAAGGGACATTCCACCCAGAGTCAAACATTTTCCATATGTGCTATGGCCCTGGCTAACGCAGCTCAGTATGAAATTTAAAGTGTGCTTTTTAACTTTTATTACCATTTTAAAACAAATATTTTCAAATACAATTTGTACAGAGGGAGGTCAGTATTCTTATAGTCTCATTTGGATACCAAGTGTACATTGGTCAAGGTGAGGCTAGACAGTGACAGAGTTTATGAAGCAGCCCAGCTTCCTGATTCTGAAATAGGTAAATTAGGAGAATTTCTCTTTTCCCTGAGATAAGATGATTTGGTTATCCATGACAGAAATGCAATCAGTATGTGACTGGCACACACACACTCACAAGTACAACCACAAGCATTTAACAAAAAATGCAATTGTCACAATTCGAAACAAGTCAAAACACTACAAAAACATTTTTTTTGGGGGGGGGGGGGGGTTGCATTCTCCATCCCCTTTTTGCTTACATAAACTAACTTGGAAGATCACGGTATCTCAGGTTAAGGAGACTTCACCAATGCACTACAATGTAAAAAGCACATAAAATGTGTGTTCACCACACGTTAGTGTCAGTCACTAATGTCACACACTTCTGCATGTACCCATGATTTAGAATTATGATATTAGAGAGCCTCTGCCTACTTAAGGATGTGAAGATCAAGTCACCTATGGGGAAAAAGCAATCTCACTTTTTTGATTCATCAAAGTTCTTAGTTAAATCATGTTGCTGAAATGACTCTAAGTGAACGTGACTGTGATAAGTAGGACTGTATTCATTATTTGACAAAGAGTTGCTGAGGCTTGTTTCACCAAGTCTGCTCACTCAGTTTCCTGCTCTTGGAAGGGACCAGTTTATCATGTAATTCCATCTCTTCAACAAGTTTAACGCAGCTATTGTGTATAACTGCAGCTTGGAGCTGTTTGGTGATTGCATTATGGAGGATGGGGAAATATGAAGTAGTGGGAGCAGACACTTTTTCCTAATTCTGATTGTGCCCCCTTCCTCTGTGGTTACACAATTGCAATACATATAAGTAGAAGGGGTAGGGGTTAAAACCTGTGAAAATTCAAATTTTAATTTTTTATTGTTCATTCTCATCTGCTGATGTGTCAGGTTCTCAGTCTGGTGGGGTCTTCAGTGATTTGTTTTCAATAAGGTAGTTTTTTAGAGGCTGGGTCTTCTTAAGCTGGCCTATGTCTGTTATTTCACAGGCTCTGTACCTCGTTCACTCTTTATATTTTAGTCTAGATGTTTTTTTTGTCCTTCATAACTTGTTTCCTCTCTCATGTCTCACACTTTCCTTCTTTCTTCATTATTCACAAAACATTCAGTTCTTACACTGCTATCCAAGCAACATTAATTATTAGAAAATTGTCAAAGAACAACCCCGCACTGGATGTTTCACATTCCAAAGGGTATAGTCACGTACAGGGAGAGATCATTAAAAACAAAATTGCATACCTACGTCAAAAGATCTTTAAGCTTCTTCAAGTTGCCATTTGTTTTTCTCATTAACCATGGCTTCCAAAAAGCAAAACTGGAGTGGAAACAGTGGAAGGGAAAGACAGAACACACATGATCAGGTGTGTGTGTGTGTGTGTGTATGCAACTTCATGTGCTTTGAGTACAATATATGCATTATATGTTCAACTGTTTTATAACCTTTATGTTGGGGATGTTAAATACTTCTGCTCATAACAATTACATATCCAACACCAACTTTTTAGTATTACATAGAGGAACTATCTTAAATGAAAAAAGAAAAAATGTATAAATATTCATAGTAAACCAAACATAATGCAACTTAAAATATATCCCACTCTGTAAGCACAATGATGCCCTCCAGTATGAGTGTTACAGGAAAATAATAGACCTTTCAGGGTTCTTCAAAACACTCTTTGTGGTCCATTATTTCTCTATAACACCCACCATGTCAAACACTATTGCTTGCATATTTCCTTTCCATGTAGATGTTATCACAGGAGTTTGCTAGGCTATCAAACCTTAGGTTATTTTAAGCCTAGCCATCTCATTCCAATGTAATACCATACAAAATCGGTATCCAAGATTGCATTCAGTGATGACTGCTCATGTCCAGGAGGGTTGTGGGCTCTGTCCCTGGTAGGAATTTATGGTGCCCCATCCACTCGTTCAGGTTCCTCTTGAACAGTGTCATAGAGTGCTCTGTTTCACATGAACTGGTAGCCTGTTCCAAAGATGCTGCAGTCGCTAGGAGATATAATTGTCCCTCCAGCCTGTCCTATTTAAGGCACAGGCCATATTTAGGTCCCTGGAACAGGTAGCCATAGTCCCATTTGATTTATGGATATGCAGCAAGTTCATTAGGGTTGGGTCTTGGATTGCTGTGTAGGCCAGGCATAGGTCTCCCCTAAAGTCTACACGATACGGAGTATAGTAACAGGGACTTTAGTTGGTCTGTTTGAAACCACTGAGGTCTCTAATTGCTGCAGGTGCGTAGTATGGTACATGCCAAACAGGGTGTTACACTCAATTATGGGCCAGATAAGTCCAAGTATAGGGGGGTTATAACTTCTTTTGCACTCGAGGTGATGCCTTTACTAATCAGGTATGCTACGTAGAAAGCTTTCCTTACTACAGTAGACACATGGTGGTCAAAGTTAAGGTCACAGTCAACTTGTGATCCCAGTTCCCTTACCACTTCATGGGTACTTAGGGTATTGTTGTTGATTTGATAGTGTGAGGGGGACATTGTTTGTGCTGAAGGGAAGGGCATTTATTTGCATTCAGTTTAAGACTGTAACTAATACACCAGTCGTTGGTCTGCATAAGACCCTCCTGGAGTATACTGACATCTTTTGGGGATTCAGTGATTGTACCTATTTTGCAGTCGTCTGCAAACTTGGTCAGCCACAACCCCTTAGTTTTGACCTGAATGTCTGAGAAATATATACCAAACAATAGGGGGCCCAGCACTGACCCCTTTGGTATCCTACTGATAACAGGTCTGCTGGTTGATGTGGAGTCACCCACTTTGATAGTGTTTGTCCAGTTTGTGAGCCAGTTGGCAACCCATCTTACAATGAAGGGGTTTACATTCAATTTAATAAGTTTATCGGTAATGCCTGAATGAGGGATTGTGTCAAAAGCCTTTGCCAAGTTGAGGTATGCTGTGTATATAGATTTTCCCTTGTCAATGGCCTTGATCACATTTTCAAAGAAATCCACCAGATTTAACAGGCAGATCTGCCCTTCAGGAAGCAGAATTGAGTAGGATCCAGGGTTTGGAGGTCACCTATGTCTTTATTTATGAGGCCTATAATGATACATTCCATGGCCTTACAGATGAGGCTTGTCAGGCTTATGGGTCTGTAACTCCTTGGGTCTGTTGCTAGGCCACCTTTGTGGAGGGTAATAACTGTTTGTTCACCATTCTGCATGAACAAAGCTTGTGGTTAGGCTGTGAGTGAAAAGGGTACTTAGTGGTGATGCTAGTTCATGCTTTAGCCTGTTTACAAGACAGCCTGGGATGTCGTCTTGTCCCATAGAGGCTGTGCTTTTTATCTTGGACAAGGTTTTGAGGACCTGCTCTTCAGATATGTAGGGTGGGGAGGAGTTTGGGGGAGGTTTGCTGTAAGTTAGGAGGGGTAAGGGAGTGAAATGTTTACCAAACCTATCTGATAGCAGGTTTGCTATCTCTGTGGGGTCACTGTGTGTGATACCATTGGCCACTAGTTCTGCACATCCTTGGGTCCTACCCTTTAGGCTATGTACGTAGCTATAAAAGATCTTATGGTTATCCTTGGCTGTACTTGGTAAGTTTCTCTCAAAGGAGCCCTTGGACAATTTGAAATTTGTCTTATTTGCCTGTTGAGGCTGATGGGGGTGTTTTTCCATTGTTGGGGACTTGCCTTTGTTTTCTTGGACAGCAACTATTTGTGTTTATTGTAAAGTTTTTTTATGCTGGATGACCACTATGGCAGCTTGCTTTTACTTGAGGCTCTGGCTTTGCTCCTTTCTGGTGTGGCCAAATTTACATACTTATGCAAGTGATTATACAGGACTCTAGTGTAATCTTCGGCGTAGTTGCCACTTCCAGCTTGGGGTAGGGTTTGGAATGCATTTATATCTTCACATAGGACAGAATAGTTTACTTTGGTCAAGTTGTTTTAGTGTGATTTCACTCTTTGTGAGTTCTGGTGTTAGTGTCAGTTTGAAGGTGACTGATTTGTGGTCAGTTTTAACCAATGAGGTTCCAACAGTTGCAGCGGTGCACCTGTTTGACATGTTGGTGAGGACCAGATCCAGAATATTTGTTCCCCTAGTCAGGGTTTGGGCAATTTCTTCCAGGGCCTTTGAATTAACAAAGTCAAGGAACATTTGCGCTAGTGCGTTAGGGCTAGTGTAGGTTTCCCAGTTGATGGTGGGATAATTTAAATCATCCATAGCCAGTGTGTTTGGTAAAATCTGGATCATCACCAGTTTGGTCAGGTAAGGTTCATGGACATCATGACCCATGGAGGGGGAACTATAACTGGTTATTACTTGAATGTGGGTCTTATCCACTGTAACCTGGACCTGGAGTAACACCATGGAGTTGTCCAGTCTAAGTAGATGGGAGGTGAATTTATCTCTGATATAGATTGAAACACCACCTCCTTTGGTTTTCACACGTTCATTTTGTGGTCTAAAGGTGTAGAAGGTATTGTAGCCTTGCAAGGCTAGGGTACTCTCTGAGGTCTTGAACCAGATTTCTGTGATTGCACAGACATCTACATCTTCTAGTGATAGAAGTAATTTCAGGGAGTGCAGTTTTTGTTTTAAGATCCTGGCATTTAGCAGCGTGACCCTTATTTTATTCAGAGTGGTTAATTTCATGTTGGTAATGTTGTTTTCTAGGCCTTGCCTTAAAAAGGCACTATGGTGTAGGCAAGAACCTATGCCAGCAGCCGAAAGTCTAGAGGTGCCAGATGCAAGCCGTCTCTAGCAAAGCTGTGAGGTTTGTCGACCATGGCTTCCCAGGCTGACAGGAACTGGATCCCCTTTGAATGATACCAAAAACTGAAACAATTATTGAAATCAATCATTTTTTGTTTATACTGTGGCATCATTATAGGTGAGGGTAGTATGTTGCTCGGGTCTATATCACTTCGTCGAAATGGCAGAAGTTCGAACACCACATGTTCAAACTTCTAACCTCGAAGTGCAAAACCATCGAAGGCTTAGAACAGTGATTTTTTTTCCCAGGGAAAGAAATCACTGTTCCAAGAAACAGACACACAACACAAGCACACCAAAAAAAAACAGCAATCCACACACATACACTTAAAATCCTACATATAACCCTACAATAAACTGTACATACACTACTATCTATCCACTTACCTTAACCCAAACCCTAAGGTCTGTCACTATTGCACACTCACCTGACCCGCACCCTAAACATAACTCACCTATCCTGCCCTAACCCTAAAGTCTGTCACTATCGCACACCCACCTCACCCACACCCTAACCCTAACTTCCACACAATCGCACACTTACCAGAACCCGACCCGTAACTTTCCACCACAGTGCTGAAAATCACAAAGCCACAGAAACGGACCACCAAATTCTTTCCCTGGGAAAGAACTTGGTGTTCCGTGGCTTCGCGATAATCAGTTTTCGAACTTCACAGTTTGAACATATGGTGTTCAAACTGCTGAAGTTTCGACGAACTGATATAAACCCTGCTGCTCAAGGCTAGGGACATACCTGCCTGGGACGCATACTCATAGTGCCCAACCATGTCTCTCTTCATATAATCCAGTGAAGTACATCTCAGGTCATTCACACCAACATGAACTATGACAGTCATAATGGTACTTGTTGCTGACAGACCTGAGTGCATGCATGATCTGACAAATCCTGGCACTGGACAGGCAGCTGACCATGACTTTCTCACTGTCCAACCTGGTGAGTGGGACATCTATGTGTCTCACTATTGAGTCTCCAGTGACAAGAAATGAGTTTTTCTGAGTGTTATGCCTTACTGCCTTGGTGGGTGAGACACTGGTGTTGCTATGTGCCAAGGGTGACTGTGTTACTTGTAGCAGTCTTGTGTTTTGGAGGTGTCTGGTGTTTTGGTAAATTTTTTGAGAGAACCTCTGCGTGTGTGGATTTACATGTTTGATGCATTCTATGTGTATGAGTAATGGTACTATGAGGTGGGTGAGTTGACAATCTTCTCCATGTTACTGTTTTGAGTGAGAGACAGCATGGATTCTTGATTCTTGGTGTAAATACATCTATATCACTCTGTACTAGAGTGTGTTATTAGTAGGGGGTTGTCTGTATACATGAGGTAATTGCTACACTGCCTCAAGAGATCCAAGTCAACAAAGTTGGCAGAAGAAACAAGGGTAGTCCAACTATCCATAATGCTAGGTTGAAGACTGTTGTCACTAGGGGTGGCTATTCAGAATCGATCATGGAGGAGCTCAGTGGATGGATATTTCTGCCTTGGTTTTATGGAAAATGTGTTGAATTTAACTGTCCAGTTTTGGCTCACAATTGCGTGGCAATGTGCAGTGCTGTGTGATGTGCAAACAAGCAGAAACCTGCTCAAATGCAGGGCCTAAATACCAGAAGCTAAACACTTGAAAAAAGAAAACTTTAAAAAGATTCAAAAGGACCAATGAGGATGCTTATTCCAAGCCCTAGACTGGGCTACCTTTACCAGACATGTCCCAATCAGCACAATTTCTCTCACAAAAGTGCAGATAGGCCCCTTCCAATCCAAGATGGCCTGGAAAATGTTCTAAGAACAAACAAACCACTACAAACAGTTCCAGAAGCAGCAAGCCTGTATCTAGACTATGCTACAGCTAGTAGCTACCCAAGTTTCAGCGGGAAATGCTAGAGAATGTTTAAAACAGCAGAAAAAAAGACCAGTGAGACAGTAAAAATAAAATTTAAAACATCAGCAAGGAGGCTCTAATGAATGTTTTTAAACAGTTAACAGATCAGTTATTTAAACACTGCTTGGTGAGAAAACCAGAACAGATACCTTACAACAGTGAACAATACCAGTAAATACTTAACAGTGAAACTAACAAAAAAGTTTTGTAATCAGTGAAAACAGCAATAGAATTTGATTTCACACACACAATAAAGCAGACAATTGCAGTACAACTGTGTAGTTTGGTAGACAGTAAACAAATACAGTATGAAAGTAGGCATCAGGTAATAAAAAGGTGCAGTAAATAGTATAAATAAGCAAATAAACAGGCAACTTTTGTGTTTTGGAAGCTCAGAAACCTCTAGTCATTTGGTATCTCAGCTCAGAGCTGTGGTTGGTAGCCCACCTCAATTCAGCATGTATTATGTATTAGGAACACTGTTCAGTTCAGCATGTATTACGTATTAGGAACACTGCTTTACGTGTACAGGTCTGGATTAATAGAAATCCTCTCCACACATGTTAATTGGCTAACATGGCTTTGGCAATTAGAGTAACAGAGAGAGAGAGAATGTTCAGTTCGGAGACATGGTAAAGCCACACAGACACATATGCATACACACACTTTCAGGAATCAACAAACAAACACCCAGACACTCACCCATACACTTGTGTGCGTGATACAGCACATACCTGTGAAGACTGGTAGAGAAGGGTGAAGGCTGCCAGCCTAGCCAGATATAATTTAAACATAATTCTGTCATTTGTAAATATGAATGTGAATCACAGGCTTGTTGTTTTAAATGAAAAAAAATGCTGTTACAAAAATGTGGCAACAGTGCTCTCTACTGACCCAGTAAAAGCATGTTGTGACCCTTTTATCTAAAGTTGGCTCCAGTCCATCTAGATGAAGACATTCTTTCTATTGTTTTAACCAAGAATTAAATTGCTAGATTTAAACATGCAAATGTATTTTTATTGCTCTGTTCCTGACCAGCTGCAAGATAACACAAGGAGATGTTAAAAAACATAAATGTAGTTAATGCGTAGCCTGGGAACACCAGGAAACTGTAAAAAGATTATGTAATGTTTATCAGAACTGCAATAGCAATTTAAACAGAGAGAATCAGAAGGCATTAAGCATTTTTGTCTTGATCATCCAACTCACAGCACTCTGCCTGTTTTCTTTAAGTAAGTTATCTTAGACTTGTGTTTTCTTTTAGGGATAGCTAGAACTAGAAAAATTAAACTAAGTGTTTTTCTGTGATGTCAGAACTTTACTACTGATTTATTTTAAGTATTTCCATGTGATCTCTGAACTCTTGACTAGCACTGACTGTGTAGTAGAAAGTATTGTCTTGTGGTTTTAATTATTTATTAAATATTTTAAAACCTTTTAACTGTGGCTGTTTTGTGTAGAGATAATTTAAGCTCTAGAGTACATTGCATATTTATAGTGATTATTGTACCAAGTCACTCTAATAAGCCTTGACTGTTTAGTCACATATACCAATTGGATAATAATATTGCAGAGTAATAATTGGACACCCTTTTAAGGGCCTTTGAGTAGCTGATAAATATTAGCTGGGTGGTGGCAGGATTGATACCGTACAGTCTGGGTAAAAGGGGCACAGCTGGAGAACCTGTGCCAGCCTTCCCCAGGAGTGTCTGTGTGGTTGTATAAACTTATCTCAAAGTGTGTGTGTCAGCTACTTGAGCAGGGACACAAAGCACTGGGGTTGGACAGAGAGGGTGCTGGATATTTTAGCTTGCCCAGCGAGGCTGAGATCTGGACCCTATATCTGTGCCAGTGGGGAATCTTATTGGGGACCTGGAGAGCAAGGGAGCGACCAGCCCCCTGTGATATCTGGGCTCCTTGATTGACACACACACACACACACACACACACACACACACACACACACACACACACACACACACACACACACACACACACACACACACACACACACACACCTCTGCTGCATTTACTTGTACTGCGAGTACTTCTGTTACTAGGCTATTGGCCCTGAGGCCCTTACAAGCCTAGCCGAGAATTAGCCCATGTTCTGAGAAAAGTCAGCACCAGATGCCCCTGTCCAGCAGGGACACAGGAGGAATCTCGAGGGTGTATTTTCTGTTCTGCATACAATTATCCAGTTTGCACTTAAAAAGAGCTAATGAGGTACTCTGCTTGATGTGGAGAGGGAGTCTATTCCACAGAAGCAGGAGTCTCTGGGACACAAATCTGTCCTGCCAACAAGTCCTATTGATGTCACAGACTAGGTTGAGGTCATGTGCGTGGATTACTCGAGTGGAGCTTGAATTGCAGACATGCATCAGTCCCATCAAGGTGGGGTCTGAGATTGCTTTGTATGCCAGACAGAGGTCAGCTCTGAGGAGTCCGTGTGAGATTGAGTAGAGGGACAGGGCTTTTAGCCTATCTGTGTAGGGTAGATGTTTGAGACCCTGGATTCTCCTGGTTTGGAACCTCTGTGGTCTCTCCAGCTGCTGCATTTGCTTTGTGAGGTACATGCCAAAAGGAGCATTGTACTCAATAATGGGTCTTATAAGGGAAGAATAGAGGGATGTTATGACCTCCTTGTCCCTGGATGAGATACCCTTCATGTAGAAAGCTTTCTGTACAATGGAAGCAATACGGTGTTTTAAAGTCAGTTTGCTGTCAACCTGGGTGCTCAAGTCCCTCACAACTGATTTTGTGCTTAGAACCTTGTTATTAATTTGATAATCTGTGAGGATGTCATTTTACCCAAAGGGGATGATGATGCATTTCTTGGCACTCAGTTTGAGGTCATGTTTCTGGCACCAATCATTTGTTTGGGTGAGACCCTCTTGGAGGATGTCCACATCACAAGGGGAGTTGATAATAGCACCCAGCTTGCAGTCATCTGCAAACTTGGTCAGCCACAGCCCACTGGTTTTGGCCTGCACCTCAGAAAATTATATCCCAAACAACAGAGATCCCAATACTGATCCCTGGGGTACACCACTCAATACAGATCTACTGCTTGAGGTGGCGTCCCCAGTTTTGACTAGGTGGGTTCTGTCAGTGAGCCAGTTTGCTACCCATCTGGTAACATATGGACTAATGCCTAGTTGAGAGAATTTATCTATTATCCCTGAGTGGGGAATAGTATTGAAGGCTTTGGCCAGGTCAAGGTAGGCAGTGTGCACCATCTTTCCCCTCGTCCATGGCTTTGGTGACCATCTCAAAGAAGTCAATCAAATTTAACAGACATGACCTCCCCTTGATGAAACCAAACTGTGTGGGACTGAGTGTTTGGAGGTTGTCAATGTCCTTGTTTATGAGGTCCATGATAATCCATTCCATGGCTTTGCAGATCAGACTAGTCAGGCTGATGGGTCTATAATTTCCTGAATCAGTGCATGCACCACCTTTCTGCAAAGGGATGACAGTGGCTGCCCTCCACTCAGTTGGGATGAAGCTGGTACTCAGGCTTTGGTTGAATAGGGTGCCTAATGGTGCCACGAGTTCTTGCCTGTGTTCATGTAGGATGCAGCTTGGGATGTTACCGGGTCCCATAGAGGCTGTATTTTTTTGCCTTTGAGAGCGCAGTGATGACTTGCTCCCTAGAGATAAGGGAAGGGGGCAGGTGCTGGGGATGTCCCAATTTACTGATGGGGGGGACAAAGGGGTGAAGTTCTCACTAAACCTGTCTGCCAGCAGGTTGGCTATATTTATGGTGTTTGTGTATGTGGTGTCTTTGACCACCAGGTCTGAGCAGATCTGAGTATGTCCTTTGAAACTGTAGACATATGTGAAGAAGGCCTGTCTTTAGTAGATGTGGCCAGTGTGGACTCGAGGTTTGCTTTGGACGATTGCACTAGTGCTCTTATTTGCTTGTTCAGGCTAAGGAGGCTGTGGAGTCTGCATGTCCTCCCTGTGTTTGTGTGGATTTCCTCCTGGTGCTCCAGTTTCCTTCCACATTACAAAGCATGCATCTGGAGCGTTTCTCCCTGGGCCTCCACTGAAAATTGGCTTTGTTCCAAGTCGGTAAACAAATGTTAATAAAATAAATAATAAAATAGTCCAGGGAGGTACATCTCAAGTCATTCACTTCAACATGGAGTATGACAGAGTCATAACAGTACCTGTTGTTGAGAGAAATGAGTGTATGTGTGATATGGCGGATTTTGGCACCTGACAAACAATTAACCGTGACTTTCTCCTTATCCAGCTTGGTGAAGGGCACATCTGTGTGTCTCACAATGGAGTCTTCTATGACTAATATGGTGGGTTTATGGTTAAACCTTAGTGGCTATGAGACACAGGTGTGTGGACTATGTGTGGTGTGGTGGGCTGTGAGGTTCACCTGTGGTTTTGCCTTGGAGGTCTCTTTTGTTTGGGTATGTTTTTGTTGAGGACCTCCGCATATGTGAATGTGTGTTGTGTAGGTGTGGGTGGTGTTCGAGGTGTAGTGTTTGTGTTGACAACCTTCCCAGTGCAGATATACTGGCTTGAGAGGGAGAGAGCATAGACTCTAGGTTCCTAATATAATTGCATCTCTCAGAAATAGTAGTAAAGGATTGTCCGTGTACATGAAGCAGTTGCTACACTGTCTCAGGACATCAAAAGACAAAGTTCAGTTTTGCTCCTACAGTAACATTTATTTCACACAGCCAAGTTAATTGTGAGCCACTGAGATTTCTGGGGAGAGCACATGACTAATTATCATTACCCACTCCCCTGGAGTGATGCGTAAGCAGGTGGCTTCTCCAGCAATCCCACTCGATGTACTAAGGTCCCTGCAAGGGAAAACTATAGTGGTATAATTATCTCTAAATCAGAAGGGTTTACCTCTATGAGGAAACTTTCCAAGATGAGACTTCTGCATTGTACTAAGCCTTTCTTAATCTTTATAATAACATATCATTATAAATGTAATCTTTATAGAAACAATCTTTCTAATAACATATTAATTCATGCTTAAAATGGATGTAATAATAACCCAGACTCTCTCACTCTCTTCTTTTCCCCAGACTGTTCCATCAGATTACAAGCTTGTATATATTAAAATTTGTTTTTCTCTTTTTAACAGTAAGAGTGGCAATTCTGCTTGTATCTTTTTCACTTGCCTTTTTGCAGTCTTTAAATTAAATATATTTTCTGTTCTTCTGTATTCAGTTTCTTTAGTAATTTTGCTTACATTATTCTCATTTCTGTTTCATTTATCACCACTATTTAAAAGGAAAGAGGTAGGTAACTCAGATGTTTATTAAGGTAATATATTTAGTAGAAAATTAAATAAATGTAAAGGAAATCAAATGTTTAGAATATAAGATGTCTGAAGAACATTCCTTCTGCTTTCTTTGGTTTAAACTCATAAGCCGCGGTGGTGCAGCGGTAGCGTTGTTGCCTCAGAACAAGAGGTTCTCCCATTCGATTCTCGGCTGGAGCACCTTCTGTGTGGAGTCTGCATGTCCTCCCCGTGGTTGAGTGGCGTTCATAAGACATGCACAGAATGGGCGTGCCTTCATTGAAGGTTGGGCATTGAGCTGGCACCCGTACAAAATCTACTACCAATCATTAGCGGACCGGAGTTTCCTCTGTGGCGACCCCTAACCGGGAAAAGCCGAAAGAACTACCTTAGATTTAATGTCTAAACATCCAGAAATTGTTACTTGTGTCTAAAATCCTTGCAGTCCACGCAGATGGTAATGTTCTAGCATTTGACCTAAGCTAGTGTTTACATTCAAATGCTATTAAAGGAAAAATATTCTTAAGTCATTTAGTATTCTCTGTGTTCCTTGACAACTAGAGGTCCTGTTTAAGGAGGTATTTTCCATTGTAATTTTGCTTATGGTTACATTAATTTCCTTTTTTCCTGTATTTCTTTTTCAGAATTTAAGATATGATGGGGGTGAGAGATTAGAACACTTTATTGCAGTTCAGTATATGGATTCTTGTAAGCCTATGGCCTTTCCCAAAACCTTGTAATGCCAGAGCAGTATTAACAAAAATGTGAGGAAGATTTTATGGTGGAGTGTGAACTGCACTTCTCCCCCATTTTATATTCTAAATAATGTCATTATAATAGACCTCACCAGGGGATAGATAATACCTTAAAATGATATGTAGTTGTAACAAGGCAACAGCACAGAAATCTGCCCTTCCCCTCCCACCACACATTAGAACAGTAAGTAATATTACCATTCTGCTTTTTTAGAGACAGTCTTCAGAATGTCTGAAAGTCTACAAGCTGAACAACCCATAAAATTATAGTCCTTCCCCAACATACCTCTCAAACTTTTAACACAAGAAATTTCGACAAAGACAAAAATTATGGGGAGACAAAGGCCCAAAAATAGGGACAAATTTTAAATATTGCTCTTATAAACTTAGAAAGTTGCTAGAATAACACATTTTGCATTGGCATGTATTCTCTGAAGGATACAAAGTCTGACATTCAAATCTCTGTCATTGTGTAATGACTTCAGTCCTCAGTGATTTTGCAGAAAACCACAAATTTTATGCTGAACAAACCAAAAATATGAAGCAAAAATCTGGACAGTTGAGAGAGGTATGTCCCCTGCCTGGATTAGTATGTCTCTGTTTACACGTGGTTTACACTTCCATTTTGCTTATATAATTAATTGGGCTGCATCACATTTTGTCTCTGTTTAGTGAACTGTACAACATCTGTTTGGGTCTGCAGATTCACTTTCCTACTGTAGTAGTGCAGTGTACTGCCTCTGTGAAGTCTTATTCTTATACAAACCCAAGATATTTTTTGAGTAGAATACTGCTGTTGCAGTTGTGGTTTGTTAGCCAGTTTTTAAACATGAATTGGGTAGGATGTTGGGGGAACAAATACAGTTTAACAAAAGCAGTGAGCTACACACACACACACACACACACACACACACACACACACACACACACACACGAGCAGAAACATGTATACATGCACAGACATACATATAGTACCTGAGAAACACACAAACGTAACATGTTCATATAAAGTTAATTAGGCAAAGTTTGTACATCCTCATAGCAGAAAAAAACAGTCCAACCAGAGTAAAAAATAAAAATTGGACAAACACAATACGCTGTTCTCGCACACAGAAATCAGACTGTCAAAATGTGCAAAATTGAATCACTTTATTACCAGATTAAGTGCTTTTGTTCTGATTCTGATGAAGTTCTCTTTAGAACAAAAGCGCTTAATCTGGTAATAAAGTGATGCCATTTTACGCATTTTGACAGTCTGATTCATGGGTGCGAGACAGTGTACTGTGTTTATTATATTCTCATAGCAAACAAACCTGGAATTTGTACAGATGCAGATATTCATTCATACTGGCATCAGACACATTGGTGGCAACCAATTACAGAAGCAGGATGCTTAAGAGGTTGGTGACAGGTTGCTGTGAAAATTATATTGTTTGAACTCAGGTGAGCAGTATCTATTTGTTCCTTCTTTAATCCACATAATTTTGGAGAACTGAGATGACGGTGTAAAACCAAGGAAACATAGCTGATAGTTAATACCCTAACATAAACAAATCCAATTAGGGCCTCTTAGAACAGGTTCGTGTAGTAGCTGTAAGGAAATATTTTTGTAGCCAAAGGGCAGACTTGAAGTTACAGATATATTTTCAGAAAAAGAAACACAAAGAGTCTGCAGAAGTCCCTTTCATCACTTGATACTTGAAGTTTGATAACAGATTTTTGTGATAATTTTATACCATACCACTTTTCTCAATATTACTATACAGATGATCAATCACTGTATACTGCCTCCAGTTTGTAACTTCTCAACTGCATTGTTACCCAGTTCTATTTCCTGCATTACTTCATGAGTACTGTAAGTACATCATGTAGTTTCTGCTTCATGGACTGCGGCTTCTTCAAATTCTCTGCCCATTTTAGCTGTGGACTAGAAACTGAATGACTGCGTTGGTGGAAGAATTCATTTATGTATGCGGAGGCTTAACAGAAAAAAAAGATTTTATTACAAAGAAGAGTAAAAAGGATTAATTAACTCCACCTTTTTAAAATGCTGAAGTTCAGTATGAGGCAAGGGAATGTTGTAAAGAACTATACATTTCTCAAAGCTTCTCACTGATTTGACAGCGAGAGAGAGAGAGAGAGAGAGAGAAAGTTAACATATCTTTTCCAATCATTCTGTTTAAAACTATAGTACCAAAGCTCTGCAGCCCTCTTTTGAATGTAAAGGGGAGTCTTTTTCAACTGTATAACCACTTAAAAAATACATCACAGTCATTATCCAAGTCTATTAAGCATACTTCTCAACTGTCCAGAATTTTGAGGAACGTCCCTGATATTTTTTCATAATTTTCTCCTGTCCCTCATAAAATTTTAAGTTTTACAGTCAATACACGATGACAGACATTGTTGTTTGTCTTCGGCTTTTCCCAGTTAGGAGTCGCCACAGCGGAACTCCGGTCCGCTAATGATTGGCAGTGGATTTTTACAGTGCCGAGTTGCCAGCCCAACACCCAACCTTCAAAGAAGGCACACCCATTCACACACGCACCTACCTGCATGTATTTAAATGTCACTTGACCGTGGGGAGGACATGCAGAGTCCACACAGAATGCGCTCCAGCCGAGAAGTGAACGGGAGAACCTCTTGCTGTGAGGCAACAACACTAACCGCTGCACCGCCACGGCCACATAAGAGTTTGACAATGCATGTTGATGCAAAACGTTTGTTCTATTAACT
Source organism: Protopterus annectens (assembly GCF_019279795.1). Taxonomy (NCBI): domain Eukaryota; kingdom Metazoa; phylum Chordata; order Ceratodontiformes; family Protopteridae; genus Protopterus; species Protopterus annectens. The sequence continues at coordinate 1,195,737,704 of NC_056747.1, read as the reverse complement.
GTTTAACTGAATTAGAGAAATGCTTTCAAATCTTACCTAATTTTGGGTCTTTGCCCCCTCCCCCAACAATTTCTGCAATTTGTAGAGGTATCTTATGAAGAACTATACCAGTACAAGTACCTATGCATGTAAAATCCAGTGTCTCCTCTAATTAAGCATCTTGTTACTTTTAATGAGATACTGTGTGCGTGTGTGTTTGTATACATGCACATGGTATACACTGTAGGCTAGTATCAAGTTTAAACCTGAAAAGATCAGAAGTAGCCTAAGCACTCTTAAGATCACTTATTTTCTTTTCTGAATACTTGCTTTATTTAATATTTTCTGAAATCTCTGCCTAACTTTTTAATAAAAAAAAAAAAAAAAGAAAACAGTTAAATATTCTTTTCTTTGACTCTTGACAAAGTGGACAGAATCAACAGTGAAATAAAAATGAAGAACAAATAAAGAAAACATCAATTCAATTGAATCTGGCATGACAGAAAATATCAAAGGCATACCTTTTTGCTGTTGACTGGAATAGCCCCAGTAGGCCTATGGCCTATTTCTGAAAGAGACGAATTGTGCTATTTTATAGTAATTAGCAGTAATTCTGTCCATAACACCCAGAAGTCCTAAGTGACATGGGATCTTTAGTGTATACCAGAGCTACCAGCTGCACAGCCAGATGAGATCTTGGCTTTAACATCTCATCGATGTGATGGCAATTCAGAAGTGCAGCCCCTATCTTATGCTGCATTATAGTGCTAGGACATGAACACAGATTTGCAGCCTTTTCATACTCCCAGTATCAAAGGTGAGTGTGCTGCCAGCTGAAACACTGACACAGTTAGTATAATATAACCTTACTTTATACTTCTGTTAATAGCCAGTGTACGATGTTCAAAATAAGGTAATTTATCTATTTTAAAATAATATGCATCATTTCATAAGATAATTTGTTTGTTTCTTTCTGCTTTTCCTGGTTAGGGGTCGCCACAGTGGAACTCCAGTCCGCTAATGATTGGCAGTAGATTTTGACGTGCTGGCTTGCCGGGCCTAACACACAACCTTCCCATTCACGCATGTCGCCACACAGAAGACGCTCTAACTGAGAATCGAACTGGCAACATCTAACTGTGAGGCAACAATGCTACCACAGCACCACCACCTAAAATGTATTATTTTCAGAAAAATGACTAATGGAAAATCATTTTAATTATTCGATTATTTATTACACAGTAACACTAAATGTGTTTCACTCATTAAGTTAACTTCTCCAAGTATGTGCACTACTGTAAGAACAAATACATTGAAGTGATTCAGTTACTGATTAAAGTTATTAGAAGTTTCTTTAAATCAGTTAATTTCTTTCCTGTATATTTCTAGAATGCATTTTCTTAAAGATTACAAAGTAAAAACAGTAGTGTCTGAGCCTGAATGAGAATTTGAGTAACAATATATTTGGAAAAAAGAAGTGATTGAACTGGGTTTTTGGACATTAAGATGTGGTGTTATAAAAGGTATTTTATATATATATATATATATATATATATATATATATATATATATATATTTGGAAACTGTAGTAGAACAGGATACATTTTCTGTTTTGCTGTACTGCCATAAATCACATCAGTTACTACACATAACTGCTTGCACAAAATTATTGGTAACCATTGGCCATCTTGGGCATGTGTAATGTGTATTAGTCCTCCATTTACTTATTTTTATATTTTGACACCGCAGCATAAATACTCTGTAGCAACCATACCCCTGCTCAGCTAGAAGGTTAGAGGTGCCATTGATGCTTGTTTTCTTTATGTACTGAAAACAGTGTGTTCTCATATTCTCATTTATATTGCTGTGGTCCTACAGTTAATTAGTATTTCAACCTGACAAACTGTAGCCAGGTGAAGTGCTTCAGTTTTTGATATTAACTGTATGGTAGTGTGGTGTGCCCTGTATTTTTTTCTGTAGGTTTTGTAAGGTTTTATGCCATCATTCTAAATCTGTAAACTTCATTATTCCTCAGTTTTACATAATTCAGTTTTTTATTCAAATAGGACAAGCCAAGGGTGTCCTTTGGGCAGACATGTTCCTTGCTTTAGCCTGTATGCTTAGTTTACATCAAATGGCTTACAAAAAACAAGGTGAATAATATTTTAATTGAAGTAGCTGCAGTTATTGGAAGTAGAACCAGAATGCAGAGTCATGGTTTACAGTCATGGTCCTAAAAGTGGGTATGTGCAACATGACAGATGAATACAATTCTTTTTAAATGGGACCTGTGTGATTACTACATTGTAAAAATTAATGAAGTCTACATAACTGTTCAAGGAAGTGATACCTCCCTAAACATGTTTCCTTTTATTTACTTTATAATTTTTAAATTACATCTGTCAACTTTCACTAGATCATTCCTTTCTAGCATAGACTAGGCCTGAATAATGAAGTTGATTCCAAACTTTGGACTTCTTTTTGACTACGTTGTATGCATTTATGCTCTAAAAAAGTGCATTCTGTTGCTGCAGTGAAGTCATTCTGGAAATGCTTTATTAGCAATTAGTACCTCAAGATGAAGATATATTACAAAACAAACTGAACAAGCTTTAACCATGATTTACTTCCATTTTATTTCAAATGCAGTTGATTTCCAAAAACTGCAATACGTCATTTCATTATGCCTTATATCTGGATCAAATGTACTTATTAGCGGACTTTCCAAGATGGCTGCGCACTGATCAACATCTTAACTTCAGCTGTCCCAGTATGAAGAAGAAAATGAAAGACAAGGGACAGGAATTCTGTCACTTTAGTAAATTCAATTACTAGCTAGTAAGTACACTGCCTGGATGCCAGCAAAGAAAGACACTTAGGCAGCCTGAAAGAAAATCAACTAGAAAAGGTGAAGAGAAAACATTGACTGAGATGAGCCCTGCACCTCTTCAGCAAAAAACAGTTCAATCTTCAGTTTTGGCGCAAAACATGGCTTCCGGTAATCTACAGAAAAAAGTAAGTCAAATGTGCCCAGAGCTGATTAAAATAAATGAAACAGTGAAAAAAAGTATATCAACTCACATAACAAAAGGATGGAAAGAATGGAAGACGCTTTAAACAGATATTCAGATGAGCTAATGAAACTGCTAAAATCAGAGGTCAAAATGAAGAAAAGATTGGCTGAGTATGAAAGTGCTCAAAAAGAAATGTTTCAAAAAATGATAGAATTAGAGGATGGTGCACATAGGGAAAATCTGAGGTTTTCTGCTGTACCAGAGAAACTAGAAGGAATAGACTGTATTAATTTTATGAAGGCACAAATAAGCAACTAGACTGGTATTCCACAGCAGGAACTGTTAATAGACAGGGCACACTGTGTGCATGTTCCAAACCTGGCCATGAGAAAGCAGTCAAGATTTGTATTTGTAAATCTACCAGCAGAAAGAGCTGATCCTGGCAAAACTGTGGTAAAAAAGCTAAGTATTAAAAGTTGGAGACGGTAGAGAGCTTGTGGAAAATGATTATACACTGTAGACCATACAGAAGAAAAATTTATTCCAACAGTTAGGGAATGGTGAGAGGTAGGTGTGAGATTTAAGCTGTTGTATCCAGCTGTCTTCAGAATATTTTTTTTTGGAGAGTCAAAGTCATTTTTGATGCAGATTCTGCTTCTCATTCTTCTGATAATAAAGCACATGAAGAGATTTTGCTAGTGAAACCCTTTTCATTGTTCCAAATCAAAATGCTTGCGAGAGAGAGAGAGAGAAAGAAAAGCACAGAAAGCACAGGAGTTGACTAGAGGAATCGGGAGTACCTTGGAACTGAAATTTACAGTTGGGAAATGGAGATGAACAGGAAGAAGACCAGCAACACAGAAATTAGTGGATAAAAGTGACACTGCAAAGCATTGATCACCTTTGTGAAACAGGGCTGTATAAGAAACAGTGGAAAGAGTGGACTTTTGTTTACTTTGTTAAACGTTTGGGGAAATGAAATATATTTGGTGTCATTAATGTTCAGAAGGACAGTGAGGGGAATGGAAGAGGAAGAAAAAAGGTAAATAAGTAAAACAGTATCTGTCTTAACAGTATTTCAATGACATTTTTCTTGCTATAAATTGTATGTTTTATAATGAAGTGCTTTTAGTTGTCTTGTATGTGACAAAGACACTAAAGTACTCAGATGCCTTTTTTCTTTGTTTCTTCTTTTTTAGTATTAAAAAAATATGCATTACAATGCAAAAAGAAAAAAAGACTAGGCAAAAGCATGTTTAAGTTAATAGGTTGTAATCTTGGTTTGCTGAGGTGGGTGATGGTGTGCAAAAGTGCTCGTGTCATAATATATGTAGAGCTGATATGGTTTCTCTTTTTTTGTCTGGTTTAAGACCCTTGGCTTGATGTAATAATACATTTTAAGTGGAAAAAAGTAAATAAGATTACACCAAATGTAATGAATTTTTTTCTTTAGGAATAAATGTTTCAGCTTGCCTTTAGAAGCCTGCAGCTGAGGACTACATTTTTTGTTCTCTTCAGTTTCCGTGGAAACAATATGGCATTACAGGGCAATAAAAAACGTCAAAGCACTATTTCTTCAGGGCTAAAAGTTAATGTTTTCTAAAAGCATTCAAGTTGGTTTTTTTTTTACATCTTGGAGGGGGATAAAGATAAAAAGGGACACCAAGTAGTGTAACTAGAAGTACAGTCAAAATCATCTGTCTTACCATGGGTAACCTCAACTTTAACTTAGTTAAGACCTGTGTTTGCATCTGTCTATTTGGGACAATTGTTCCTACTTTGAGGGTTAAGCTCCATTATTTGAAGATATACATAGTTTTGTGTGTTTTTATTAATTGAAAAGGTTATGGGTTGTTATAGGGGTGTGTTTTTTGTGAGTTTTCATTAAAACAAAAAGTCCTGTGAAATGTGATATAGGTACCAATGTTGATGACAACAAAAAAACTGTATAAAGGATCATCCTGCCAAATGTTAGTGGAGGCATGTATCACAAAAGCTGGAAATAGACATCTAAAAAGCTGTCATATATAATAGGTAGGAATAATTACGTTTTATCATAATGGTTTCACTTTCCATATTAGCTTGCAGTGTGTGTTCTCACAGGTATAAACAAAAATAAAGAATGAAATGCACAGTGCAAGTAATAATGCTACAGGATACACATTTGGAAAGAACTGAGCATGTGAATTTGATAAAGAGATGATTTTAGGATGGATATTCAGCAGAATATCAGGGACAAAAGGAAAGAGGAGTACTTATATTAATTGCAAGAGAAGCTCCACTGGTGATAGAAGAGGAAAAAAGATTATAATGGCATATTTCTGAAAGTAAGGGACTACTGGCAAGGGATAATTATTATGCTGACATGTATTTACATTCCACCTAAAACTGTTATGGAGCATAATTTTGGAAGAAATAATCAGCTTTCAGCACGGAATATTACTTACAAGTGGGGAATGGAATTTGATTTGCAACAATGAGGATGTATCTTTAGAAGCTACAGTGGAAAATATAACAAAATAGTATATAATTCTGAAGTAATTTATGAAAATATTTGGTATGGAAGCTATGAATTCAGTAGCAGGAACTCATAGAGAATTTATGTATTATTCCCCGAGGTACAATAACTGGATTAGACTAGACAGAAATTACATTTCAATAGAACATGTGCATTTAATTGAAAACTTTATGACACATGTCCAATAGCTATTTCACATCATACACCAATAATTACTAAAATAAAAATGTATTGCAATGAAGTGAAGATAAGACATTGGCACTTCCCCACCTACCTTAAGAGAGAAATTTAAGGAATGGATAGTGGAAATTATTCTGGCTTTAGTAGGGAAGGTAGAAAGTACTCCAGAAATTATAGCTAGAGAGTGGGATAAAATGAAAGCAGAGATTAAAAATAGGGCAAAATAAAAGAAAAAGAGATGTGGTCATGAAGTAACTAGAAATATTTAGAGGGAGTGACAAAGGTTAAAGTGTTATAGAATAAGGGGGATTTCACAGAAAAAGAACATGTGCAATTGTAGAGTGCTAAATGAAAATAAGGAAGTACCTGGAAAATATGCATGAGTTTAAAAAGATAGCTGTTAAGATGTTCACAAGAAATTTGATGTTGAAATACTTATTCCAACAGAATGCAGTAAATGATGGATTTGTTTTTAACAGACCTAGCACTTTTGTCCCCAAACAAACAGCATTGATTAATGCATTTGAACAGATTGTTATAGATGATATATATAAAACCTATAATGATAAGAAATGTAGAAATAATTGGCATAACCTTAGTAAAAGTGAATTTGAAGCCTTATATAAACTTGAAAATGATGCTGACTTGGTCATTAGACCAGCTGATAAGGGTGGGCGTATAGTTGTTTTGGATAGTGAGTTCTATGATGTTCTGATGTATGAGATGCTTGACAATACTGATTTTTATCAGAAGATTAGATACTCTGATGTTAGAGAAATGGTTATATCAGTTAATAATAAAATTAGGCAACTAGAACAAACACATCTTATTAGCAAAGAACTAATTGAATATTTTACTAGCACCAAATACACTATTCCCCACATACAAGGTTTGCCTAAGATTCACAAGAACCCTGTCAGACCTCCTATGAGACCTATAGTCAAGTAGTGGGTGGTGCACAGAGGCAATATCCATATATTTAGATAAAAAGTTAAAACCAATTATAGATAAATCTGAATTTATTCTTAAAGACACTGAACAATTTCTTAATGATCTCTATGTATATATGCAACGGGGTAAAATAAGTTCTAGTTTTTTATTAGTAACATTAGATGTTGTTTCATTATTTACTGTTATTCCTAACACAGTAGGTCTAGAGTTGTTCAGTGAACTCATGACCAGAATTAATTTGTATAAACCTGATGAAGTGAGAACATTGCATGAATTGATGAATTTGGTGCTTATGAATAATGTGTTTTTGTTCAAGAACCAAGTTTACTATCAAAAGAATGGTGTAGCGATGGGGAGTTCATGCTCCAACACATATGCTAATGCCATTATGCTGGCATGGGAGACAGAATATGTGTTTGATGGACCCTATAGTGATTTGATATTATTCTATAGGAGGTTTCTCGATGATCTTTTTATTTTGTGGGGGGGAACAGCAATAGATTAGTTAGCGTTTGTGGAATATATCAATAATACAACACGATCTTTGAAATTTACCTTAAATTACTCTGAAGAGAGGATTAGTTTTTTAGATGTACTCTTAGAAAAAGGAAATTCAGGTACTATTAGCACTAAACTTTATAGGAAACAATGTCATGTTAACACTTTGTTATCAAGGGAGGGTATGCATCCCAGATATGTATTTAGAAATGTTGCTCAAAATCAATTTTTTAGAGCATCTAGATTAAGTGCTAATAAAGATGAATTTGAGAAGCAACTTAGTAAAACTTGTTATGAATTGGAAGAGAGAGGGTATGAGAGAAATATCATAGAAGATGGTTGTAGGAAAGTAAAACGATTGAGGGAGACAAGGGCTAAACCATACTTTTCGGATAAATACCATCGGGAAATAAATGAAAGAGACAATAATTTGAAGGTTAATATATGTTATTCAAGGGATGTTGGGAGATATACCAGTATTATTAATAATCACTGGAAGATTCTTATGACTGATCCCATCATCAGTAAGGTAGTATGTTTGAGACCACAGTTTACCTTCAAAAATAAAAAGAATCTTAAAAGAAGGCTATGTAACAATAGAGATAGTGTCACAGCAGTTAACTCTATCGGCACAAAACCATGTGGTAATTGTAAGCAATGTCAGTTTATTAATAAAGATATATGTTTCAGACATCCAGATACAGGTAAGGTTTTTGATATCAGGGTTAGTGGAACATGTGTGACCACACATGTGGTATATCTTGCTACTTGCTGTCTATGCAACAGTTTCTATATAGGCAAGACAGATCGTAGTTTAAAAGAAAGAATTAGGGAGCATATATACCACATAGGGAAGGGGTCTGAATGTAATGCCTTGTCTAAACATGTTTCTAAAGTAGGTAAACAGCATACATTTAAGTTTATGATAGTTGCAAGAACATATGAAAATCTGAAATGTGGGGACATTAGAGATAGAACTGAAGAGATAGAGGCCAAATGGATAGTTATGTTGAGAGCTAATTTTGGCCATGGGCTTAAGGACAGCATGCCCATCAAACCCATTTTGAGAAAAAGGGGGTTACGTAGATAGATATGATACTAGGTTTGCTATGATTTTATATATATTTTTATATATGTATTTTTATTTAATAAGTAAGAATCATATATATATATATATGAGCATTTAAATGTTTCAATTTATTTTAAATATATTTTTTATGTGAATAAATGTTTTTTATATATATATATATATATATATATATATATATATATATATATATATATTTTTTTTTTTAATAAACTAACAAGATAGTTGATGCTAGCACTTTCATACATATTTATTTTTAATCTACTGTGTGACTGTATAACTTTAATTTTAATAGATTGTTAGGTCTTGTGACTAAATTAGGTATATAAATAGGTGTAGTTAATTATGTTACTCATACACCTGAAGAAGCATTGTGTGAAAGCGCTTGTGTGACATTAAAGAAGACTTCATTTTATACAACGCCTAAAGATTGGTTTCTGCATTTATTTGGACACTGGAGCCTTACCTCAGCTTTCTTTTTTGGATTTTTGTCTGTATCAAGCTTTTCTGCAGAGGTATTTGGTGGTTATTGGGCATTTTTTGTATTGTCTTATTACATGCAGAAAAATGTTTGAAGGAGGAATGAAGTTTAAGAGAAGGCAGGACTTGAACAATTTATGTAACATTAAATTGATTATATTATATAGAACAATATATGTGATGTATAATGTCTGTAAATCTGAACTTGTTAAAATGGTTTGACTACTTTTATATAAATGTAAGTTTGCCTGTATCACAAGTGACAATTCAGTAAAGGTGTTTTTTTAATTATTTTAGCATTAGAGGTATGCAAATGTCGACAATAATTATTTTGACGTATAATACTGTCAAAAATATGTCATTAGTTTCACTGCTTCTGTCTGACAGGCTAGGAGAGATACTTGACCAGACACAGACACACACAGACACACACACAGACACACACACACACACACACACACACACACACACACACACACACACACACACACACACACACACACACACACACCCTTCATCACATCAAGGAAGCAGAAAGTTCTTGTAAAAGGGTTGGTGTTGCAGAAGGGCTGTTTCAACATCCTAGCTAATCAATCCTTTGTTACATAATGTATTACAGGGCAAAGTCAAATACCATTTTGTCTTTCAGGGCTACTTAACTTGAACATTACAATAGCCATTTGGAACCTTTACTGCTGTTACTATATCTTGGGTTATGTTTTATTTCTGTTTTCTAATATAATTTAGCAATTAAAAAAAAACAATAGTTACATAATATTGCTCATATATCAGGCATCTTTCTATGATACAACCAATTGCATTCTATGTTAGTTTTACCTGTACAGTGCGAAAATATGTTTGCCTGATTAAAATGTTGCTCTTTTATATGAAAAAATTGAAACCTTTTTAGGTTAATATTTTTGTTTGCAAATTCTTATCTTCCAAAGTTGTCTGTCTACAATTTTAGTTGTCAGAGACTTTGTGCCATTTGCATATTTTCTGCCATGGTTTAATTGCAGCCTTGAAACAGGACATGCTTAGAGATCTAGTATCAGCAACAGAAATTCTCATCATTTCATAGGTAAGTCCTAGGCTAGCTGCTGTTGTTGGCTGTTTTAAGCCCAGCCCCTTTCCCTTTCAAAGAGCATACTTAGGAGTCTTTAGGTATTGGTTAATAAGCTCATTAATGCATGATTCAATGTGTTATGTCATCCAGTCATAGTCTAATTATATTACATGTATCATAATGAAGTTAACACAAAACTGAGCCCTACAAAGTGGCCTTAGTTTCAGTAGGATCTCCTGCTTACTCAATGTAGTAAATAAATAAATAACAATTAAAATGAAATAACTAAATACGACAATGTGTGTGTCCAGTCTGTCCTGTAGTGCTATGTTACTATTTGTCAAAATATAAACTGTTTGTGTAAAGTTTGTCAATCTGCAAAGAAATAAATATGTTACAACTAAAATATCAGATACGTAAATCTAGCTCTAAGTCAACAGAAAAAAGATAAAATGAATCTCCATGCTATCTCTTGCTTTATTGGTTTATCACTTGTCACCAAATGAACCCTGTGTGTATAATCTATGCTGACCTAAAATAACTTTCTTTAGTACAGCCTAGAGGCATACCCTCCTACATGGCACACACTCTCCACTTCACTCTTGAATTGTTAGTTTATTAAAGATAACAAAATGGACTTTGGAGCTGCTAGCCCAAGCTACCATTATTAAATGTGCTTTGGCAATAAGCCATTATAGGCTGTGTAAAGTAAATTTGCAATGTCCTTTTTCTGTTTTTATTCTAATTTTATGTGACAATGGATTTTCTGGCTGTAATGAAGTTTCAGTCATAGATAAAGAATCGGACAGTTGAATGAAATGGTTACTAAAGCAATAAATACTGTTACAGTAATTTTGTTTTTGTTAGAATTCTAAAACCTTCAGAATTCAAGCATAAAGTGAATTATATCGGACTTTATGTTCCCCAGAGTGCAGGGGCGGCTCGTGGCATCGAACTGCCAGACTGCAGCCCCCTCATCAAAAAACAGAAAAAGTACCTTTTGCGTAGTAGTGAACTAGTGACACAGTGTATTATTATTTTTTTTTTTTTACTGTGTCTCCGCTCCGCGACTCGGCAGGTTCCTTCCTGCCTCGGCAAGTACGTGCATGCGCACTTTAACCGCCGTGGGTTGCGGCGGTTTTAAATAAAGACTCTTTTTTTTGTTTTGTTTTTGTTGCAGCCCAGTGAGGGAATGAAGGCATCAGTGTGATGCCCAGCAGTCTATGCGGTTCCAAACCCCATAGAATTGCAAGGGGTTCCGACTGCGACGTCCGCAGGCACGTACATGACGTGCTTGGGCTAAATGCTGCTGATTGGTTTTCGCTCTCTTCCTGGGCTTTATGTGCTGGGAAAAGAGTGAGAATCAAACAGTTTCAGTTGTGGACTGATTCGTGACTGAGTGTGAGTCAATCTCAACTCAAGGGAAGGAAGGATTTACCTATATAGGGTCCAGTTCACTAAGGTAATACTAGAGAATGCTGCGAAAATGTATTAAGTGACAAAACAGTGTTAACAGTTAATCAAGGGGGGAAAGCTAGTATGAAAAATAAAGTGAAGGCCAAGTGTGTGAAGAATAGAGATTTTTATGCAAAAATTATTAAAACACTTGCTGAAACTCTTAAGCTTTGAGAACTTTATTTATAGCTTAAGAAAAAAAAAAACAACTAAAGGAAAAATGTAAACATATTTTGAATGATGTGAAAATAAGGATTTGAGGGGAGAAAGCAGTGAAAATATCCCCCTCGGTCCTGACCAGATGGGATTTTTTTTATTAAACTAAGGAGAACGTGTATATCTTTTCCACAGGGAAGCACTACAAAGGTAGTTTCTAAGTGTTCACTGGCTGGAAGTAATTCCTTTGTTTTAAGAATTCCCATTTTCCTCACATTTTTGAAACATTGGAGTTGGTATGTTTAGGTTTTCTGAATGTGCGAGACTTGCCCCTCTATGAGAGAGTACAGGTTTGGTTTTCCCCATGTAAGAAACAACTAGTTTTAGGCTTTTCATTGCACTGGGATTCTGACAAGTTGATTCAGGAAAATTCTGTCTTCAGTGCGTTAGAACTTAAAGGAACTAGTTTAGTTTAATTATTATTACTTAACATTTGTGACTCATTGTACAGTATCTGTTTCCTTATACCAGACCTCTCAACGGGCCTTATTTTCACTTTTCAGCCCAGTTTACACCTGTGTATGATGTACCTGTTTTTGAAAGTATGTCCTTATTTTCAAGCTTCACACACAACCCCCCCCCCCCATGACATTTGATTTCTGAAGTTGTCTAGTACTCAGAAAACCCAACAACATGATCGATATACTAATGGCACCACTAATTAAAAGAAAGAGGGCCTACTTACATCCGCCTTTTTCAACAGCATACCAGGTCACTGAAGGAGCTGATCGCTGGTGCTCTCGTTTGGGCTGAGCTGATCACTGGTTCTCGTTTGGGCTGATCGCTGGTTGGAGGTCGCTGATCTAGTTGTTTACTTTGGCTGGTAGGAGTGTGTGTGAAGGAGCTGATCGCTGGTTTAGTTTGGCTGGTAGGAGTGTGTGTGTGTGTGTGTAAAATGCCCCAGTTACTATATACTGGCGGCTAGAGAGAACAAATGGTGGTGGGTAGAGATACCCAGGCTTGAACCCTGTACCTTGTATGCAGGTGTTAAGGACCTGAATTCCCTACCCACCACCATTTATTAAAAAAAAATGCAGATTTTTGCCTCATATTTGATCTGATCTGTTCTTCATAATATCTGTGGTTTCTAAATGTTGCAATGCTTGATATTTGATGGGGTAGTGGTAGCATTGTTGCCTCACAGCTGCAGGTTCTCAGGTTTGATTCTTTGCTGGGGTGCCTTCTGTGTGGGGTCTGCATCTTCTCCCTGTGTTTGTGTGGGTTTGCTTTTGTGTCCTCCCATGTTACAAAGACAGGTCTGCATTATTTCTTCCTGGGCCTCTGCTGAAAATTGTTTTTTTGTTCCAAGTCAGATTGTCCTGATTAACAAATGTTAAATAAAATTGACAGGCATTTGAATTTCAGACTTCAGGTTTCTGAATGTTTAATTCCTTACATATTTGATGGTGCAGTGGTAGCATTGTTGCCTCACAGCTATAGATTTTCTGGTTTGATTCTTGGCTGGTGTGCCTTCTGTGTGGAGTCTGCATCTCATCCCTGTGTTTCTGTGGATTTGCTCTGGTGTCCTGCCATTTTACAAAGACATGTGTCTGCAGTATTTCTCCCTGGGCATCTGCTGAAAATTGTTTTTGTTCCATCAGAAGTAAAATTGACAGGCATTTGAATTTCAGACTTCATATTCTTCAGAAAATACATAGTAACACAACCTTTTTTTCTAGCAATTTTCTAAGTTTATAAGGTGAATATTTGAAATTTGTCATTTTTTGGACTGTATTACCCCATTATTGGCTTTGTCCAGGTTTTTTGTGCTAAGGTTGACAACTGTGGCAAGAACTGAATTCACTGAATATGTCTGAGGGCTGTATTCCCTCATTACTGGGTTTGTCCAGGTGTTTTGTGCTAAGAGGTTGACAGCTATGGTGAGAACTGAATTCATTAAATGATAGCCATTTAAGTTTCAGTATTCCTCTCTTTCACAAAGCAGCTGATTTGGCGTAGTGGTATGTTGCTCTGACTGTTTTGCACAGGGACCTTGGCAGTAAAATGTATGGTGGTAACACAGCATTTTTCTTTCACAAAGCAGGTGATTTGGCATAGTGGTATGTTGCTCTGACTCTTTTGCACAGGGACCTTGGCAGTAAAATGTATGGTGGTAACACAGCATTTTTCTTTCACAAAGCAGGTGATTTGGCATAGTGGTATGTTGCTCTGACTCTTTTGCACAGGGACCTTGGCAGTAAAATGTATGGTGGTAACACAGCATTTTATTCTAGCAACTTTCCAAGATTATACAAGCAATGTTTAATATGTCCCTGGTTTTTGGCCTTTTGACCCCCCCCCCCTATAAATTTGGCTTTTTCCAGATTTCTTGTGCTGCAAAGTTGAGATGCAGTTGAGTATTGAGTAGATTTTACAAGGAGCTGAGAGCTGCAGGTGAAGAGAAGTTTAGTGCTGCTTATGCTAAGTCAGCAATACCACTATGCCAACTTGTGTACTTGCTTTTGATACAGAAGGTTGTTGGTTCTACTCCCACAAGGGGTGAATGCTGCCGTACTGAAAAAGTTAAGATACTAACTATGAGCCTGTTATCAGTTTGCCATCCATTTCCTATTGCAATATTACTAGCTTATCATTTTTAATGTAATATAGGCAATTTATTCCTCAGGGGCATCAGACACTTTATTTTTTGATGAAACCATGAAATATAAAGGTGCTTGCTAGCAGCAACCTCTTCATTAGTTACAGATTTATTTAATGTGGAATTATTTAGATGACTTTTTTTACTTCAGAGATTGTGCATATTTACTGATAATGGTGGACTGTAGAATTGTGCATATTTACTGATAATGGTGGACTGTAGAAATCTGAGTAGACTTCTATGATGGAAATGTTCTGAATTGGGCAGTTTTGTCATTATTGGTGCATGCGTTTTGTTTCATTGTTTACTGGAAAAATGTTCAAAACAATAGGAAGGTGTATCAAAGAGCACATGTATGTTTCATATGCAAGGGGCCTATGATTTGAAAACAGCCCAGAATTAATTTTTATCTGCCACTGGTAAAATGTATTTTCTTTGAATGTGGGGAATGTGGGTTTCAATGCTGTTTCAATGAATGTGAGTTTCAAGGGCAGAGAAGTTTTAATGCTAAGTTTGTTTAGCAGATGTCTTAGTGTTTTGTGCTGTAAAATGCAAAACAAAACTTTCAAATGAAGTCCAAATCATCATAGAAGTAAATCAGTATGCACATTAGTGTTTATGGTAAATGGAGTGAAATAGCCAAGTAATGGATCATTGGAATGGCTGCAGGGGGAGGCTCCATTCGACCATGATTTTGTGAGGGGGAAGGGTGGCAAACTTAGACAGCCCCAGCTGAACTATACCTCTCAACTGTCCAGATTTTCAAAGAATTAATAGATTTTTGCTTCTTATTTTTGGTTTGTTCCTCATAAAATTAGTGGTTTTCTGGCAAATCATTTAGGAATGCAGTCACTAATGACACACTGAGTTTCAGACTTCATAACCTTCAGAAAAATGCATGCTAAAGTAAGACCTGTTGTTCTATCATCTGTCTCTGTTTATACTAGAGCAATTTTTAGTACTGTTTATATGTTCCCCCAATATATTTGGCCTTGTCCAGACTTATTGCATTAACAGGTTGAGAGGTACATGCAAATAAATTGCTTTATAGAATTAGGCATAGCCAAACCTCTCAACTGTCTCTGATTTTGGCTCAAATAATAACCCCTCCGCAAAATAAAAATTTTGGAAGAAAACATGGAGGGTTTACAATTAAGAAATAACTGTAATAATTAGAGTTATAGATTACTTTTATTTCAGCAGTACTAATATTAAAGTGTCCCTTCTTTGATAGGTTCCCAGCTGTATTGTGTAGCTATTTTATATTTTTACATCACATTTTTAGTCCATTTTTCAAAAAATTGTGTTTTTGTTTGGCAAATTAGTGACAAATCATTAAAGACTGAAGTTAGAAAATAATGACAGACATTTGAGTTTCAGATTTTATACCATTCAGAAAATTCATACTAATGCAAGATCTATTCTATTATCTTTCTAAGTTTATAAGAGCAATATTTTTAAAAATTGTCCTTATTTTTGGGCCTTTGTCCCACTTCTTTGTATGGCTTTGTCCAGATTTCTTGCTCTGAGGTTGAGAGGTATGACAAATGTGTCAGGGTCATCACAGTCAGCCAGAGACATTTCAAATTGTGACATACTTGTTGCACCCCACTCCCCCATGTAGTGACTCTGGATGTGTTGAAGCAAGGCAAGGAGTAGTTATGCAGTATAAATGTGCAGAGTATCCCCCCATTCAAGGTAGACACAAGTACTAGAGTGGCTTTTCATCTGTCCTTGATTTTTGCAGAATGGTCTGGTTTCTGTCATATTTTTTGTACTGTTGATTTATGCTTATTACTCAAAGTGCCTGTTGCTCTGTGTTTAAGTAGCAATACTTAATGACCATCAGGTAAGCTTGGCTGAGATTGTAAGATGCAAGTAAGCTTTAATAAGCATACTGTTAAAGAATTGCCAACATTGAAAGCCTTTCTGTTGTTGCCAAGTAGAGAATACTTAACTAGATAATGTATAAGCCTTGGGTATTGAAATGCATATGACGGTATTTGTAATAAAGGACAGGATTACATTATTTTAAGAAGCTCATTACACTTGGAGATTTCCAGTTATTTCTGCAGGCTTTACCTGTAAACTAAACAGAATGCAAGTCGTGTGGTCCATAACCTGTACAGTAATCCTTTTAAGCAATGTATCTTGAGCTTATTTCTTGTTTGCTTTTCATTTTTTACTTTGATCATGTTTTCCTCATGAAACAAGTAGATAGTTGTCAGGCAGCAGGTCTTTTCTTGGATAAGGAACATGTTTACAAGTGGGGGCATCAGAGATTTCTACTTTCAGCATGTTACTTGGTACTTTAATAAAGCTGAATATAAATTATAATTAGAACTGCAGTGCAAGAAGTGGTTTGAGTTGAGTGCTGCTTGTTTTTCTTGTACTTGATTTTGACTGGCATTCCATTAATGTATTTAAAAAAGTAATTTATTTTTTCATACCTCACAACCTTTTTGTTTCCATCTAGATATTAAGTAAGCTGTCATGCAGCCAATGCACTGAAATATTTTTATTCTTCTACACTTCATTTTGTCTTGATTGGACTCTCATAATGATGGTTTGGCACTCACGGCAGTGTATTTAGCTAGTTTTTGTGGTTTTGAGCATAGCCCCACCCCTTTCTAGTTGGCCACACCCCTTCCCATTGGCCACACCCATTCAGCTGTCTCCTGCAGCTCCCCTATGATTTGAAGTCACCAGCCACCACTGCCAGAGTGCTGGTACTTTTGCTGAGAACTTGTATTTGTATATTGCTGCATATAGAAATTAGCAAACATGCTTTCTCTCCACAAACCTAACTGAATGTATGAAAGCATCCTGTAAGAATATGGGAGCATTTGTTTTGGTCCTGTGAGTCTCTATACTCCATCATTAAGGTGAAAGGATGGTCCTTGACAGAGTTGAGGCCAGAAGGAATTAAATGTACAAAAGTTCTATGCATGTCTTGTTTAAGTGGTCTACAAAAGTGAAGCAAATGTGAGAGATATTCACCTAAATTATCATTTGTACAAAAAATGTACTCTATTTAGGTGGAAAAGAATCTTCCCTATGCATGTAGATCTTCTGAACTGCTCTGCAATTCACTCCCCAGCATAAATGTGATCTGTAAACTGGCTAATAAATCAGATGAGGTACTAGCTTAAGGAATCTAACAATCTCAATTTCTAAGATCCTCTAAAAGAACAAATTGACAAAGATGATCACTTTCAAAGTAGGCAGTTGTAGAAAATAGTACTGTGCTATGTTGTTTAAGGACTTCCTTTCACCTACTTTCTTTTTACTTTGGTTTATATATAACCTCTTTTGGATACTTTGTAACAGCTTATATTTGTTTTAGTTCAATATTCTGCTATATTTATGATGATCCAGAGGGAGGCAGAATGTAAGAAAACACCACTGTTGTCGGTGGGTTTTGATGCAGAGACAGCATTTGAGAGAGTAAGCTAGGATTTTATGAGTAGGGCAATGGAAGCATTTGCATTCCCTGACACAATAATATGGTTAATTAGGAGGACATTTGAGGGAACAGAAGAGAAAGTTAAAGTGGGGGGATTCTTCTCTGATAAGTTCTGCCTGAACAGATGAACCAGGCAGGGGTCTCCTCTTTCTCCTTTGTTATTTGTGTTATAATTAGAAGCATTATCAAAGAGACCAAGGGACTCACATTCAAGGATATAATCGAGATGGTAATCAAGAAAAGTTTTTTTTATTTGCAGATGATATTATTTTGTACCTTATAAAACCAGAAAAGGAAATTCTGTGACAGTTTCAGGTCTTTTGGGGATACAAAATTAATGAAAATAAAACAAAGCTATAAAGTATGTACCCTCACATGCACTGGTTCAGCAATACCCATATTTATGGTGCTGTGATAAAATGAAGTACTTAGGAGTACTCATTAAAAAGGATTCTGTTTTAGCAGCTGATGATATATGGGATGAGACTAAAAAAAAGATAATACAAAAACTGAGAAAATGGAAGCATCTGTTTTATGGATACTGATAGCAAGATACAAACAGTGAAAATGTTTTTAGTCCCTTTAGTTTTATACACAGGTCAGACATATTTTTTTATCAACCAGAGAAGTTGTGGATAGCAATTAAATTATTGGAGGATTTTATCTGGGAGGATAAGAGGGCAAGAGGCATGTGGGATAAGTCGATCCTTCCAATAGAACAAAACCAGTTTGGGATTGCCTGATTTGAATGGGTAAGTCGATCCTTCCAATAGAACAAAACTGGTTTGGGATTACCTGATTTGAATGGGTAAGTTGATCCTTCCAATAGAACAAAACCAGTTTGGGATTACCTGATTTAAATGGGTAAATTGATCCTTCCAATAGAACAAAACCGGTTTGGGATTACCTGATTTGAATGGGTAAGTTGATCCTTCCAATAGAACAAAACCGGTTTGGGATTACCTGATTTGAATGGGTAAGTTGATCCTTCCAATAGAACAAAACCAGTTTGGGATTACCTGATTTGAATGGGTAAACTGATCCTTCCAATAGAACAAAACTGGTTTGGGATTACCTGATTTAAAGGGGTATTTCAGAGCTACACAGTTAAGGCTCCTTTACATAGCACAAGCAGAAAGTTATAAGTCAAAGTGGAAAGAGATGATGATGATGAAACGAGGGAAGCTCAAGAAAAAAGGAGAGACTGAGATTTAGGATGTAGATCCTTAAGGAGAATAACAATAACCATTTAGAATATTATATTCAAAAGGAAGCAGAAAGTATTCTAAGAACTAAGCCAACATGGAAATGAAGAAAGGATATTCTGTTAATGGGGGTGACTGCAATTAGGGGTACAGAGAATAGGCGAGAGTGGATTGGAATTTACTGCAGAAACTTGGCAAATGAACTAAGGTACTGGGAGCAAATAATTAGAGAGGGAAAGGTAACAGAATTCAGACTAGAGATTGATATCAATCCCTGAAAGGGAAGGCAAAGTATAGCAAAGAGAAAGGAATGGGGAATCCTAAGGAAAAGACCAGCACTGGTAGAGTTTTTAGTAGACTCTAGAACAGAAGCTGCTGTTAAAAAAGTGATAATTAGTAGGGCATATAAAATATTGCACAATAACTGTATGAATCAATCAGAGGAGGTTAGAAAGGATTGGGAAGAGAGTGATTAGATAAGCAATTCACAAAGAAACAATGGGTGGATATATTTATGACTCCCAAATATGTAACATAGTCTAGAAGATTTAGGATTTTTGCTTGGAGGTGTTTGCATAAGTATTTTAAGACCCCAAGCAGACTCCAAAGAATTTTTCTTCGGGTAGATTGCAAATATTGGAGGTGTGATGGGGAAGAAAAAGGTACTTGCATATGTTTTGGGAGTGTAATGAATTGGCAGACTTTAAAAATTCCCTGTAGACTACTCTGTCAGAAATACTGCGTGAGCAAATTGGCATAACTAAGGAAATTATTTTTTTAGCTGTGATACAGAAACAAAATTATCTAGACATAGTAAGGCATTGCTGAGGTTAATTCTGGTGGTTGCCAAAAAAGGAGTTACTAGAAAATGAAATCAAAGTCAAAACCAACTATATTAGAAGTAGTAGATATACTAATAGAGATGAAAGAACTGGAAGTGGGATCTTTAGAAAACGGAAGGAGCAAATTACATATAAAAAATGGAAATTGTGGGAATAATGCATGCAGAATAAAATTTTGGACAAGGGGTGAGGTTTAAGAAAAGGCAGGAATTGAATGAGCTATGAAATGTTTGTATGACATTGACTGTATGGATGATTGTATGTGAGGTATAATGTTTGCAAATGAAAATATGCCAATACAGTTTGTTTTCATTTATATAAATGTATGATTGCCTGTGTCATAAGTGATACTTCAATAAGAATGTTTCTTGTTTAAAAAAATTCTGCTATGTTCCAACTTGTAACCATGTTAGTACTTCTTTTGATGGCTGTATTAATAACCAGGATTTAGAAAAAAATTCATTTTAAAGATGTATAAACTCAGCACATGTAGAGCTTTGTGACATTTTAATGTAACATTCAGTGACTAATGAACTGAGAATGTGTTCACACCCCCTTCCCATTTCAGTCATGATTAGCAGTCTGTCCAATAAGTTATTTTCAAATAAAAATCAGAATCTTGATATGCTGGGGAACTACACAATGAGGGAAATAGTTTCATGAAATTTAACATTTACCACCAGACCAATAATGCTAGTTACTGTATGTACTGTTTGTTTCATGCAGTGGAAATGAAACATTTATGTTGCAATGTTATGCATATACAAGCAACATATCAGAGGAATATTAAAATCCAGAAATTAGTCCTAGATACAAATGATGAAATCTTAGCTCTTATAGCATGTTAGTACTTTAATTGTTTAGACTTGTTTTTTTTCTTTCTTTCTTTCTAGAAACTTGAAGGTCAGCATCTGAAGATTAACTGTTGACAGCATATTAAAGAACAGCCTGTTCCATTAGTGCCTTTGAAGTGAGCGGGTGCATCATGTCCCAAACTAAAGGACCCACACTTGCTGCTTCTACCTTTGTATGTATTACATATTTATTTGTATTCTAAGTATGAAAATATCCAGACTGAAGGACGCTGACATTTGTTAAAAACAAACAAAAGTTCAATGTTTACAATCTCCAAAACAATTAACATAAGTAAAACTGAATATTGTTACCTAGCTTCTTTTATTGGATGAGCTATTTCATTGATGGTTATGGATTTCACCAGATCATAGTTCAAAAGTAACAGATTTCTAATCAAAATTTAAAAATACTCAAAATTTATAGACACTCTCAGAAAAAAATTATGTACATTTCTCCTTCATCAATCAGCTGGTGGCCATCAAAAGAAAATCTAAATGGCCCAAGGGGCTAAACATAATGTGTAGCCAATAGCATAACTTCCACTGAGATGGCATTCTTGTGTGACATCAGCCATTGTGGAGCAAAACTAAATAAGCTACTTTCTTTATCAGATAGTCTCCTTAGGGGAACAGTAATTTAAGGGGTTTTGTGGCTGGAGACTCTAAGTGGTTTAATGGGTTCAGTGATTAAAATCTCCTTATATCCTCTGTATGGGAATTGATTTTTCAGGTGGTTCATAATAGGACTGGACCAGTCTTCCTTACTGGTGAGACTTGCAGTCGTGTATCCCTCAGATTGTATGTTTCTCTTGGTGTGTCTCAGGTACATAGTGTTGTTAGCATGTAAGAAGTTGTTAGTGCTGGTGGGTTTCCTGGACTGATCAGGAAAGAGGGTTTTGACACCTTGTACTACATATACTATCATGTTTATGAAAGCTACACTAGAGTTGTCCACATTGTAGTGAATTTGAGTGTGTGGACTGGCTGATATACACTGCAAACCTGTTGAGTACTTTTTATTTATTATGCCTGGCATGTTCTATTTATGGTTTTGTGTTTCTTGTTACCAATAGACTGTTTTTATTTGCAATGTAACATTACCATTTGACATTATTACAGCTTGTTACTATTTTTTTTTATTTTTAACACTGTAGCTGAAGTTGTTATCCCTCACACCTGAAGTTCACTTACAAGGAGAAAAATGTGCATTTGTAATTACATGGCCCTTAGCTCCTCCACCAGACAAACATGCTATAAGACTGCAATCCTGCCTTTCTAGATGACTTAGGTGATTGGGGTCTCATGTTCCAATTGGTCAGCTAATCCCTTTCCTTCTAGCCCATTGGCTTCGACAGCTTGCTTGCATACATTAAACATTCTGATTCAGTGTGTTCTATCCATTGGCTTATGGAACACCAAGATGCCGTATGACTGGAGGTTATGCTATTGGCTATGCAAATTATGTTTAGAGCTCTTATTGGTTTTCTTTTGATGATCACTATCTGATTATTGAAGAATGAATGTCCCTAATGGTTTGTGGATGTGTTTTTGGATTTGGAATATTTCTAAGGTCTTTTTGCATAAATGCTTAACATTTGAGCTGTGATCCTGTGGAATCCATAAACATGGATGAAAGCACTCATCAAATAAAAAAGAGGAGATACATTTTCCAATTTTGTTTGCGTTGAGTTTTTAAGTATTCTCAGTAAAGTATATATAGAAGACAAATACACATACTGAACACGTTTATGGTAGCAGTTTGCATGTATTTGTTAAAAAGTGCAATTCCTTCATTAAACATGAATGACATAAAGAAAAGCCAGAAAGAATTTGCTTCTTCACAGAAAGCTAATTGCCTAAAAGACAAAATCTCAGTCATCTTTACTTCTCCAAAATGTTTTGTTATTAATAGATTTATTGTGTTTAAATCTAGAAACAGTAATAATACCAGAGTCTAGTGAAAAGATAACTAAAGTTGCATTCCTTAACACTGAAGGCTTTTTAGATCTCAGGTCTCAGTACCTTTAGCTACTCTGATAGACTAAAAGCCTAATCTAGCTCCTGAGGGGTGATGTGTGTATAACTTTCTGTGTTGTGAACAATCCAGCATTCTTTGAATACATTCACCTAAACAGGACCAGAGATAAAGCAAACACCTGCTCTATATACTTAACTCTATACTACCATGTCAACAACATCAGATGGTGCAACTAGAATATGACCCAATTTGTCCCTTACATATCAAGCAGAGTACTTCACTAGCAAACTTTAAAACTAATCTGCATAATTGGATGAGTGATTGGTAATCTCCACCCAGGATATGTGGGAAAAGCTACTTAACTGGGTACACAGTTAGCTTTCTACCAGTGATGGGTGATATGACTGTGATTCTCAATGGCCTCTATGGTCTTAAGCTTAGTGAGAACCTATGAACATGCAGAATATCTATTTAGCATTCCCAAGTTATGTATTTGTATTGCTGTTACTTTCCAATACAAAAAGATCTTTGTTGTTTTAGTAAGAGTTCAAGTAATGTAATTTTAATTGTATTAGTACCTATGTAGTTGTACAGTAATATATAATGGCATTGTCGATAATCCAGTGATATTTACTGTGCTGTTCGTAAACTC
Organism: Protopterus annectens; assembly: GCF_019279795.1. NCBI lineage: Eukaryota > Metazoa > Chordata > Ceratodontiformes > Protopteridae > Protopterus > Protopterus annectens. The sequence continues at coordinate 1,195,714,664 of NC_056747.1, read as the reverse complement.
TAGCTGCAGGCAAGGAGGAGGAAAAAGGTAATATAATTTCAGCAAGTAATCTAGATGATGCCAGTAAAAGAGGATTCTAGCTCCACAACACCAATTTAGTCATGTTCTAGTGAGTTAACCAAGGAGTGTAACATGTGCCACTTTGGTTTTTATTGCAGCTGATCTGACTTCATTCTAGACACCTCTAACATAGATATAATTTCTTAAAGTCTGCAAGGTGTAGAACTCACTTATTTTTCTTCAAGACATCTAATGTATGTACTGTTCATATTTATTAATAGCTGTATTAAAATGATGCATATTTTAGTCAACAGTAGTACAGTGAATAGGGAATCTTATTGTTTGGTATAGGTTGAATTGGAGAATAAAATCAAACACAACAATAATTCAATGTAGCCCCCTGCATTAGAAGAACAGTAAAAAAAGAATCCACAAAGAAAGAGGAAGTGCTTTACGGTCATGTTATAGAATGCAGTATTAAGAGTCTGATTTATAAAGGGTAGGAGTGTGGCCACAAACAGACAAAGGGTACGTGCATCTTGTTGCAAGCCACTTAATGAGATTCAGTCCACAAAAGAATATGACTGATAAATTACCTATTGTTAAAAGATTTCAGTTGGTATTCTGTGTTATAAAGGGAAGTAGTTAGTAAAACTAGTCTAGTTATGGGTCAGTGCACAAATATGAAAGCCATGAACCAAAGGTCAGACAGAACTGGTCAACAAAAAACATTATCATCACAGCTACCACATAAGTATACAATTTGACAGCTATTTAGTTCAGGAAATAAGTTCAAACCATGAGACAGTGTAACATTTGCAAGCAACATGTAACTCTCACTAAATTATGGTAAAATAACATATGAAAACAGGAGAGACAGTAGCTCTTTAACAAGAAGCAGAAAAAATGAGTCTTGCTAAACGTTTGTTTGCCTTTTAATTTTCAGGAAGGATACCAAACCAAATGGTGCCTGTGGTTATGTCATTCTATTTCTGTGTGAGGCCCCAAGCTTCAAAAATGTATGTTGTTGTCATTTGCAATAAAACATATCTATTTGTAGTATATATTCTTATCTAATAAACATATTTTGCTTTTTAAGTTGTTGTGTCTTTCGGCTTTTCAGTCATAATCTCATATATGCACCCAGAAAATGCAATAAAGCTTACTTTACAAAAAATAATTGTTTTGCTCTTACCCAGTTCCCCTTATTAATTATTTGCACAACTAAAAGAACAAAACTTGACTATAAGAATACCCCATTCCTCTGAATAGTTGAATTTGGAATTACATTTTCCTCATGAAACCAGGTAAACAGGTTGTCTTAGCACATGCTGCTGTATTCAATGTTCATCTGACTGCCTTTCCATTGCACGTGCTTGATGTGTGATGTGCACAGCTGTGCTTCAGTACTCCTTCAGTGCTGTGTGTTACTCACTGCTGAATGTAGCCTCACAGCAGTATTACCATGCCTCTTGGTAATGGGCATCCAGCTTCTGTTGCCAGTCCTTACATAGCACACTAGCCCACCCTACATCCTGCATAATACTTGTGTTCCATGCCACTCCTTAGCAGACTGCTTGTCCTCTAGCATCCTATATGGCATCCTGTTTCTTTGTGGTTGTCATGTTCAATACTTTTCCAGAATGTCTTTGTCTTTCTACTTTCTTATGTATATTCATTCTGTGACATCACTTTTTCACTAATGGGTAGAATTCATACACAGACTGAGTAGCAAGGCACTATGCATACTGCATGAGGGGTTCCTGATTCATAGAGATCTTGTTGCTCATAGCTGGACTCTACTTAGTAGCAAGACACTGTGCATACTGCATATGAGGGGTTCCTGATTCATAGAGATCTTGCTGCTCACAACTGGACTCTACTGAGTAGCAATTGGTTTTGGAGCCACCTGTAAATGTATTAGGCTGTGGGCAAGAGGCTTGCTATAACTGCATAGTACAAGTCATCAACATATGAATGCACAAGATCTGTGCCGAGCAGTGTATATGTGTACTCAGCAATTTAGTTGTATGCTCCAATGCATTTCAGTGAGAGAATATGAAGTATGTAAAGCAGGGATGCTTCAATCAGCTCTGATGACTGATGCAAGTAAGTAGTGCAGTGTAACGTGTGTGTGTGTGTGTGTGTGTGTGTGTGTGTGTGTGTGTGTGTGTGTGTGTGCAGTTACACACACACACACACACACACATATATATATATATATATATATATATATATATATATACACAGTATATATAGATACCACACACAAACACACATAACCACTCAAGACATAGCTTTTTTCATTTTCTAAGTGCAATAATGCCTTCTGCTATGAGAATTACAGAGAAATAATGGACTTTTCAGGGATGGGGAAGCTTTCTACCTTCAGTATCATGCCTCACAACAATTCTGGATGGTCCATTATTTCCCGGTAATGCCCACTTTTTCCAGGCATTGTAGATTGTGTTTTACATGGAGCATGCTGATTACATTCCGAATCAAATTTATATACCTGTCTGACATCAAAGGGATCCATAAAAAGTGCTGTTATCCATGGCTTTCTGAGATGCCATGATGTAATCTCACACTACAGCATATATAGGGGCCTCTACTAAGCAATGGTGAGTAGCTAAAATGACTTTGCAACTTAAAACACTTCTTCCTGCCACACAACAGAAACTCACTGCCATACAAAAAAGGTAGCCTGAAGTGTTTAACAGCATCAAAAACTATTAGTCCATCAGATGTATGCTTAGCTCCTTGTTGAAACACACCATTACCCTATTTTTTTTTTCTGCAACTGCTGCTAGATCAGTTGAAACTCCACATACTATGAACAACTATGATCAGAAACCCAGTCATTAACGCACTAGTTATGTTCTTAACATGGATGGAGGGCAGGAAACAGAATGGGACAAAATTAGAAAAGTACAAATATGCCTCATAATCCCACAAACACACACTGTCTCTGATATAACACTTGCCACAGGAAGTGGTGAATAGAGCTGACTTTACTTCTGCAACTCCTTATTTGTGCATTTTTTATCTCATGAAGTAACCTATCAGGTAGGTAGTAGCAGCTGTAACAGGCAATCTTTGCTAACAGGGTTTCCGTGTTACAAAAACAATATAAGCCACATATTAAGGAACAGACAGTCCCCACTTTCATTTTCTTTTCTGAAGTGAAAAAAAGATTAAAGTGGGTTAAGTGCGTGACAATTCACTATATAAAGCCAACTAATAATTTTACTGAATTTTGTTGTATTCAGACCACATTCCATTTGCGTGTTCTCTTGTTCCTGTGTTCTTCTATGCTAAAAGATAAAAAAATTCTTACATTTTGTTAATGAATTATATTTATCTTTTACTTGTTTAAATAAACTCAACTATGTACATTACCTCATTTTCTACGTAAAGTCATAACACTAGCTTTTGTTTTTTTTTAATTTGTTTTCTGTGATACAGCAGTGATCTCCACACACCTGTGCAGTGTCTGGCTGGTTAAATGGCTCACCTAGAGTCACACAGATAGGCACTGGAGGCTGAAGGAATCACATCTTGCACCTCTGGACCACAGGAAACAACTCCTTAATCCTCTAAGCCAACTGCCAGACAATAAGCAATATTGCCATATTACTATTGTGATGTTGTTTAATATAGAATAATGTCTGTTGTTTGTGGCCCTGGCCATAGCTAAGAAGAGTCTGTGGACCAGCCCACATGCTCATTTAAAAATATCCAAGTTAATTAATAAAATCAATGCAAAAAATAGGCGGCATACTGTAATTATTAGGATATCTGGGTGTAAACCTGGAAACTGAAGTTTGAGTCCAAAACTCCCCTTTTGCATACTGTGTAATGCGTAACTCACTTAACATCTTTCTACTGCAAATCCTGTGGGAACAATACACATCTTAGTATATCATTCTTAAATGAAGCATTTTCTCTTCACTTCTCATGGCAATGGAGACTTGGAGACTTGAAAGCCTTAATACAAACTATGTTAATTGTGATGCCTGGATTCAAACAGAAAGAGAAACGAAATAAGATGATTCTGAGAGGAAATTGTGACTAGGCCAAGAGCTATATTTTCTTTAGATTTTTTATTCTTGTCTCTGCCTCACTTAGAAAGAGCACACCATTGTTAGTAGAGAAATCAGGGTTGTCAGTCTAAATTTGAGCAGGATACTGGCACCAAGCTTCATGTTCAGTGTAATAGTCAAATGCAACCTTCCATGTTTGCAAATGCAGTAAGTTAAATCACTTGACTGCCAATTTTAAGGTCATTCTTGGTTAGCAATAATGGTGAAAATGCCATCTGAAAGGAAGTCATTCCCTTACCTTCTTTACACGCTAAGTGTAATCACATCTGAAAGATACCCCCTCCCCAGTGCCGGATCATGGTCAAATGGGACACTAGGCAGGATAATGGCCCAGGCTTGAAGAATAAATTGTCTACGTTACATTAACTGTAATATTGCCATAACATTTCCTGAACTAGATCAGCTGTGTAATAGCGAATGGCTGGCAAACAACAACAAATGGTTCATAGTTACTAGGCATGCAGTACTGGAGAACATTAAGGAGCCTAGCCAAACTTCCCGGTTGCTCCAAAGCACTGCTTCGTTATGTGAACTGCTCACTGTCACATAGTAGGTAAATGAAAGTAGAACTATTCAAACCCTACACCACTGTCACAGGTAGCAGCTCATTAACAAATTGGAGCTTTAGCCGTCTGTGGTAACTGCCACAGCAACAGTTTTTAACTAAATAGTGAAATCCTTTACAGTCCAGTCTTACAAAGGAGACAGTATTACAGCAGTATGCAACAATGGCTACACAACTGATGCTGAAAATCAGACAGTTCTGATCAACACTCCAAATAATGCAAATCATGTGACCTGATAAATGTAAACCCTTTTGCAGTAGCTGGAGGCTGTAAAGCAGGTACTGCAAAAACATATTACTGAAATGCAATATGTTTGACTACTAGGATGCAGCATGCAAGACTTTATTAAACAATCTAGTCCTAGTAATGAATTAATTTATTCTGTACTGCAATGAATATAGCAAAACAGTTAAAGAAAATATAAATACTGCAGCAGCTTTTGTTCAGCAACCAACAAGTCATACAAAAATCAGAAATATTACTGCATAAAACATACATTTTTTGGAGGGTGGCTTACATGCTTGCAGGACATCTATATCTCATTTTTGACCTCCCCATGTTTTTCCTGTTATCAAGAATAGCTGTCTCATCTGACATTACTCAGTACAGGTCTGACCTACATGAACGGTTAATAGTGCTGCATTGCTGCAGTGTACATTTACAGAATCAACACAGCTGGATTGTGGACAAACATGCCCCTATGCAAGGTAATGAATCAGGTCACTGCCAGCCATAGCAATATCCTGTTACTTTGCTGTCTCTTCCTAGTTATCACGAACACTGTTCAACCTTGTCAGTGCACATACTGTTTTCCTCTTTTCTTTTTCAGCTATCACAGAGATTTGTATTTCATTTAAAACAAATTCTACAGAAAAAATGCTGACGTCTATTTCCTATGCAAAACAAAACAAAACACTTTCACATCGAAAACAGGCTTAGCATGAGAAACACCAAACTTCTCTTCCCTCAAAGCTCACACTTATTGAAAATTCATCTGGCAGCCTATTAAACTACAAGAGATGTGCTGGGATTCATCCTCAAATAGCAGATAGTTAAATACTAATTTAGCCTCTATGTGATGGGTGCATGAATTCAAAAGACAAATGGGTAATGTATTCACTGACAGCCTGGGACAGCCCACTGGACACAAGTATCCCTTTTCAGGAGCAGCCCAGGTGCACTGTCTGCTGAAGTAACTTGGCAGAGTCACACGGAAGACAAATGAAGGCTGAATTGATTATACCATGTACTATAAGAAGCAGCTGTTTAATAGCTTCCTAACGGTAAATGAATACAGCCACCCAGTTCTCATGGTGTATCATGCTGTGTTCTACTTTGAAAAGCCAAAATATTTGGTTTCAATGCCAAAAACCATGCCATAAGTATCAGCTAAAATGTCTTTTATTGAATTACTGAGTGCTTTCGTCCCTATGTATAATCCCTGGGACTTTTTCAGAGTAAAAAGCAATCTATCATTCCACTCAACCTTAAATACACTCACTTTGTGTAACAGTCCTCCCCTTTTGATGCCATCATCTTACTTATTACAGTCTTAAAGAGATCACCATATACAAAATATAAACATTGCAATATTAAAATACTAATTGAACATTTTAAAACATTGAAAACTGTTAGAATAAAAATAAAAGTTAAAACAGTTACATTATATACAATGCTTCTTATCTTATAATGTGTACCCTGCCCATTGAACAGTTGTTACATGATAAAACCTTGGGTCATTTGTTACTTTCTTATAAACAAGTAACCTAGCTGGGTGTTTATATCATCTTCAAACCTTGAGCTGCCAGTTTAAATGTTGTAAGCTAACTGTGAATGTGATATGTACCTATAAATATCTATCTGTCTTAAAAAAACACTGACTGATTTAAACTTTAAAATACTTGATATAGAAATTGTGTCATTAAGACCGTGGGGACCTATGGCGTTGGTCTTAATTTGCCAGAATAATTCCTTGCTTTCTAATTTTAACTTCTATGGTCCATTGTTCTCATTCTACTTTATCACCTCTAACAGAAAAAACTTAAACTGATGCCCTGGATTTTGGTGTGTATGCTTCCATAGGGTATTAGAGTGGTCTCCTGCTCTGACGGCATAGGTGTGCTCATAGACTGAATGCCCTTTCATTCTTACCAATATAGATATTTGCACGCAAACTACATGTAGCTATATAGACCACCCCTTTTGTATAACAACTCAAGTATATGTGTGGGCGGTGTATACAAAAACTATTTATTTTAATTTCACTACCTTCCTGTATCAAATCACAGTATTTACAATTCCCACATTAAAAAGTCCCTGTCTTTACTCTTGTACTTTTGTTTTCACCCTGTAATCTTTCAGTGTAGTTTTTGATACACTAGTCTTTTCTGTAGATTTTACATGAACCTTGTCCTATTGTCATTTTATCCACCAAACCTATGTCAAAGACTTTACAATTTTTTTTAAAATTATCTCCCATCCTATTAATGTCCCTATTGTAAGTTAACACTAGTCCCTTTTCAAATTCAGTCTCCACCGATGTAGGGGTATTAAGCTGAGTTGTGGGGTTGTCTTCTTTATGAGCCCAAATTAATGGGATGTAAATTCTCAAAACTCTTTTCCTGTGTACCTCTATGAATATACTATATAGGAATTCATTAGGGTAACCTCTACTGACAACCATAGATTTGAGTCACTCTCTTTGAAAAAAGTCTCCATTTTGGTAATTATTTGTGCAAATCTGACGAACTTTCACTTGGGCTCTTTTTTGATGAAGTGGATAATAACTATCAAAGTGTAATAATGTGTTAGCTTACAATGCTTAAAGCAGCAGCTCAGGGTTTGAAGATGATATAAACACTCACCCGCTAGGTTACTTGTTTATAAGAAAGTAACAAATGACCCAAGGTTCTAGCACGTAACAACTGTTCAATGGGCAGGGTACACATTATAAGATAGGAAGCATTGTATATAATGTAATTGCTTTAATTTTTAATTTTTATTCTAACAGGTTTCAATATTTGAAAATGTTAAATTAATAGTTTAACATTGCAATGTTTGTATTTTGTAAGTGGTGATCACTTTAAGAGTGTAATAAGTAAGATGATGTAATCAAAAGGGGAGGACTTTAACACCAAGTGAGTGTATTTAAGCTTGAGTGGAATGATATATTGCTTTTTACTCTGAAAAAGTCTCAGGGATTATATACAGGGGATGAAAGCACTCCATAATTCAATAAAATACATTTTAAGGAATATTCACAGCATGGCTTTTGGCATTGAACCCAATATTTTGGCTTTTCAAAATGGAACACAATGGGATAGTCTAGACTAGGCGGCTGCATTCATTGTACTGGTAGGAAGGTTTTGCTTTGTAAAGTACTGATTCTGAGTCCTGGCATCCCTACCTTTACCGGTAACTTCCAAAGTATTCACCCAGTAACCATGAGGAGGTGAATAACAGCTGCTACATCATGCAGTATCAGTTTCATTCAGCAATGGGAAACCTCACCCAGTTAAGTGAGCAGCTGACTCAAAAGATGTAGAATGTTTCATCTGTTGGAGTGTATGGTAGAACTGGAATTAACAGCAATATGGGTTTTAGTACACAGAGTGACTCCATTGGAAGGTCAGGGCCTTGGGGCATTACCCCGGCCCAGGGAACAACACGCACACAACACAGAACAACAGGGGACTACAGGAACAGTCATGGACATGGAGCAGCAACCAACCCAAAGAATGGACAGCAATTTAATGAGAAATATCAACTTGGGTGAGTGGTTGCATACTAGACATCATTTTACTACTGATGTTAATTCACAGACCTTAAATAGCGGCTTATCTGTTAAAAAACAATTGTTCTTATTCGAGGATAAGCTCACGATGTATTGTAAACTTCAACTGGAAAATTATTACTTCCATGAATGTATGAGAGTGAAAGTAGTGCCAAAGGGTTTACAGACATGGAAGTTTCCCACGGGTTTAAGGGAAGAGTCTGAATTACACAAATAATTACTGACTATGTCCGAGAGGCATGTATTTGAATTAATATAAACATTAATGAAAAACAATCAAAGGACAATAGATTCTTTAGAAAATGAAATTAACCAGGTGGACAGTAGCATTAAACAGGATTTAGTGTTTAGACATTATAAGAATGAAAACTTGAACTTATTCAAAAAAGTGGACACTACTATCAAGGCCCGGGTTAACAATGACTGCCACCAATACTGTTGGCCAACAGGGTGCTGGCGGAAATTGGGCTACTGTTGGCCGAAGGAGGAGAAGAGGCGGAAGGCATGCCCGAAGGCAGGTAAAGGCTAGGACTGTGATAGTGAGGGTCGGAACTTTGAATGTTGGCAATATGACTGGTATAGGGAGGGAGCTAGCTGATATGATGAACCGAAGGACAGTTGGTATATTGTGTGTGCAAGAGACAAGATGGAGGGGGAGCAAGGCTAGGTGTATTGGAGGCGGTTTCAAATTGTTTCATCATGGTGTGGATGGGAGGAGAAATGACGTAGGCATTATCCTGAAGGAACAGTATGCTAAGAGTGTTTTGGAGGTGAAACGAGTGTTGGATAGAGTGATGTTTATGAAGCTGGAAATTGATGGTGTAATGATGAATGTTGTTAGTGCATATGCTCCACAAGTTGGGTGTGCGATGGATGAGAAAGAAAAATTTTGGAGTGAGTTGGATGAAGTGGTGATGACTGTACCCAAGGGTGAGAGACTGGTGATTGGAGCAGATTTCAATGGGCATTTGGTGAAGGGAACAGAGGGGATGAGGAAGTGATGGGTAGGTATGGTGTTAAGCAAAGGAATGCAGAAGGTCAGATGGTAGTGGATTTTGTGAAAGGATGGACATGGCTGTGATGAATACGTATTTTAACAAGAGGGAGGAGCATAGGGTGACATACAAGAGTGGAGGAAGATGCACACAGATGGATTACATCTTATGTAGAAGGGCCAGTCTGAAGGAGATTGGAGACTGTAAAGTAGTGGCAGGGGAAAGTGTAGTTAGGCAGCATAGGATGGTGGTTTGCAGGATGACATTGGTGATCAAGAAGAGGAGGATGAGTGTGAGGGCAGCACCAAGGATCAAATTTTGGAAATTGAAAAAGGGTAATTGTGAGGTGATGTTCAGGGAAGAGTTAAGCCAGGCACTGGGTGGCAGTGAAGAGTTACCGAATAGCTGGGTAACTACAGCAGAGCTAGAAAGAGAGATGGCTAGAAGGGTGCTTGGTGTGACATCTGGAAAGAGGAAGGAGGACAAGGAGACCTGGTGGTGGAATGAAGAAGTACAGGAGAGTATACAGAGAAAGAGGTTGGCGAAGAAGAAGTGGGATTGTCAAAGAGATGAAGAAAGTAGACAAGAGTATAAGGAGATGAGGTGCATGGCAGAGAGAGGTGACGAAGACTAAGGATAAGGCGTATGAAGAGTTGTATAAAAGGTTGGACACTATGGAGGGAGAAAAGGACCTGTACCAATTGGCTAGACAGAGGGTCTGAGCTAGTAAAGATGTGCAGCAGGTAAGGGTGATAAAGGATAATGAGGGAAACGTACTCACAAGTGAGGAGAGTGTGTTGAGCAGATGTAAAGACTACTTTGAGGGGTTGATGAATGAAGAGAATGAGAGGGAGAGAAGGTTGGATGATGTGCAGATAGTGAATCATGATGTGCAGTGGATTAGCAAGGAGGAAGTAAGGATAGCTATGAAGAGGATGAAGAACGGAAAGGCTGTTGGTCCAGATGACATTCCTGTGGAAGCATGGAGGTGTTTAGGTGAAATGGCAGTGGAGTTTTTAACTAGATTGTTTAATGAAATCTTGGAAAGTGAGAGGATGCCTGAGGAATGGAGAAAAAGTGTTTTGGTACCGATTTTTAAGAATAAGGGTGATGTGCAGAGCTGTAGTAACTACAGAGGGATTAATCTGATCAGTCACAGCATGAAGTTATGGGAAAGAGTAGTGGAAGCTAGGTTAAGGAGGGAGGTGATGATTAGTGATCAGCAGTATGGTTTCATGCCAGGAAAGAGCACTACAGATGTGATGTTTGCTCTGAGAGTGTTGATGGAGAAGTACAGAGAAGGTCAGAAGGAGTTGCATTGTGTCTTTGTGGATTTAGAGAAAGCATATGACAGGGTGTCTAGACAGGAGTTGTGGTATTGTATGAGGAAGTCGGGAGTGTCAGAGAAGTATGTAAGAGGGGTACAGGATATGTACAGGGGTAGTGTGACAGTGGTGAGGTCTGCGGTGGGAGTGACGGATGCATTTAAGGTGGAGGTGGGATTACATCAAGCTCTGAGCCCTTTCTTATTTGCAATGGTGATGGACAGGTTGACAGACGAGATCAGACAGGAGTCCCCGTGGACTATGATGTTTGCAGATGACATTGTGATCTGTAGTGAGAGTAGGGAACAAGTGGAGGAGACCCTGTAGAGGTGGAGATAAGCCCTAGAGAGAAGAGGAATGAAGGTCAGCAGGACTAAGACAGAATATATGTGTGTGAATGAGAGGGAGGACAGAGGAATGGTGAGGATGCAGGGAGTAGAGGTGGCGAAGGTGAATGAGTTTAAGTACTTGGGATCAACAGTTCAGAGTAATGGTGAGTGTGGAAGAGAGGTGAATAAGAGAGTACAGGCAGGATGGAGTGGGTGGAGAAGAGTGTCAGGACTGATTTGTGACAGATGAGTACCAGTAAGAGTGAAAGGGAAGGCCTACAAGAGGGTAGTTAAACCAGCTATGTTATACAGGTTGGAGACAGTGGCATTGACAAAAAGGCAGAAGTCAGAGCTGGACGTGGCAGAGTTGAAGATGTTAAGATTTGCACTGGGTGTGACGAGGATGGACAGGATTAGGAATAAGTATATTAGAGGGTCAGCCCAGGCTGGAAGGTTTGGAGACAAAGCCAGAGAGGCAAGATTACGTTGATTTGGACATGTGCTGAGGAGGGATGCAGAGTAGATTGGGAAAAAGATGCTAAGGATGAAGCTGCCAGGTAACAGGAAAAGAGGAAGGCCTAAGATAAGGTTTATGGATGTGGTGACAGAGGACATGCAGGCGGTTGGTGTGACAGAGCAAGATGCAGAGGACAGGAAGAAATGGAAACAGTTGATCTGCTGTGGTGACCCCTAACGGGAGCAGCTGAAAGAAGAAGAAGACTGTGGAGGGAATAAAAATTAAAAATGGTAAAAAATTGATCAGAGATATGGATGAATACAGTAATAAGAAGGCATACCGATGACCTAATGTAAAAGTTAGGGAGAGTTTATGTGATCAAGAGGTGGTTTTAGAGATAGGGAAGTTAATACTGACCACGATGTAGACCCTTTAGTCTCACCCCATCCTCTCAGGAGATCAGAGAGGTTGCAAAATCAGAGAAAGAAGAGGAGGTCCTCCCCTTGGTTTCTGAATGTTTGAGGGAACATTGGGGTGCTGCCCCTCAACCACAGTGGCCAAGGAAAATGAATCTTATGGGTCACTGTTACAGGGATTAACAACTAATGTTATAACTAATGAACATGGTGATTTCAAAATATACAATTTTAGCAATTTAGAATTGAAAAAGAAACATGCAGACCTGACTGAAAGGGGAATGACATTCGTTCCCACTAGAAAAGCTAGTTTAGTATCAACTATAATAGATCTGAATTTGTAAATGAGAAAATTGAATTTGTCTGTTCTATTTTTTGGCAGAATTCCACACTGGCCAGAATTATGTTTTAAGGAAGTTGAGCACTTTTAATTCACCTTACACCCTGTCATTTCATTATTTGAGAAGTTAAGTGAATTTGATATGCTCTACCTTTTTAAGGATCAGGGTGTGTAGCTCAAACTTCACACAGGAAGAAAAAACATACTGTTTGTTCAAATAGAGAAATCAGACTAAAGAAACCAGATAAAAGGGGTGGCCTGGTAGAGATGAATAGAACTGACTGTAATATGAATATTGAGACGTTTTCTGAACATTATGAAGCATCTAAAATGAACTGAATATCGCTTATAGTAAAACTGATAGCTTACTATATGATCTATTGATGCAAGGAGGAATTAAAATCATTTGGAATACAAGTTCTTGAGAAATGATCACCCACGAATTCCGGGTATTTTCTAAATTCCAAAAATAGATAAAAATCAAACTGACCCTCCTTTACAGCCCATAGTTGATGCTAAAGGCTGAAAGACACATGGGATAGCTAAGCATACAGTTGTCAAACTTAAGGATGTTCTATTAAGTAAGAAACACATATTTAAAGATTCATGGGACATTTTAAAGAACATCAAGGGGGACATGTACACTGAGAACGTATTAAAGGTAACAATAGACGTTAAAGATCTTTTCTCAGTTATTCCACAGAAGACAGGTTTAAATTGATTTTCTGAATACTTGGCAATAAGTCACAGTTTGAGGATCTTTTTGGAGATGGTGTTAGACAACAATTTCATATTCTTTGAGGGGAGGCATTTACAAGCAAAGAACAGGGGTGGTGATGGGGGCGGTGTGACAAAAAAAGTGACAAACTCACATCTATGTTTATCAATAGAGGTTACCCCAGTGAATTCCTAAGTAGTATATTCACAGAGGTACACAGGAAAAAAGCCTCAGGAATTTACATCCCATTAATCTGGGCTCATGAAGAAGACTACCCCCACAACTCCGCCTAATACCCCTGCACAGATGGATACTGAATTTGAAAAGGTGACTAATGTTAACTTACAATGGGGACACTAATAGGGTGAGAGATATTTTTAAGAAAAAACTAGAAAGTTTTTGACATAGGTTTGGTGGATAAAATGGCTAGAGGACAAGGTAAACATATAATCTACAGAAAGGCTGTTGTATCAAAAATTATATCGAAAGATTACAGGGTGAAAACAAAAGTACAAGAATAAAGTAAGGGAGTTTTAAATGCAGTCATTGTAAATACTGTAATCTGATACAGGAAGGTAGTGAAGTTAAAATAAAGGGCTTTGGTATACAACGCCCACACATATACTCGAGTTGTTATACAAAATGTGTGGTCTGTATAGCTACATGTAGTTTGTGTGCAAATTTATATATTGGTAAGACTGAAAGGCATACCTCTCAACCTGGAAACATCAAAAATCTGGACAAGGTCCATGAAAAACATGTCCAAATCTGTATGCTGATTAACATCTAATTTGCATATATAATTATGTAACCCCACCCACTCCAATGGAATTGTGGGATACCAACTTTCAAATGCAAACTGAAGAGCAGACAACCAAAAATATGGCACTAGAGTCCCCCTGCAGCCATTCCAATGTCCCATTACCTGGCTATTTTGCCCCATTTACCATAAACACTAATGTGTGCATACTGCTTTACTAATACAATGATTATATGGATTTTATTTTTACATTTTATATATTGTAGGAGGGACTGATCAGAATAAAAGGATTGCATGCATACGAAAACAGAGTGGGAACTGGAAAAGGATATTTCTGAGGAGATAGGAGCCAAGGGAATGAATGGATAAACTAAAAGAATGGAAAGCAAAGGAAAGAGAATATGGGCAAATGCACCAATGAAAGTGGGTGACTGCATTAATAGAAAGAAGCAGCAAGAAAAGACAGCAGAATAAAAAAATAACTGCAGAGGACCGGAGTATGAAAGGAATGGCACAAAGAGAATGGCAGTGTGTAGATGTGTAATAAAAGTTCAGTGCTTTAGCAAAAACAAGGTAAAAGCTTATTACTAAGCAGCAACTAAAGTACATTTATACAAACAACTAACACCAGATGTGTGTTGAGTATGAGTGTGTATATATTCCCCGTTGTAACAAAACAATTCTCCAGTCCATAGCCATTTAATATTCTTCCCTACTTACCAGCTCATCTGAAACTGCACCTCAGTTGCTTATTTTGTGAAAAACTTTTCTGGTTGTCATTTGCTGTTATAGTGGGGCACATAATACAATAATGCCCTCCCATCCCAGGTTGTGAGTCAGTCTGTTTATGCACAACGTCTGCCCTCTTACTGCCCTACTCATTTCCTTTTTCATGCAGCCAGTATGTATTTTAAGTATACCTTTAGCATGTCTGGTTTGTATTTAAAAATTCTGATGCCATTTGCAGTTACAGGTCTATACCTATACTGGAGAATCAGATTATTGGTGCGAGTAACCGTGGCAGCATGCTGAGCATTCACTATGCAATCTCTTTCTCAAAATAAGCAACAGTACTTGTGAAGGATTCCCCTAGTGTTTTTCTTCCTCTCATTCAGTCTTCCTCATGTTTCCATGGGTCCCTAGCCTGATATATTTTATTATAGAAGCTCCATATTGCCTCTTTGATGCCTTATTTCTCATATCTCTGCACTGCCATTCCCTCTCAACCCTTCTATACTCTAGCTCTGCTTTCTCTTGTGCAGCTTCCATGCCAAAAGCCTTCCCAATTTTTCCCCCATGTACCCATCACTATAATACCAGTCCCATCTCTGCTACTTTATTTTCTCTCTCCATTGTTTATCTTTATATTTTGTTCCCTTATAAGTACTTTCCACCATTACATCTCCTGCCTTCTCTAAAATACATCAAATGAAATCTGCCCTTTCCAGGCACATTTAACAGCAGTCCATCATGTGCCTGCCTTTCCTATTTCCTTTATTGAATTCAGCCCCAGCACCTCCCTCCTGCAACATACTTTCACCCTTTATTCTTTTTTCTCCACCATTCCAAAACCGAGTTTCAACTTCCACCATTTTTCATCTCCTCCATCTTCCTTCATTTTAACTTACAGCCTCACTAAAGCATGATTCAACAGATTCCTATCTCCTATTTCCACTTTCTTAACCATACATGTTATTTCCCCTATAAGAATTTACCTATCTAATCTACCTCCCTGTTTTTCTTCCCATCTAGACAGAGAGAGAGAGAGAGAGAGAGAGAGAAAAACAGAGAGAATATTTCCTCTTTAATTTCTCCATCCTCCTCCATATATCCCCCCATCCCTCATTATTCTCCCATCCTGTCACCGCTTTCTGTGCTTTCCTGGTCTTCTCTGTACTTCCTTATTTTTTTATCCCACAGGGAATCTACAGACAGATTGAAATCCCCTCCAATTATTTCAAACTCATCTCTTCTAGCAGTTCTAAATCTTACCTCATGAAATTCCCCGAAGAACTGGGAGAATCATCACTAGGACTGCAAATGTAACAAATCTTTCATTTCTTCACAAAATTCTCTATTCACGCTATTACCCATCTCCCAGTGGAATTTTTTGAAACATTACAAACTTTTGCTCATAAACTTTTCCTAACCAGAATCATTGCAGTCCATGTCCTTCTACCTGTCATGGTACTATATCCATAAATAGACCATTGTTTCCCTAGCTTCCATGCTTTCTTTTGTTTCACCTTTGTTTATTGAAATAACATCACATCTCTACTTTTTCTATTCAGTCTCTTAATTAACGTTTTCCCTTTTCATTGGATATCCCATTCATACTGCATTCTATGTAAGTACTTTCAGCAGTCTCTCCTGTATACCCCCCTTGCCCTCCCCCAGAAAATACTCCTTCTATAGACTTATCTCTCATCTCCTCTTCCTGAGCTGAATCTATTCAGATTTTTGACACTCCCTGTCTCTATAGCCAGCAAACAAAATCTCCTTTCCACACAAGGTGAGTTCTGCCTGCATCCTGCATGGAATTATGCTATTCACCATTTATTTGTTCATAACTCCAGTTCCCAATAATGAGTTACTGCACATCCAAGGAGCAAGCCCTCCATCTTTGGCCCCCACTATTTCACTGCATAAAATAAACTAGCCTGTCACCTACCCCCTGTATTTTGTGCTTCCAGACATCCATGGGTTGTACTGGCAAACCTCAAACAGTAAGGTTGGTGAAGGCCTATAAACAGCACAATTAACAGTCATAAACTATATCAGAAGATCCACACCTGCATGAAGTATAAATGGAAAAATACTTTACATAATGTTTGCAAAGCTGATGAACCCATAAAATGCACTCTTGTCAAGATGCAGTCCAGCATATAACTTGTCTATAGCCCAATGTAAACATGCAATTAACAGTTTCTTACAGAGGTAGGGTCACAGGTCCCTCCTCATTACAACAAGTTAATAAGAGATTCATACTGTTTTCGTTAGTTATTGGTCAGACAACATATACCACACATTAGTACCCATATTTCACAGTTTATCTTTCAGCAGAGACAAAGGTAACCCATCATAGGTGCACCTTATTAGGATAAACTGTAAGGATGACCACTTTACCCCCCCTACAAATAACTATATAAATCTTACAATATTAGATTTATTTCCAGTTTTAGGTGACAGACTTGACGGTATAGCTAGTTCTGCCCAACCCAGTAAATTATATTTTTGTACCCAAAAGCTATACTGTCACTTTAGCAGTGATAATTGTGCGTAAATACAAAAATAAAACTTTAGCAGAGGTAGCTGTGTATAAATAAATAAAATAAAACTTTTGGTTCAGTAAATGTTAATTGTACCACATCAGCAAAATGTCATACATATACATTGTATTTAGAACTGATTTTTTATGGGCATAAAAATTTAAATAAGTCTGACTTACACTGAATTTACATAAAAAAATAATGCACTCTTACTGAGCAGCTGAGCCTGAGATGCAATATGCTTGCAATCTTGTCGCATCCACTGTTGCTGTTAACATCATCGGGGGACAAAACAAGCATCCAAACATCAGAAATTCTGTTTTGCCTGCATTAAAGTGAGTGCTGCTGTTGATGGACTTCCCTGTAATTGCGAGCGAGATTTCCCGCTCGCATTTGCAGCCAGACCAGCTGGAAATGACAACGTGAGCTCCTTGAGCTCATTTCCGACTGGCTGGTAGCCCTGACGGAGCTGATGTCATTGTGCATGTGATGCCGTCAGCTCCGACAGCGCGGTATTTTAAAAACGTAAAAAATAAATGAAAAAAATCGGGACTGATGGGGTGCCACTCGGGAATCGTGGCACTCCTTCATTTAGACACCAAAAACTCAGTAAAAACCGAGTAATTCGTTATGGTTGAGAGGTATGCTCAATGGGCATTCAAGGACTGGATCTACTGGTACATGTATGCTGTCAGAGCAGGGGACCACTCTAATGCACTATGGAAGCATACACACCAAAATTTAGGGCATCAGTTTAAGTTTTTTTGTGCTGTAGTTGATTAACCAGAATGAGAGAGGGGGACCGTGAAAGTTAAAATTAGAAAACAAGGAATTAAACTGTCAAACTGAGACCAATGCAACAGGCCCCCATGGTCTTAATGACACAATTTCTATAGCAAGTATTTTAAAGTTTAAATCAGTCAGTGTTTTCTAAGACCACTACGTATTTATAGGTACATATCACATTCACAATTAACTTACAATGAAATCAGATATACCTGTTCCTCAGACTGCTGCAGAGAGATTGACCTACTACCAGCTGTGATACTGAGAAAAGATAAGTGTTTATTCGCATTTTTTTTGTCTGCATTTTGATTTAATATCTCTGTAATCTGTACAACTGTACTTATTCTTCTTCTTGTGTGTTATAGCTGTATATCTCTCAGTGTTGACCTCAGTTGTAGTGAAATCCTTTATCTGGAGGCCTTGTCTGTTTTCGCAGTGGCAGTACGTTTTCAGAACTAGTTTCATCGGCCAAAGTATTCCTGCATCTGTATTGTTTGGTTTCTGTCCTGTGTTTTAAATCAGATCTACCTGTTGCTCAGGCTGCTGCAGAGAGATTGACCTACTGCCAGCTGTGATATTGAGAAAAGATAAGTGTTTATTCTCATTTTTTGTCTGCATTATTTAATATCTCTGTAATCTGCACAACTGTACTTATTCTTCTTGTTTGTCTGCACCCACCCTCCCTGTTCTTGTTTTGGTGTTATTGTTGGTGGCTCTGGAACTGCCTGCCCCTCCTGTAAGTCTGTATTTGAACACTCCTCCTGAGTCCATCTCATTTGCTCACTTAACTGAATACAGTGAGATCATATTCTGAGTCTAGTGTTCACTCTACATAATACAGAGAGAAGATTTGAGAAGGCCAACCCACTTAGGTTCTTCCTTCCTCTCTCCTTGCACTTTACTAACAAAAAAAATTCATATGCTTTTACTGTATTTGTGTTTCCTCCTACTTTATTTTGCTTTTGCCTCTTCTTAAAAGTACTCAATTTTATTTATTCTGCTGCACTTATTGCTGCTTGGTGGTAGCCTGATTAAATTGTAACTGTTATTCTAAGTTTTTTGGTTTATGCACTTGAGCTTCATACCAGTTGTTTTATATTAAGAAGGTTTGTGGTCTGCACTGTTGTGGCAGGACAGGTAGCTTACATCCTTCTAAGCTAGGAATTGCTGATTGAAAGTTCAGTGTCTGCTATTCCAAAAGTGTATTAGTTCTGGTTTAAGCATTTGGGCTTCAGGCCAGTTATTCTACATTAAGAAGGTTTGTGGTCTGCACTCTTGTGGGAGGAGAGGCTGGATTCTGCCCTTCTGAGCTGGGAATTTCTGGTCACAGGCTTATTGTGCCTGCTTATTCAAACTGTTTCTTTCTGAAATTGGTGCGCCTTGTTGCTGAAGCATAGTACCAGATTCAGGACTGCTGAATCTAGCTTTGTTTGTATAACTTGAGCAATGATCCAGGCCATCTTTTCTGGAGAAGGTTCCCCTTCACCCTAGTAATGGGAGTGTGCCGTTAGAACTTGTCTGATTGAAGACTGTTGGAACAGGGCTCAGTTTTGAGTTTTTTCTGGTTAATTGGGTAACTTGTTTAAATCAGATTGTTCGTTTTCTATTGTTTTATATATATATATATATATATATATATATATATATAAAATTGCACTTTATTCACCTGCTTTTACTGTATTTGTGTTTCTTCCTACTTTATTACTAGGGGCATTGACTACAACTCTGAACTGAGATATATAACAATAAGCATCTTTTTATGCGCATTTAAATTGTTTTATTAATTGTATCTGCTTTATTTTCTGAAGAAAAAAAATACTTTGTTTCCCACCTTTCTAAGCTAGTATAGTCCAGTTTTCAGGTTAGTGCTGAATTCAGGGCTGTGTTACAAATCTCTGTGTTTGCCCATACCTTACTTGGATAGAAGGAAGTTTCTCTGTTCACCTGTGAGAGAGGGGAGCTTTGAGCAGCCTATCTGTCCCTGGAGGAGTGGTTTCAGCCCAGAAAGTGGTAGTTTATTGGCCATTTTGGGCTAATTTCTATCTCTTTCATTTCCCTGCTATAAAAACTGCATTTGCCCAGTTCTGCGTGCTGGGCAGCGCTGGTTAGGTAGAGTATAACTATTCCCGGCTCCACAAAGTCTCCTCTTCAATGTTTCCCTTGGAACTAGGCAAACTTTCAACTTAAGCACTCAAGCCATTCATTTCTTAGCCTGGCACTTGCTCAAAACTCATAGCAAGCACTTATAAACCCTAGCACTACAGAAGGACAAGGCTCTCTATTCGCCCTTACCAGCCGTTCAGTAAAAAGTTTACTGTACCTATCCATGCATGTTCAAAGGGAAGTTTCAGGTGTACTCTCCAGTCCAGCTGGTGAATCTGGGCATTCTGAGGCAATGTTACACCTGCCTCATGTACACAGACAACCCTCTCCTCCTACCACCAAACACTAATACATGCGAGAGATACAATTATACAGCCAAACTGGAGGCTAAGCTCTCTCAACCCAAGACTGGATCAGACAGTCAAGAGGAGAAGGGAAATACTGGCATCACACCACCAGTCTCACATAGACCCATTAAACCAGCACTGGCAAAAAACACACATAATACATGAAAACATACTTGGAGGCTCTAAATAAAAATCTGCAAAAGCAGCAGAGCCCTCCAAAGCAGACATCCAAGCAACCTCCATCCCTCAACACAAACCATGAAACACATACTTCACAAAACCAGTGTGCCATGCAATCACAGCCCTCAAGGCAAAATAACATACCCAACATACTAGTAATAGGTGACTCTATAGTCACTCACACTGATGTCCCACTCACTAGGCTGAATAAGGAGAAGGTTACTGTTAGCTGCCTGTCGGGTGCCAGGATCCCCACATAACACAAGCACTCAGGTCACTCCAGAACAAGTACAAATACGACTCTGTCATTGTCTATGTTGGTGTGAATGACCTGAGCCGTACCTCCCTGGACTACATGAAAAGAGACATGGAAGAGCTCTCTGATCACATAGCCCAGGCCAGTATGACCCTGACCCTGAGAAGAATCCTACCCTCACCAAGAATGATACCATGGTAGAAAGAAAAAATTGTTAATTTCAACAATTGGCTAAGTTTCTGGTGTCATTCAAATGGGATCCACTGTCTGTCTGCCTGGGATGACATGCTCGACAAGCCACACTGCTTCACTAGAGACGGCTTGTACCTGTCACCCTTAGGCATTTAAATACTGGCCAAGGCTCCTGCCATCCCCATAGTGCCTTTTTTAGACAAACCCACAACCGTAAATAGCACAAGTAACAAAAATCTGAGAGTAATACTACTCAATGCCAGAAGTCTAAACCTCAAAATGCACGCACTTGAGGCACTCCTCAGTATGGAGAAAATTGATATATGTACAGTAACAGAAACCTGGTCTAAGGCTCCAGAGAGCACCCCAGCACAACCAGGCTACAACTCATACCATACATTTTGACCACAGAACCCGGACCAAAATACAAAAGGCTGGGGAGTATCCATATTCATCAAGGATACCCACACCTCCAGGTTAGTGGCACAGCACGATGTCTCAGAGATTATCCACGTGCAACTAACAACGGGCAAAACTGCAATTCAAATTGTAGCTTGCTACAGATCATCCACCATGTCCCAGGACCCCCATTCCGCATTTCTGGAAACACTGGGTAACATAAAGGTCCTACCAAACACCCTAATATTGGGTGATTTCAACTACCCAAACATTAACTGGGAGAACTACTCAAGTACTAACTCCCTTGCCCAATATTTCCTAGAATTTATAAACTCAAACGCCTTGGAACAACTGGTCAACACTCCCACCAGAGGTGACACCATATTGGACCTGGTCATCACCAATATGGGCAACCGGTGTTCCACATCAGAGTTCAACCCCTTGCTGGTTAGATCTGACCATAAACAAATCACTTTGGATATCCACATTCCGCCCCGACCCCTTGGACAAGGAAATGACTGTGAAAAACTTTTCAAAAGCAAACTTCATGTTACTTAAGACACAGGTGGAAAGTTTCAAAGTCCCCCTGCTAAAGGATAATGCTGTCCAAGCTGCAAAATCCTTTATTAATGCATTCTACAGGCACCTACAAGAATGCATGGATTGTGCTATCCCAAGCAAAACCAAGACTCACTCCTCTAAGAAAAGGAAACCAGTCTGGTGGACCCCTACGATAAACAAGCTATACAACAGAAGGAGGAAACTAGTACAGAAAAGAGTAAAATCCCAAGAAGGGAAGACATTCCTGATCAGTATCAGCAAGAAACTATGATCCCTCATAAAATTGTCCAAGGCGAGCTTTGAAAGAAAACTTGCCCAGGACTCCAAAGATAACCACAAGGCATTCTTTAGCTATGTCAAGAATCTAAGTGGCAATGCTCAGATCTGCTTGGAGTTAGTGCAGAATGGCACAAAATACACTGAACCAACTGATATTACCAATATCCTGGCAGACAGGTTCAGTGCAAACTTCACCCCCCTCTCACCCCCAAAAGGGCCCATAACCATACCAGAAGAAAATAGAGCTCCTGAAATCACAGACACTCGGGTTAAAATAGCCCTCTCCAAAGCCAAAACACAGCATCAATGGGACCGGACATTGTCCCAGGCTGCATCCTACATGAGCTCAAAGACAAACTAACCCCTCACCTAAACACACTGCTCAAACTCAGCCTCTCCACAGGCTACGTACCCATAGAGTGGTGCACAGCAACAGTTATTCCACTCCACAAAGGTGGAGCCACAACAGACCCCAGGAACTATCACCCTATAAGCCTGACTAGCTTGGTCTGCAAGGCTATGGAGTACATCATCGTGGAACTCATTAACAGAGACATTGGGAACCTCCAAACACTGGACCCTACCCAGTTCGGCTTTGTTAAGGGCAGATCATGCCTCCCAAACCTGGTGGACTTCTTTGAGACAGTTACCAAGGCTATAGATAAGGGAAAGGTGGTACACACAGCCTACCTAGACCTCGCAAAGGGTTTCAACACCATTCCCCATTCTGGTATTATAGACAAGCTCACCAGCCCGAACATAAACTCCTATGTCACAAGATGGGTTGCCAATTGACTCACGGACAGTACCTACATGGTGAGAGTTGCGGGAGCTAGGTCTGACTCTAAACCGGTTACAAGTGGCATTCCCCAGGGCTCAGACCTAGGACCCCTCCTGTTCGGCATATACTTTTCAGAAGTACAGACAAGCACAGGAGGACTATGGCTGACCAACTTCACAGATGACTGCAAATTAGGGGCTATAATTGACTCACTGGCTGACACAGACATCCTCCAAAAGGGTCTCACTGAGACAGATACCTGGTGTCAAAATCATGGCCTCAAGCTAAATGCCAAAAAGTGCATAGTTATTCCATTTGGAAATAACAACGTACTCACAAACTACCACATAGGTGGTTGTCCCCTAAATACAGAAAGCGTAATAAGGGATCTGGGGACCCAAGTAGATAGTAATCTCTCCTCTGATAATCACATTGCCAAAGTGGTTAGAAAATCCTTCTATGTGGCCCACCTAATCACAAAAGGGTTTGCATCCAGATCAAAAGAGGTTATTGTGCCCCTCTACTCATCACTCATCAGACCCATCATAGAGTGCAATGCCCCATTTGGGATGTACCTTACAAGACACCTACAACAGCTGGAAAGACCACAGAAGTACCTCACCAAGAGGATCACTGGCCTCAAACAGATGCCCTATGCAGCTCGACTGAAGAAACTCCAGCTGTACTTGGTTGCATACCGCCTGCTCAGAGGTGATCTCTGCCTGACATACAAGGCCATGTCCAAACCAGAATTGATGGACAGGCTCCACCTAAAGAAAACCTTATCCCCTCGAGCCACACACTCTAGGGATCTAAACCTCACCACAACAATAAATAGGACATGCTGGAGGGATAGATTCCTGTTCCAGAGACTTCCCATGCTTTGGAACAAGATTCCAATCTACATTAGGCAGAGAAACCTTGACGAGTGGATGAGAAACAGAAAGTTTACCCCGGGGATCACTTCAGTGGCTCTGCTGGACAGAGGCACAGGGAACTAATCTAAGGGGGTGGCAAAAGCCAACACATTCTGGCTAGGCTTATAAATGCCTTTGGGTAGATAGCCTAGTACCTACCTATGAACCAGCAGCTCAAGGTTTGAAGATGATATAAACACTCACCAGCTAGGTTACTTGTTTATAAGAAAGTAACAAATTAACCAAGGTTCTAGCATGTAACAACTGTTGAATGGGCAGGGTACACATTATAAGATAGGAAGCATTTATATAATGTAATTGTTTTAACTTTTAATCTTCATTTTAACAGTTTTCAATATTTTAAAATGTTCAATTAATATTTTAACATTGTAATGTTTGTATTTTGTAAGTGGTGGTGTCTTTAAGACTGTAATAAGCAAGATGATGTCATCAAAAGGGGAGGACTTTAACATCAAGTGAGTGTATTTAAGCTTGGGTGGAATGACAGATTGCTTTTTACTCTGAAGAAATCCTGGGGATTATATACAGGGACGAAAGTGCTCGGTAATTCAATAAAAGACTTTTTAAGGAATATTCACAGTGTGTTTTTTGGCATTGGAACACAATATTTTGACTTTTCAAAGTGGAACACTGCGAGATAGTCCATGAGAACTGGGAAGTTGTACCAGTAGAAAGTTGTTGGTTTGTACAATACAGGTTCTGAGCTGTTTTTCAGTTCACAGCCTTACTCATCTACACTAAGTGCTAAACAAACTGTTGTAGCCCTACAAAGCTATGTAACTCTAACTGACACAGACTGTAATCATCAGTCATTTACATAAAGAAAAAAGAGTGTATGTGTCGTGTGTGTGTGTGTGTGTGTGTGTGTGTGTGTGTGTGTGTAAGTCAGTATGTATGCATATATGTACAACTGTTTGTGTGTGTGTGTGTGTGTGTGTGTGTGTGTGTGTGTGGGAGAGACTGTGATTGGGGGGGGTTTAGATGAATGGGTGAGTGTATCCATGACTATAATTGGGTGTGTGTGTATATGAATGGGTGAGTGTGTCCATGAGTGTGATCGGGTAGAGGGTCTGAATGTGTGTGTGTGTTTAGGAGGTCTGTCTCACCTCTACACTCTCCTAGAAAAAGCAAATCCTGCAATATTGGGGGGGGGGTGCGGATATCAGGCTTATCACTTTATATTATACCTTAAAGGCCCTTAAAAGAAAAACAGAAAATGTTTTGCAGTATGAAAAATGCGGGTCGAGGTATCTCTTTGTATTATGCCTTAAAGGCACGTGAAAAGAAAACAGAAAATACTTTGCCACACAAAAAAACATGGGGTGGGGAGAACACTAGACACCAGGGATATTTCTTTATATATAGCCTTAAAGGAACTTAGAATGATTCAAGCCCTGTACCCTTAGCATTTGGCACAGGATTGTTAGTACTCTGTGCCACAACTAGGCACCAGAAATACTCCAACTTATTACCTAAAGTCATTGAAAATTAAAATATATATATATATTAAAATAAAATGGGGTGGAGTTTTGAACCCTGAAACCTTGACACAGAAAGCCATTTATCAAGCAGGAGCTCTAACGTAACTGAAGAGATAGTGGGGCAGGGTATTTTGTTTTTTACAAAATAAGAAACATGAAACTCTAATGTGTCATTATTCAGTGACTGCAACAGTATGTGAGTTATGAGGGACAGGAACCAGGGACAATTGAGAGGGATGGGGTTGTGCCTGTGTGAGGGAGTCTTAGGGACAAAGCCAGGAGGAACACTAGATAACACCATGAAGAATTTTTAAATGTTTAATTGCACTTACTTAAAAAGTTAATAGAGCAACAGGACTAGCATCACAAGGCACTTTACTATCAATTAGAAAGAAATTCTGGTTGATGTTATTGACTGTTCGTAACTCTCCATGATTTATGAATCCAGGAACATAAATAAGTACTGATATTGAGGATGTTTTTGTGTGTGTGTCTGTGAGTGTGAGAGAGAGAGAGAGAGAGAGTGAACTGAGAAGTGCCTGTTCCAATGGGATTCATGGGCCGCCAGTGTTGACTACTATAGGAAAGTGCTGATTTGCAGTCATGGTAGAGAAGGGCAATTCAGAGACCTGCAAATTAGCCAATAATGAGGTCTTTCCTCAATGTGGTTAACGTGTCTGAGTCGTATTTCCCATAGGTTGGTACTAGGCTATCAGCCCTAGGGCCTATACAAGCCTAGCCATAACAATTCCCTGGCTATTTCTTCCCACACTATTTACTTCCCTGGACCCCTGTCTAGCAGGGCGACTGACGTGATCCCTGGGGTGAATTTCTTTTCTCCCATCCAATCATCAAGGTTCCTTTTGAAGAGGGCCAAAGAGGCGCTCTGCTTGACATGTATGGACTGTCTATTCCAGAGTCTAGGGAATCTCTGGGTCAGTAACCTATCCCTCCAGCATGTTTTGTTTATCGTGATGACAAGGTTAAGATCCCTGGAGCGTGTGGCTCTGAGGGATTGGGATTTCTTTAAGTGCAGCATGTCCAACAGCTCTGGGTTTGACATGGCCTTGTATGTTAAGCAGAGATCGCCTCTGAGTAGACGATATGCAACAGAGTATAGTTGAAGTTTTTTAAGGTGGTCAGCATAGGTCATCTGCTTTAGGCCTGTGATTCTTTTAGTGAGGTATTTCTGTGGCCTTTCCAGTTGTTGCAGGTATCTTGAGAGGTACATACCAAATGGGGTGTTGTATTCTACAATGGGTCTAATGAGGGATGAGTACAGTGGGACAATGACCTTTTTTCTGGATGAAAAGCCCTTAGTGATGAGGTGTGCCACATAGGATTTTCTGACTGTTGTGGCGATGTCTTTATCGAAGGTGAGACCACTGTCCACCTGTGTCCCAAATCTCTTATCACACTTTCGGTGTTTAGTGTACTGCCACCTATGTGGTAATTCATGGGTACATGTTTTTTCCCAAAGGAGATAACTATACATTTCTTGGCATTGAGCTTGAGGCCATGGCTCTGGCACCAAGCATCTGTTTCTATAAGGCCCTTTTGTAGAGTATCCACATCATTTGAAGATTCAGTAATGGCTCCCAGTTTGCAGTCATCTGCGAACTTTGTTAGCCAGAGTCCCCTAGTATTGGCCTATACTTCAGTGAAGTAGATGCCAATCAAGAGTGGTCCCAGGACTGAACCCTGAGGTACTCTACTTGTCACTTGTCTGGAGCTGGATTTGGAGTCAGCTACTTTTACAGTGAGGGTTCTGTCAGTAAGCCAGTTGGCAACACATCGAGTGATGTAGGGGTTAATGCCCAGCTTAGTAAATTTATCAATGATTCCAGAGTGGGGGATGGTGTCAAAGGCTTTGGCGAGTTCCAGATAGGCTGTGTGGACCGCCTTACCCTTGTCCACGGCTCTGGAGACTGATTCAAAGAAGTCAATCAGGTTCAGGAGACAAGATCAGCCCTTCAAGAATCCAAACTGGGTGGGGTCCAGTGTTTGAAGGTTGCCAATGTCTTTGTTTATAAGTTCCATGATAATACATTCTATGGACTTGCAGATAAGGCTCGTCAGACTGATGGGGTGGTAGTTCCCGGGATCCAAGGTGGATCCCCCCTTTTAGAGTGGGACAACTGTAGCTGTGCACCACTCAGTGGGCATGAAGCCTGAGGTGAGGCTATGATTAAACATGACACTTAGGTGAGGTGCCAGTTCATTTTGTAGTTCATGTAGTACACAGCCCGGGATGTCATCTGGTCCCATGGATGCTGTATTCTTAGCTTTGGAGAGTGCGTTTCTTACCTGTGTGACCGTTATTACCGGAATTTGGCAATCTCCCGGTACTGAGATGGGCCATTTAGGGGGTGAGAGGGGGGGTGAAGTTAGCACTGAATCGATCTGCCAGAATATTGGCAATATCCTTGGGGTCAGTATATTTAATGCCATTCTGTTGTAGCTCAGAGCAGATCTGAGCATTGCCATTTAGATTCTTGACATAGTTATAGAATGCCTTATGGTTGCCTTTGGAATCTTTGGCAATTTTATTTTCGCAACTAGCTTTGGAGGATTTTATGAGGCATCTCAGCTTCTTACTGAGGCTGGTAAGGGAGTTTTTTGCATCCTGGGATTTTCCTCTTTTCTGCAACAGTTTCTTCCTTTTGTTGTAAAGTTTGTTTATGGCAGAGGACCACCAGATTGGCTTCATTTTTTTGGAGGAGAGCATCTTGGTTCTATTTGGGCTGGCACAATTCATGCATGAGTGGATGTGCTCGTACAGTGCCTTAGTGTAGAACTCAGCAGTTGAACATTCAGTTCCCGTCTGCATGGGTGTCATGAAGTTTGTCACTTCTGACTTGAGTAGCATGAAGTTGGCTTTGGAGAAGTTTTTTTATGGAGGTCTCCTTACTGGGTGGTGGGGGAGGATGTGGAAGTTAAGGGTGATTAGCTTATGGTCTGACCTGACCAATGAGGGGATGACCATAGGTGTGGAGCATCAATTTCCCATGTTGGTAATGACCAGGTCTAGGATATTGGAGCCCCTGGTGGGACAATGGATTAGTTGATCCAGGGCATTGGAATTTATGAATTCCAAGAACCGTTGGGCAAAGGTGTTGGCACACATGTAGTTTTCCCAGTTAATGGCAGGGTAGTTAAAATCACCCAGTATTAGGGTGTTTGGTTGTATCTTAATATTTTCCAGTATGTTTAGAAAGGTGTAGTGAGAATCTTGGGGCATGGTGGGGGATCTGTAGCAAGCTACAATTTAGATTGCAGTCTTACCTAGTGATAGTTGCACCTGGAGAATTTCAGATGCATTGTGTTGGGCAATAGCCTGGTGGCATGAATATTCTTGGTGAATATGAACCCTCCTCCACCTTTAGTGTTTCGATCTTGGTTTGGTGGCCGAAAAGTGTGATAAGAGTTGTAGCCTGGTATTGCATGGGTGCTCTCTGGAGCCTTGAACCAGGTCTCACTTACTGCACAGATATCGATGTTCTCCATTTTTAGGAGTGCCTCGAGAGAGTGCATTTTGCGGATTAGACTTCTAGAATTGAGTAGCATTACCTTCAGATTTTGCATGCTTGTATCTGTTACAGTGCTGGCAACATATTGGGGAATATATCTCTTTTGGGTGCAGCTCTTACTACTGGTGGTGGGGTTCTTTCTGAATCCCTAACATAATGTTTATTTTTGGAAAACTTTCATACTTTTTTTTTTTTTTTGGAGCATTGCGGGTTTAGAAATAAAGTTAGGTATGGAGTTTGTTTCTGTGGATTTAGGCATTCACATATTGCAAAAGAGTGTTTGAAGGTTTGTGTTTTGGAGATTAAGCAAGTTTTCACTGAAGAACTCTGCTATCCTCAATCAAGATTATGGCTGCTAAAGAGCTCTGTAGGCCACAATGGTGGTTTGCATTCTTTATTTTAATAAGAACGCTTGTTTTATGTATATATATATATATATATATATATATATATATATATATATATATATATATACATACATACATACATACATACATACACATACACATACACATGCATGTGCACACACATATATCTGGATGTCATGGCAGGACTAGCCACTCGATGATGTAAAATATGGCTCTAAGTGATTCAGTCATGTTGACTAATGTCACCAAATGGACATGGGTATTTGCTGGTGATAAGTGGGTTGAGGACCCAGCCTGCTCTGACCTATGCCAGGGACCCATGTTTATGGTGGGAGGGGTGTATGTGCCCCTATTGGCCAGTGTGTATCAGCCATAAAGCCCACCAGCCCTGGATCAATAAACTACTGGCTGACTTGTGTCCAGTTGCCCAGCCTGGATTACCTGAGATAGCTATGTTGATTGAAAAGCTGGCCATAAAACCAATCTACCTGCCAAACATGAACCAAGAATTGGTACACTCAGTGTAGGTACACTGACAGGATGGAGCCTGGAAGTGGATAAAATGATGGTATGGAGGAGGCTGGACATCCTATGTATCCAACAGACAAAATGGAAAGGCAATGCAGCAAAGACACTTGTCTTGGTATCCAGAGTCTACTATTCAGGAGGAGGACAGTCTAGAAACTATGTGGGGATTGTGGTGAGACAGCAGCTTTAGAAGACAGTGAGGGATATCATCAGAATTAGTAACAGACTCTTGGCAATCAGACTCCATTGTAAGGCTAGGGCAGTATTCATAATCTCAGTCTATGCCCCGCAGCAGGGTTGTGATAGTGAGGAAAAGAGTGCGTTCATACAGCAGTTTCAGGGCCTACTCAATAAAGCAGGAACTGCTGTTGATAATGAGTGACTTGATTGCACGTATTGGGACAGACAGAGCAGGATATGAGGACTGCCTCACTCCACATGGGTGGGGCAACAGGAATAAAGGAGAGGCCATTCTAGACTTCTGTCTGGCAAATGGCTTGATAGTAGCCAACACATGGTTCAGAAAGAAAGACAGTCACAAGATAACATACAAGAATGGCCAACAATGCAACTCAGGTGGGGTTCCTGCCAGTATGGAAAGGGCACTGGCGTAAAATCCACAATTACAAAATCATCCCCAGTGAAACAGTCGGCCCACAGCATAAACTGCTGGTTGCCACAATCAGCTGCAAATAACGGTCAGAGAAGGCTCTAAGGTCAACAGAGACCAGGCTGAAGACCTGGAAGTTGATTAGAGACAAAGCACAATAGTTCAAGGAATTACTCAGGGCTCTAGCATCCCAAGAAGAGGAGGAAATAGGAGGAGATGAAGAAGAATGGCAGCACCTCAAAACAGCATGTGAGAGGACTACAGAACAGATATGTGGCCAAGGCAGGTATGGAAATAAGGTACATAAGGAAAGGTGGTGGTGGAATGCAGAAGTCCCAGAAGTCATGAAAAGAAAGAAAGAGTGCAGGAAAAGTGGGAGATAGAAAAGATGGACCAGGCTAGGAAGGACTACTGGTTGGCTAACAAAGGAGCTAAGAAAGCAGTTGCAATAGCAAAAAACTGGGCATTGGAGGAACTCTACCAACTTCTGGAATGTGACTTAGTAGGTGGCACAAAGAAACTACATCAGGTTGCAAGACAACGACAGAAAGATAAAGATAGTCAGACACCCTTCATAAGGGATGCCAGCAACAACCTGCTCACCAGCCTATAGGACAAAGGCAGATGGAAAGAGTACTTACAGCAGCTTATTAATGAAGAAAACCCACAGAAGCTGTACTGGCCCAAACACAGCCTATGATGAGAGAAAAAGAGGAGCGCATCTTAGAAGAAGAACAGCACTAAGGAAAATAAAGTCAGGGAAAGCGGAAGGCTCAGATGAGGTCACAGCAGAGTAGATAAAGATGCTGAGTGAGACAGGACAGAAACAGTGGCACTCATAGCAGTGTGGTAAGAAAGGCATATCCAAGATGACTGGAGAATAAGCTTACTTGTGCCAAGTGTACAAGAACAAAGGGGACATCCACAACTGTGGGCAGTAAAGAGATATCAAACTCCTGTCACATTGCATGAAAGGTCTGGAGGAGGTGATTGATAAATGGATATGTAGAGTAGTAGATGGGAGATGAGCAGTTTGGATTCAGATCAGGATGCAGCACAACTGACCTGATGTTTGCATTGAGATGGATAGTTGAGAAGAATCTAGACATGAGGAAAGAGTCCAACTGGGCATTCCTAGACTTGGAGAAAGTCTATGACAAAGTCCAAAGAAAGCTGATTTGGGCAGTACTGTGGTGCTTTGAAGTCCCCAAAACAGTGATAGAATTAGTGCAAGCTATATACAAGGACCCAATGACTCAAGTATGAACAGCATACCTCTGAACTGTCCAAATTTTAGCAAAATGTCCAGATTTTTGCCTCATATTTTTGGTCTGTTCCTTATAAAATTTGTCTTTTTTCTGGAAAATCACTGAGGACTGAAGTCAGTAAATAATGATTATATTTGAGTTTTATGCTTGATATCCTACAGAAAATGCATGCTAATACAAATTCTGTTAATCTAACAACTTTCTAAGTTTGTAAGAGCAATATTTAAAATTTGTCTCAAGTTTTGAGCATTTGTCCCCCCCCCCCCCATAATTTTAGGCTTTTCCTAGATTTTGTGCACTATGAAGTTCTGAGGTATGACAAACAGAGTTCGGACTCACAGAGAGGATCCCAGTGGGCGTAGGTGTGCACCAGGGTTCAGCTCTGACCCCGCTGCTGTTCATACTGGTGATGTTCTGCATTAGCAAACAGGTTGGAGGGGACAAATCAACAAAGTTGCTGTATGCAGACAATGTGGCATTACAGGCAGACTCTGAACAAGAACTTCAGCAATGGATGGGGAAATGGAACGCAAAACTGAATGCACATGGGATGAAACTAAGTACAGATAACACAGTGAAAATGGCAGCAAACTGGGGAAACCAGAAGCTATGAAGTGAGATAGAAGGTAAGATAGCTGAAAAGGTTAATAGCTTCAAGTATCTGGGAGGGGTGGTTGAAGAAAAGGAAAGTCTGAATGAAGAGGTCAAAGGTAGAATCAGAGGGGCTGCAGCCAAGTGGAATAGAATGGCAGATGTAGTCTGTGACACAAGCATCGCAAAGAAGCTGTAAACTAAGGTGTAGAAAACGGTGGTGCAACCAGTACTACTGTATGACACAGAAACTTGGGCAGTAAATGTGGAGCAGATGAGAAAGCTAGAGGTGATGGAAATGAAGTGCCCGAGATGGGTGTTAGGATGCACACTGTGGGACAGATGAAGAAATGAGGACATAAGAGCAGAAGCCAAAGTAGCTCCAATTACAGAAAAGATCAAACATAACAGAATACAGTGATTTGTGCTTGTGTAGCAAAGCAAAAGACAATCTGACAAAGATGATTTGAGACAGACAAAATGAAGGTAAGAGGAAACGAGAGTGTCCAGCAAAGAGGTGGATGAATTGTGTGAGAGAAGGTGTGCAACAATCAGGCATGAGTGTCGAAGAAGGCAGGTGTGCGGCACTGAATCGAGAGAGATGGCGACAGTTAACACGATACCTTGACCTAATGTAGAAAATGGGAAAAGGGGGGTTGCTGATGATGATACATGTCTGGAGAGCTTTATTATTTTATTTTAAAATTCTTTTCTTCATCTCTGTACTTAGGTGATTTTACTGTGAACAGGGGATTGGGAAGGAAATGTATTTAAGTATATTATATACATTTCGAATTGTGACTTTTTTAGTTGTTTGTCAGGTTGCTACTGTTTTATCACTGTGCAGCTACTTAGTTCTGTCTTTATTGTTTTTCTTTTCCCTAGTTTTATTTATTTATTTATTTGACAAAACAATTCATAATATCTATAACAGAATCTCTCAAGTTAGACAGCTTTCAGAATTTTCTATTAACATTACTTCCACTGGCAAATACAGACCTCTTGCTGGACTCCTCCTTGCAGCCAACTATTCTAGCACTGGACAGGCTCTCTTTAACCATGAAATTCCATATACAATACGTTCAGACTTTTCTGGAGTCTCTCAAATGACTTCTGCCATTTTGGAATTATCCAGGTCTTAAATAGGCACAGGATAGTAGCTGACTTTACAGCTGGATTCAGGCAGGCAGGCTTAAAGGGACCAGTCTCCATTACTTTGCCCTTGTGCGTTCTCTTGAGTAAAAATCATGTCTTAGTCAAAAACTCCAGAGGTTAGGACTGGGTCATCAAAAATCCCTAATTCTGTCTTGTTTCCCTTACATGTTGGGCATTCACCCTTTGGAACTACCAGTGTGTGCATGTGTGTGTGCGTGTAATACTGATATACAGGATCACAAGGTGGACTTTCATCTTTCCTAGTGGCACACTGGACTTTCTCCTGTTACTGAACTTCTGTAAATATGATATAACTTTGATAGATTAATAGGCAAATCTGAACACTGATTGCATGGTTGCACTGCTGTTTATGTTCAGTATTTCATATACATACTTACAGGTCAAAACAGTGAACACTTTTTGAACCTGTAAACGCTCTTATGATCAAACCTACTTTTCTATGGAATTTTTGCCAGCAGTTTTTTGCATAAAAGCAAGGTGCAGCTGGGAATTTGCCCTTACCCTGCTGTGCAGTCTTAGAGTTGGTGTATATTATTAACGTGGGAGGTTGGAGGCAGGCTCCCCCCTGGAAAAAAAATACTTTTAGGGTTTGTTGAGTTTGATAATTTTAGATTCGATCTGAAATGATCATTCTTTCTGTCTTCACTCTTATGAGTGTTCGAGGTTTGATAAGACACATATACACATATATATAGGGCTGCAGTCAAAACAGCGAACACTCATAAGAGCGAATGCTTTTTCAGGCTATGAATAACAGGAAACATTCAAATGAGTGAATATTGTTTTAATGAAATTTTTGCCAGCAGCCTTTTTTATCAGATTATGGTGCGGCAGTGTAAGGGAATTAGTATTTATTTTTGTTATTTTCGATCATTTTAAATTCTATCTAAATTATTGTTCTTTTATTTTTTCAATAATGTGAGTGTTCAGTGTTTGATGAGGCACTTGTGTGTATACATACATATGCAAGCAGTACCTTACATCAAAAAAACAGCTGATCTAAAGCTGACAGAGCTGGTACAGCTGATCAACTATCAGTTGACTGAAACAAATTGGCTTTGTCAGTACAAGATAAATGTTCAGTAGCCAGAGATCTCTTTTATTGAGTACTGAGTTTTTATCATCAGTGGTAGCCACCTGGAACTGGGCAGCATGTGCTGAAAGACATGCTAGTTTTGAAGCTGCTGTAAATATAGAAATATACATATATGCACGTGTGTGTGTGTGTGTGTGTGTATATATATATATATATATATATATATATATATATATATATATATATATACACATCTAAATCTTTATTGACTGATTTAAAGAAGCTGTCGTTCATCTTTTAAGTGTAGTCACTCTACTTTCTAAAGAAAAGCTGCCTGCTGGAACTGCATGTTAAAGGTAATTTGTACAGTCTGTGTCTCAAGTAATCCTAACAGAAAACAGACTTTTTATGCAGGCACAGCCAGGATGAGTAAAACCATTCACAAGCAACAAACAGAACATTTACAAGTAACAAACAGTAGAATTGGAATTACAAAGAGTGTGATGCATTTTGATTATACATACTGAAAATTTTACCAGCATAGGAAAGTAATGGGGGGTGTAAAGGAAGATACTGTATATACAAGGAATGCCTGAAAGGGAAGAATAAACTCATAAAAAGGAGTAGAAAATTGAGTAAAAACAACAATGTAACAAAGACAGTGAACAAGTAAGAAACATTTTATTTAGTAAAAATACTTAGAATGAGTGTCATTTTATTTTTTATTTTAAAGTCAAAGAGTTTGTTCTTAGAATGCTACTACCCAAATTACCTCAAGAGAAGTTCTTGACAGAAAAAAACTTCAGAGATCAACAAGCAAGATAAACAGATAAGTACAAAAGCTTACATTTTCTTCAAAGAAAGTTGTTAAGGGTATGAATCACCACCAGAAAAAGTGAGAAATATGTCACAGTTATGAGAAACAGTGTTAGGGACCTATTAGTGGTATATGGAGGACAAAAAAAGAAAAAAGAAAATTTACTACAAATTCCAGGCCTTCAAAGTTTTGATACAAGCTTAGCCACTTCCTTGATCCACAGTTGGTCATTTGGTTATCTTAGTTTAGAAACCAGGTCCCAGTATTTAATATTACTGAGGTCAATGAGCTGAAAGTTCTCTTTCTGCAAATTTAATTAAGCATTTGTTTACCAGTAAAGTCTGACTGGAACAGAGCCCATTTTCAGCAGGGGCCTGGGGATAAATGCTTCAGATCATGTCTTTAAAATGGGGAGGAAACCACAGTAACCAGAGGAAACCCATGGAGGACATGCAGACTCTGCACAGAAGGCATCCCAGCCAAGAATCAAACTTGAGAATCTCTTCCTGTGAGACAACAACTCTCACCGCTGCACCACTGCATCACCAGCAGTGGCATTTAATAATGTGTACTATGTATACCAAGCATTATAAAAAAAAAAAAAAAAAGAGTCACTTCTGAAAAGTATAAGAAATGCTAATAGGGTACATCCAGCCTACACAAAAAAATGAAACCTTAGAAATTTATTAAAGAAAGGTCCTTGGCAAAAATTATGATTTCACAAATATTGATTCAGAAATTGAAACACAAATTATCCAGAAATGTTTCTCAGCAAAGTGCTCAGATGAAAAATAAATATATGATGGTCCAAGCTGTTCATAAACAATGTACTCAGTACTTTAAAGGGATTGCAGGTGATGCTACTTGTCCATGGCCCTGGACAGTAAAGTGAATTATGATACTGATAGACGTGCAGACAGGCAGCATCACATGCAGTCCTATCATGTATTGCATGGTCAGGCTGCACCGGGGGACTGCTTTGCACCAAGTCTGTTCCATGCTGCATAGTCATGGCAGGGTATGATTTATAAAAGTTTCAACCTCCATTGCCAATATTATGCAGCTGTAGACATCCAGATAAGCATATGCTCCAATTGGCTGGAGAATTGCTGTATTACTCATGAGAGCATGAAAACTGAGATAGGTTTGTCCAAATAACAGGGGGACAGCATAAGAAAATAAGCTGCTGTTGTTGCTCAGCTCTTTATACTGAGCTACACAACAGCAGGGCAGGGGATCAGTTTACTCTGGGGGACCACCTCAGCAGCAAGCAAGGGGTTCATGTCACATAACTTAGGTGGGATATGCCAATCGGCAGTTGTTGGTAACGTCTCTGAATTGCAGACCATCCTAAGGGGCATTTGCATATATGCCCCAAACATGAAGCACTGTGGCTACACAATGGGGTCTATGTATGAAGAGAACTGCATACCAACCTAACATGTGATGTAATGTTTTTTAAACAGACCAAATTTTAAAGAAATATCCTAAAAACTAACTTCCATGCACAGTTAAGAGGTCATCTCCATAAAAAAGCCAAATCCCAGTGTCATTTCTCCAGCTGCATTGGGTAATGCCTTCTTAATTTTACACTCTCATTCTAGCTAATGTTGACTTCAACACTTTCTTTGCATAGTTCACTGATATCATCATATCTCATACATATTTGTTTATAATTGTGTATAAGCTATTCGTTGTTGTTCTTGTCTCACCTATTATTCTCATTGTACCCACTATTACTAACATTGACTTGCAGTAACACGAGTGTTAAGTATTTGTTTTGCATATTCTAAGCATTTTGTTCTATTTACATTTTTATATCTAATTTTACTTGCTTTTGTACTGTTCTACTTGTTTTACATTTATACCCAGACTGAGACAATTGGTCATTTGTGATCAGTGGTCTATCCTGGTTAACAAATTCAAACAAACAAATAAATAAACCCATAGACTCATACGCAAGTACTAGGCTAGCTGTTCTTGTGGGCCTTTTTTAGCCTAGCCAATTTCCCTCAAAGGTGTGAATCAGACACTATATTTTGTGTCTGTCCTTAACTATTATCCCAACCCCCAACAAAAGTAAGTTAAGGAAGAAAATAAACTATATAAAGAAGACCAGCTCAGAAACATAAAGGCATACTTATACATTCAAATTTGCCAGTCGATTTAGTAAATGAAATATATAATTGTTGAACTTCATGGCCTGTATTAAAAACTATTATTACAAAGGCATTAGCTTTTAAATCTTCAGAACACTACCGATATTGTGGTATTTCCAAAGAGATGTCAGTGCAAACAAAACTACAGCCTTGAAAAAGTCCATATCCTGCAAGACAAAAGTTCCTGTGTGTTTAGTAATCCTACCCCAAAAGCAGTAAGCCATAGTCAAGTTATAAATGTAGAACAGAGGACATAAAGTAAGACTGTATAGCTTCTTTGCAGATTAACTCTTTAATGTTAAAGTGTGAAAAGTGTGATGAGCCAGTAAATCAACATATAAACATGATAGCAGAATACGATTCTAGAGCACTCACACTGTCAGAGATAGAGGAAGGAACTGAAATGTATCCCCTATTACAGAAGGTGAAGCAATTTTGTGATAGTAGCTGTCATAGAAGGGATAAAACTGATATAGATAACTTCAGACTTTGGAGAAATGATGCAAATATGACATTTCCCTCCCAATACCAGTAAAGTAGATTCTTAAAAGCAAAAGGCTGGTCTTCGTACTTTTTTACAAAAAAAGGCACAGAAGTGGCACATGAAGTTCTTCATTTTTTTAAACAAAGGGATATTTAAAGGAAATATTTGGTTCCCTAATAGGGGCACCAAGATAGAAGGTGAACTGACTAACTGTAAATTACAACATTCAAGTACAGTCAGAAATAGCAGTGTATCAGTTAACATGTTATAATTATCGCTATTTGAATAAACATTAGTAATAATTTCTACCGATCAATCAAGAGTACTATCTTCTAATTATGACTAATGAAATCTCTAGGTATTGTATAAAAGCACCAATATCTTCCACCTCATACAGTAGTGTTATACCTATAACAGACAAAATATTGTTAGTGTTTAATATTCTGAAGTCCTTCAGATATACAATGTTGCAGTAAACCTTTAAACAGAAGAATAACCTCATTCTGGTGACTGGCTAATGGCTTTGTAAAATGGTTCATAGCTAACATAAAAATGCACTCAGAACTGCAAACACCAAAATGTACTTCCTGGAAACAAGTTTACAGCATGCTGTAGGAATATAAAACCACAATCCATCCAACAACTAGACTCTTTCCTTTAAGCCTTATTTTTAATTACAAGTTATATTAACACAAGTTTCACCTTCAGTAGTAAAACAGAGAGATTACCAGCAGCAAGTTTACAGCATGCTGTAGGAATATAAAACCACAATCCGTCCAACAACTAGACTCTTTCCTTTAAGCCTTATTTTTAATTACAAGTTATATTAACACAAGTTTCACCTTCAGTAGTAAAACAGAGAGATTACCAGCAGGAAGAGTCTGTTACTGAAACAAATAGGCCAGAACCAACATCTGTCTCATAGGCAGCCTTAGGCATAGGCCAACTAGGCGGTCGCCTAGGGTGCCGCTCTAGCAGGAGTGCTTTTCCAGTATTTATTTGGTGTAGGTAGACTAGGATGGGGGCACCGAGTAGTGTGGTGGGGGGCGCCTTGGAGCCCTTTTGCTTAGGACGCCAGTTGACCTAAGGCCACTCCTGTCTACCATCCAAATCGTATAAAGTCAAAGATGTCAAGGGTCCTATAACTGCTATACAAATTACAGAAACACCTTGATAAAACTGTTCCATTTTGAAGCCCTTTTATTGCAACAGCAGCTACTTTGTCTTGACAATAAACACTAACTATAACACCGCTTTTGAACAATGCTGTGTCCCTCAAACCTCTGATATCGACAAGCAGTCTGTGACCAGCTATTCTGAGATAGGGACATAGAAACTAGCACAGCCCAAAGACTATTTATGCCATGAGATTGCATGAGTTATTTACAATATTTATTAGCATTTCATAGCAATTTACTCATGAGACCATCAATGCTTTGCCAACCCCCCCCCCCCACACTGCTCAGGCTGTACCCCCTTTATCAAGGAAGGCTTAGCCAGTTAGTACTGGAATAAATTTGAGGGTAACCATGCAGTCATCCAGGATCTGTTTGAAGGATGATAATTTATTTATTTAACATTTGTTGACTGGGAAAGTCAGCCTATTTTCAGAGGAGCACCAGGGGGAAACACTCCATATGCATGCCTTTGGAATGTGGGAGGAAACAGGAGTACCCGGAGGAAACCGATGCAAATGCAGGGAGGACATGCAGACTCCACATAGAAGGCACCCCAGCCGAGAATCAAACCAGAGAACTTCTTGCTGTGAGGCAACAATGTTAATGACTGCACCACTGCACTGCTCAATGTGTGATAATGCATCGCATTGCTTAACCTGCAGGGACAGCTTATTCCAGAGTTGGGGAGGTGCTGCCTAATGAATGTCTCCCTCCATCTTGCTCTAATTATCTGCTAATAAAGATTTAGGTCCCCAGTTCTGGTGTTTGCTAAACTATTAGACTTATTGAGATATAGGAAGTCAAACACAATAGGGTCTCTAATGGGGATGTAGGTGGGATATGGATTGTCCTTCATGTACCTGTAAGTTACTGAGTGAAAGAATAGAGCTCCTAGTTCCTCTTGGCAGCTCAGGGTGTTTATGCCTGAAATCTTCTTGGATGTGAACTTCTGTGGCATCTCTAGTTGTTGGGAATGTTGAGGGAGGTGCATTCTAAATGGGACATTATACCCTGTAATTGATCTAATCAGTGCTTAATATAAGAAAACTACATCTTTAGATCTGATGATATACCCCTGATTATTTTTATGCTAATTAGAAGGATTTTTGTCTACAGCTGTCGCATAATAGTAGAAAGAAAGGGAACTGTCAACCCAGCTCTTTGACTACATTTTCATTTAGTAGTGGAGTATTGTCTATACTGTACACTGTGGATAGTGTCTGTTCGCCAAATGAAAAATACTACACTTTCTATTAATTTAATTTGAATCCACATTCAGTATATCAGGTCTTAACAAGGTAAGTTCTTTCAAAGGGTACAGGTTTCAGAGGGAGTCTTAACAATAACACCCAGTTTACAGTCATCTATGAACTTCATTAACCAGAGGTTCTATTCTTGGGATAGAAAGCAGATAAGTCAAATGTAAAAGAAAGGGTGCCAGCACACAGCCCTTGGGGCCTCTGCTTGTTACCTTCATACTTTCAGATGAGGCACCTGCAGTGTGATGCATTATCCTTCAAACAGATCCTGGATGACTGAGTGGTTACCCCCAAATTTATTCCAGGACTAACTGGCCTAACCTTCCTTGAAAAAGGGGGTACAGCCTGGGGGGGGGGGGTTGGCAAATCATTGATGGTCTCATGAGTTTACTATCTGTCTTACCACATAAACTTGTATATGTGAAACATTTAGCTTCATTACAATGACCATTTGGGATATGGTATCAAAAGCTTTGGCAACATCAAGACATGCTGTGTGGACAGCATGACCATTGTCAACAGTTTGTGATCCTCTCAAGGAAGTTAACTAGATTTAATAGGTAGGGTCTCCCTTTGCTGAATCTAAACTGTTGAGGGTCCAGCCTAATGAGGGTTTTGTTGTAATTGATGAGATCAGTTATGGTACACTCCATAGTTTTGTAAACCAGGTTCATAAAGCTAAAGGGTCTATAATTACAGAACCTGTGATAGGGTCACCATTGAAGAGGGACATTATCTTTGCACTGTGCTATAATTCAAGAGAAAATCCTGTGGCTAAGCTTAGGTTAAACAATGTGAGGACATGTTGGATGATGGCATGTTTGGAGCTATTTATTAAACATTGAGGGCTGTTGACAGATCCCATGCAAGAAGTATGTTGGTCTTTGATAGCACCTTCAGAAAATGTTCCTTTTTAATAGTAGGGGGTGTATGTGATTCTGGGATATTTGAAGTCTGGCTAGATATTTCAGGGGTCAAGTTTGAATTAAGCTTTTTGATTGTATATTGGCAATGTTGTTTGGGTCAGAGTGGGTGGTCCTATTTAGGAAACGTTCTGAGTATTGTTGTTCCTTAGTTTCCTAATGTAGCTAAAGGAAGACTTGTTATCCTTAGATTCAGAAGCTATCCTGTGTTCATGGGTTGCTTTACTAGTCTTAGTAATATTTTTAGTTCTTTGGTATTTTTTTTCTACTATACTTGCTATGAGGAGTTTTGTATCTGCTATATAATTTGAGAATTGTTTTTCTCTTCTTGTATTTATTTATTTTACATTTGTTTACTGGGTAAGTCCGACTTGGAGCAAAGCCAATTTTCAGTGGAGGCCTGGGGAGAAATGTTGTAGATGCATGCCTTTGTAATGTGGGAGGAAACCAGAGCACCAGAAGAAAACCCACACGAACGCAAGGAGGACATGAACACTCCACACAGAAGGCACTCCAGCCGAGAATCGAACTGAAGAACCTCTTGCTGTGAGGTGGCAACGCTACCGCTGTACCACTAGGGAATCTTGTAGGCTTTTATGTTGCTGTGCCACCAAGTTGATTTGTTTTTGAATTTGTTACTGCATTTTGCTGTGATTGGAATCACAAATTCTATACATTTGTCTAAATGAGCATTGAACTCCTTTGTGAAACTGACTGCTGTGGGGCAGCTGGTGCTGCTCTGTGAGAATTTTAAGATTTTGTCATGCAGTTGTATGAAGTTTGCCACTAAGGAGGCTTTAAATTTAGTGATGGTGGTTTCAGGGGCTTTGAAGATTTTTAAGGCAAATGTACAAGTTTATGTTTTGACTTAACTGGCAAAGGAAAGACCAGGTTAATAGTCTATGTAAAGGCTATACTATATTCATGAGGACCAAATTGAGAATATTACATCTTGTAGTTGGTTTATTAACTATATCTTCATTTGAATGTTCCTATAAAGTTCTTTGAATACTTACAGAACTCTAGCATGATTGTCTGGGAGACACGGATGGCATCCTGTAGCAAGCTATAAATTAATAGTTTGTCTTACAGTGATTTGGAGTTCTATGAGTTCTGCTTGCCAGTCAGTGTGAATCTGTCTGAAGGTGATTTGATCCTATGACAAATATGGAGATGCCCCGCAGTTACCATCAGGTCTGAAGGCATTGTAAGTGCAAAACCCAGGTATGGACTGAGTGCTTTGTTTACATTTAATCGTCTCGGTTATTACACAAATATGGATATGCAAGAATCTTTAAATCAGGCAATTTGTTGCTGAAACTTCTGGTGCTGAGAAGAGATACTTTAATGTGGTCCAGATTGGGGTTTCATGAATTTGCTACACTGGAACGAGCATTAACTAAACTGACCATAAAAAATGCCCTATGAGGGCAGGAAAGCCTTTATCTAATATGCAAAATCCATTGAAGCAGAGTTACAGGCCATTCTTTGTGAAGTAAGTTGGACTATCAATCATCTCATCCTATGCTGTTACATACTGGATCCCCCAAGAATGATGCCAACAATACAGCCAGTTTTTGAACCAAATATGTTTTTTGTACTTGAGCATCACTCTTCATGAAGGAAGGATTCCATGCTGAGCCAGTATCCTACCTGCATTTGTCGCATGCATGGAAAGTTCTGACAATGTCTCTCTGCATGTTCCTCGGGGTTCTGTGCCCCAGGTCACTCACTTCCACATGGACTGTCATCATGTCAGTGTCATATCTGCCCTATGAAAGGCTTTTTAGAGTCCTTGTAATGTCAGAGATCCTGGCACCT
The DNA here is from genome assembly GCF_019279795.1 of Protopterus annectens. NCBI lineage: Eukaryota > Metazoa > Chordata > Ceratodontiformes > Protopteridae > Protopterus > Protopterus annectens. The sequence continues at coordinate 1,195,671,539 of NC_056747.1, read as the reverse complement.
GAGAGGCAACTGACTGTACCGTTATCCTTGCCCACCCTTATGAGTGAAGGATCTGTATGACTAATAACTGAGTCACCACTCATTAAGACTGTGATTTTTTTTTTTATATACAGATTGCTCAGAGAGTTGTAGACAATAGCTGAAACTAAATTATGTTTGGTAATTTTATATGGTGATTCTGACTTTTTTGCCATTGGATCATTTTATTTTTTTACAGCCCTAGCTATGTTCAAGATTTAAAATGCATTTATGGCTACTGTACCAGACTGAGAAGATGACTAATGCAGGAAAAATGTACATACATAGTCTGTGAATTAAACTATAACTAAAGATACTGCATGAAATGTTATGCCTGCACTATCTTATAAATCAGACTAGAATTAGAAACCTCATGAAATTTTATGCTCTTGTATTATGTTTCATTGTATTGCTTGTGGAGCTTTTCTCCCCGGGCCTTCACTGAAAATGGGCACTTCTTGGCCCAGTGGACTTCCCCGGTAATCAAACTGAAATAAATAAATAATAAAATAAATAAATATTTTAAGACTAATGGAACGGAAAATTTCACCTTTATAAATGGTGTAAGTGTAGTGTTAAATCTCAGACTGTCTCAGCAGCTGTTTGGCACATTCCAATAAGATATATCCCCCATAGCCAGTAACATGGTACAGCGTGACACTATGCCCCATAGCCAGTTCCAGGGTACAGCATGACAGTATGCCCCATAGCCAGTTCCATGGTACAGAGTGATACTATGCCCCATAGCCAATCCCATGGTACAGCGTGACATTATGCCGCATAGCCAGTTCCATGGTACAGTGTGCCTAAGCCCTGTGTGGCACAGATGTGTCATGACTGATTAGTAATCAAGGTGCTGGTGAAGCTTGCTAGAAGGGGAAGGGATGAGTGGTCAGTGCTGGTTCAGCAATCATGAGGAGGGGTAGGCAGTCCTATCCCCTGTATGAGTGATAACCTAGCAGAGATGGGTACTGTGGCATTTTATTTATTTAACATTTGTTTACCAGGAAATTCTGACTTGGAACATAGCCAATTTTCAGCAGAGGCCTGGGGAGAAACACTCCAGATGCATGTCTTTGTAACATGGGAGGAAACTGGAGCACCCTGAGGAAACCCACACGAACTCAGGGAGGACATACAGATTCCACACAGAAGACACCCCAGCCAAGAATCAAACTGGAGAACCTCTTGCTGTGAAGCAACAACATAACCACTGCACCACTGTGCCATCCATTTGTGTAATAGCCAGTTTCTGAATCACGAGCAGAAGCACGGATGAGTCCCTGAGGTAACTTTTCAGGATTTTAGCATATATGAAGATGCTGCAAAAACTAAAGGTCTGTGGCTGACAAAGCTTGTTGATGACTGCAAACTGAGAGTGGTCATAGAATCCCTAAACAATGTCACCATCCTGCAAGAGGGTCTTACGCAAACAAATGATTGGTGCTAAAGTCACGGCCTTAAACTTAATGCAAAAAAAAATGTATTATCATCCCTTTCAGTAACAGCAAAGTTCCTGCTAACTACCACATCAATAGAAACACCCTAATGCAAGCACTCAGTTGTGAGAGACCTTGGCACACAAGTTGACAGTAAACCTTACCTTTGATCACCATGTCTCCACAGTGGTAAGAAGGTCATCCTGTATTGCTCATCTCATAAGTAAGAACATTGCCTCCAGAAAAAAAGAAGTTATAACCTCCAGGTACCCTTTCCTCATCAAGCCAATAACTGAGTACATCGCCCCTTTTGGTTATGTACCTTTCCAGACATCTGCAGCAATTGGAGAGACCACAAAAGTTCCTCACAAGGAGAATTTAAGGTATTCATCATCTGTCCTATGTGGATCATCTGAAATCACTGTCACTTCCATTTCATACAGACTACTCAGAGGTGATCTCTGTCTTGCATGTAAGGCAATCTCTGACTTTGCTTTACTGAAAATTCTGCATATCCATAAGTCCAATGACTCACGGGTTATTCACTCTAAAGAGCTTAACCCGGTATGTGGCATTAATAGAACCTGCTGGAGGGACAGGTTTGTCTCCTAGAGGTTACCACACCTGTGGAACAGACTCCCAATTCATGTCAAGCAGAGCCCCTCTTTGGCCCTCTTCAAGCGCAGTCTGGATGATTGGTTGGGTAACCCTAAATTGTTCCACCTGTGTCTCTCTTGGACAGGGGCAATAGGTGCTGATTGGGGAAACAAGGGTAGAACTTGGCTGGGCTTGTAAGGGTCCTAGGGCCATTAGCCTAGTAATTTCCTATGATCCTATGCATCAGAATTTTATAGCTCAGGAGAAAAAAAAATCCATCCCTATGGCTGCCTGGATGATGGACCTAGCATCAATTGTTATGCAGACAGTGTAATGGAGGAAACATGTACAAAATATGTAGCAGACCAGAAAGAGGAGGCTGATGGTCACCAAGCACAAGGAGAAACTGGACCTAGAAAATATGTTACATTCATTTAAATTAGTTTGCATTGTAGCTTCCTGTTTTTTTTTTATTGCAGATGGAGTCTCATTGGACAGGCTTGCTACAATATTTTCATTCCATACTTCCAGATAATCATTAACAAAGTCATGCAGGTCAAATTACATGTGAAGGGTGATTGGCCAGGCCCAGTGGTCTCAAGTACTGAGTTCTGATTAATAGAAATGTCAGTTTAGGACTGGTTAGTATGTACTGAAAGACAGTGCAATAGTTCTGAAGCTGCTGAAGTGATTACTTTTCTAGTAAACTAAACCTCTATTCACTGTTTTTAAGTTGTTTCTAATCTTTTTTAATTTTTGTGATACTCATATTTTTAAATAAGTTGTGCTATATTTTTACCTCAGAGTATCTGCCAAAGGTAAGGCTGCACTATCTGCTCCACAGGGAATCTTTAGAGAAAATAATTGGTAAACACAAGAAACATAGTATATTGTCAAGATTTAATTTAATTTAGTTTAATTTATTTATTCATTTCATTTATATTTTGACTCCAGGATACTTAACTGACCCAAAGCCCATTTTCAGTAGAAGCCTGGGGAGAAAAGCTTTCTAATTATAGCACAGTTACAATATATATCCTACATTAGAAGAATAATAAAATTCAGTATAAACAAAAGAATGAAGTAATTATGCAAATACGTGAAACCACAAAACTCGGACTAGCCGAAAAACAATAAAAGATACCAAAGCAGGAACAGTTGGCAAAGCTGTTGCAATTAAATTCCACAAAGCGAATACAGGTTTAGCGTTTTCTTTCACTTTTAATGTAAAATGTGAACTTCATCAGAAAAACGGGAACTCTCCCTTGTTCCCGTTTTATATGAAAAAACAGGAAATGATGTCATACAATTAATTAAATCAAAAATTCATTACGTTAATGTTTGTTACATCTAAAACATTATCTGTGATTTTTAAAAAACACATTGTTTTATAAATAATTCATTAGGCATCAATATTTTCATTCTAAAATGTTAAAAACTATTTGCCTATATATGATATACTAATGTCTACTCAAAAAGATATATATATATATATATATATACACATGTGTGTACAATTCATCATAAAAATTATATCCTAAAATAAATACTTTTAAATACTAAATTTATGAATTATGAAATATAAATGAATTATGAAATATAAATAAATTGACAAAAAATATATATCTCTAATTAACAATATAAAAATATTGAAATGTAACTTTAGATATGTATCTTATTGTCTTGAACCAAGTAAACATAAAAAGAGACATTGGTTCTGTGAATACTATAAATCAATAATAAATATCCAAAATGTAATAACTGACCAACAAACCTTCTCTAAATGAAACAAATTTGGGTCAGTAGATCTAATCTATCTGTATACTAAAAAACATTTAATGTTTATAGTTTCATTCAAACCCGGGGGTGAACCCGCCCCTAGCAGTAACTGCCATAAAGCCTCTCTTTGCTCTAACTTATTGTTCACATCCCCCATTAACAAACATTTGTCTACTTGATCTAATACAAAAAATTCAAATTTTTTGAAGTCGTCACATATTTGGGTATGTCTTGCCAAAGAGTTATTGATGTCTTTATTCTTAATTGCCAAAATATGTTCATAAATTCAGCGTTTCAAAACTCTTATTGTTTTGCCAATATAATAACTTCCACATGTGACACAAAGTGCTAAATATACCACGTGATCACTGTTACAGTTATAATATTTGTATGCCCAAAAAGTTCTATTTGGATATTTTAGTGTCACGAATGAAGTGTTACTGATATAGCGACACTGCCTACAATCCTTACATGAAAAAGTTCTCTTCTTATTACTTACTTCTCTAATGATTGTATCTCTATTTTGATTGTTATAGTCTAACATTTTCTTTACATTTGTCACATTCTTATAAGTGAACCTGGGTGTAATACCTAGACATGACATTAGGTCCCTGTTCCCCAGTATAATCCTCCAATTTTTCTCTATAATATCTCTAATGTAAGTGAGTTCGTTAGACATAGGTAGAACTCCATTGTTTCTTCTCTCTCCATGTGATGTGAAGTGTCTCTTATAGTGAATTCATTGATGTTGATCGACAAAATGGGTTTTGCTACTCCTTGTCTCAACATAGTTACCTCCCTTTCTAAATTTTTCAACCATTTAAGTTGGTAACCTCTTTCTATAAACAGTTTCCTTAACAACAATAATTCCTTAAAGTATAGGTTGTCATCCGATGTCAGCCTACTGAGCCTTATCATTTGCCCTTTAATTACATTTTTCTTCATGTGTTCTGGATGAAGACTTTCTTTATGAAGATATTGGTTCGTGAAACACGGTTTCCTGTATATCCTACTGTGTAAAGAATGATTGGAACAATCCAAATATAGTGTTAGATCCAGAAAATGTATTTCCTTCCCAAAACCACTAAGTTTAAATGTTAAAAAACTTGTTGTTTTGTTTAGATCCTCAACCATTTTTCAAACTCAATTTTGTCCCCTCTCCATAAAAAAAACAAATCATCTATGTATCTTACATAGAGTAGAACTTTGTCAAAATTTTGGTGAACTATAAGATGTTCCTGTTCCCAATTTGACATAACAATGTTTGCAAATGCTGGGGCGACCCTGGCTCCCATCGCCACTCCAGATGTTTGTTTATAAAACACTTTGTTGAATACAAAAAAAATGTTGTCAAGAACTATTTCCATTAGTGAACATATTGTGTTTACTTTTGAACTACTCATTTGTGATTTAGATGCTAAATAAACTCTCATACCCTCTACACCCTCTTCTTGATTTATAGAAGTGTAGAGACTTTTGACATCTAAGGTTGCAAAATAAACTTGATTGTAAGCAAAATCACTTTTGGCTAATATTTCTAATAAATGCCATGAATCCCTTAAAAAATGTTCTGCCTTTTGTGCTATTGGGTTCAGAATATTATCAAGCCAAATGGAAATATTTTCTGTTTTAGAGTTCTTGGCTGACACTATAGGTCTAAATGTAAGATCATCTGTGCCATACTGTATTTTTGGTATACCAAAAAAACTACCCATTTTCAGCTGTTCTGTTAGCATAAACTCATAATCATCTCTATCTAGTTCTTCCTGACAAAACATGTCAAATAGGGAAGTATTCACCCTCCTATAACAATTTAAAATAAATTCAAGACTAACCTTACAATAATTATTTCTATCTTCCAACAATGTGTTGATAGCCTTATTGTAATCAGATGTATTCATGACTACTATCTTTCCCCCTTTGTCCGCTTTCATGACTCTAATATCTCGAGTCTTAGAAAGTTGTTTTAAAGCTTCTCGTTCCAAAGGTGTCAAGTTATCTTGTGTTTCTATGTTTATCATTTGTCTGAATTCTGTTTCACATATCTTTTGGAAAACTTGAAGTGTGTTGACTAATGGGGGATTGTAAGTACTGGGTCTTTTTAATGTTTTGTTCTTGGTAGAACCAGGCGTGTTGACATCTTTCATTATATAACTCAAGCAAGCGTCGACAGAGTGAGAAATAACATCCAATGTGTAGAAAATCCAAGCAATCCGGTCTTCTGAAACAGATAAATCAGTTTATTGCACAGATGAACCACGATAAGCGCTTTCACTAACTAGTAGCTTCTTCAGATCACAAACAAAAGGCACAATAGCCATGTGCTTTAAATATCTGCATGTTAATTAATCAACCAACTTTTAAAGCAGAAGCGCCATAAAACAAAATTTGAAAACTAAATATATAAACATAGTATCATTGACATCTAAAATAGACAATAGTGTATACATATTCTATTGAAAATTAAAAATTTAAAAATAACTTCATTCCATAAAGAATGTAAAAACATATTATAAGCAGCATACTATCAAGTATAAAGGTATATGCAGCCTAATACATAGATGCATGTGATAGTCACATTAAATAAAACCTTAATACATGCAAGTAGTAATGCAAGGCAACTTATAAACTAAGCAAGGTAGATACCATCAGAAACATGATAACTAACAATAAAAAATAGTCATATACAGATCGAGGGAACTGTTTTCAAACAAAGTGATACTTGTTATAGTAAAGTCAGTACATGAATGTATATCTGCATCTGTATAAAAATGTATATAAGTGTAGTGTCTAAATAAATATATATATCTAGATATAAAATATGAGTGCATATGTACAAGAATAGATAGATTAATAAATAAATAAATAAATAAATAAATAAATAAATAGAAGAATAATGGAAGAATAGAGCTAAAAACCTTAACGAAACTGCAATGTGAAATAACTAGGTTACCCAGAAAAAATGTATATGTGCATTTATCAAAATACATTAAAATCTAAAATCTAAAAAATATCAGAACTTAGTATGCCTACGCTTCTTTAAATGTGGTCTGATAGATGCCCTTTCATTTAAACCATGGCCTCTATCAGCTCTCAGCAAAATTATCCACCTACTTTCTCTGTCTTCAGTATGATTCATAATATCACCTCCTCTTACATTAGCATTCATTTTCTCCAGCACCCTAAACATAAACTTGTGTTCAGGACTTGTTTGTGTCACATGCTTGGCTAGTGCATTCTGCAAATTACCTTTCCTTATATTATAACAGTGTTCCCTTATTCTATCTCTTAGTACCCTGTTCGTTTTACCAACATAAAAACATGAACATAGTTCACATACAGCAAGATATATGACATCAGGTGTCATACAGTTGGCATTAACTCGGGTGTATATTTCCCTCTGTGTATCCGGATGTACAAATACTATACTAGAATCTATTAAGGAACAAAAATTGCATTGTCCGCAAGGTGTTGTACCATAACTAAAGCTCGGGTGTATACCCTTGTTTGGTGGATAACAAAGCAGTCTTTTAAGATTCTTCTTATTCCTGTAGGTAAAAGATGGGGAATCACCTACAATCTTTGTCAGTATGTCATCAGTATGTAGTATGTTCCAATTTTTGGAGATAATCTCTCTAATTTGTTTATTATCTGCTGTATATGAAGTCAGAAACCTAACTTTTGCATTAGTGACTTCTTTGACATTATTCATTACTAAAGGCTTGGGCCCAAAATATGGAGTACCTAATGTTGAACGTAAACTTAAAGCATTATCAAATTGTAAATCTACCTCCGTAGAATTATAGCCCCTCTCAGCAAACTTCTCTCCTAAATCATATAGGTCTGCCATAAAGCCTTTGTCATTGGAATTCAATCTAGACATTCGTAGGGTCTGTCCTTTCACTATGTTACTGAAAACATACTTAGGGTGCATACTAGTTCTGAATAATAAAGTATTCCTATAACAGGGTTTCCTAAAAATTCCAGTGTTAAACATTCCACATTCAAGTTTTTCGATATATAGGTCTAAAAATTCTATTTTCAATAATGAGTATTTCATTGTAAATTTCAGACACGGTGTAATATTATTCAAGACCATATTGAAACTAAGCAGTTCTTCTGTATTACCATCCCATAAAATAAACACGTCATCCACAAAACGTCTATAGAATCTTACATGTTTCTTAAACATATATTCTTTGAATAGAAGCTGTTCTTCCCAGTAGGCTAGGAATATATTGGCGTAGCTATTGGCACAAGGAGTGCCCATAGCTACGCCATCTAATTGCTGATAAATATTATCAGTGAACATAAACACATTATTTTCCAGCACTAGCTCAAGGAAGTGTACCAATAAGTCAATTAAAACATTACCATAGGTACTATGTTCTGTAAGATAATTACTAACATAAGCTAGACCAAGGTCATTGGGGATGACTGTGAACAATGATTGTATGTCAAAAGTTACTAAAATCAGATTGTGGATGGTATCCATTTGATTATTAAAATAGTACAAATCTGTTAGAAACTGTTTAGAATCACGTAATACAAATTTATTATTATTTAAAATACATCTTAAATGTTTCTCAATAAAAACTGACAAGTGCTCCGTAACCCATCCTTGCCCTGAGACTATTGGTCTCATGGGTGGCTTAGTAATACTTTTGTGTATTTTGGGTATTCCATGTATAACTGGGATGGTAGGCATCTTAATATATAAATAATTAAACTCATTTCTATTTATTAAGTTACTTCTATAAATATCAGTTAAAATACCATGTACATACACATTTCATAAACCTTAGTAAAATCGATTCTTGTATAAAACACATCACTTAGCATGGTGTACATTTCATTTTGGTAATCTATGGTATCAAGTACCACAACACCAGAGCCTTTATCTGCTGGCCTAATAGTTATATTTAAATCATTTCTTAAGTTATAGAGGCTCCTTCTCTCCTGGTATGACAGATTATTGTTAAAATTATTCGATCTCTTTTTATGAAAATACTTATAAATCTCATCTTCTGTAGTACGTAAATATGCTTCAATTAATGGATGATTGACTGGTGTATAATCGCTTAGATTCTTAAACATAAATCTATCATTGCTAGTAGTTGACACTATCAATCTCATTAATAGAAGTGCCATTATAAATGTACTTGAGCATAACATTTCTGCAAAACATTTTAACATCTATGATGGTTTCATCTAGCATACTATTGCTATAAGGGATGAAACTTAATCCTTTGACTAATAAATTAATGTCATGCTGTGATAGCGGAACACTGGACAAGTTAAAAACTAAATTTTGTTGTGGTTTGTCCACATTTTCTTTAGCGTTGTGTTGGTGAGTGACTCCCCTGAAAACTTCCTTTTTTGTCGCCCTCGACTGTTCGAGTGTTCTGCTTAAATTCTTCTCCTGGCGTATAGCTAAAGGGAAGGAAAGATTTAAAGCTGCTCCTTTATTAAATTCATTTGTTTTAGATCTAACAACCTGCTCTTGACCATTCAGCAATCTATTCTTAACTACATTCACAGTAGGATATAAATTTGCATTTTCATTCATACTGTTATGCGTTATGTGTATGACATCTATAGAGTCATTGCTAGTTGCTATTTCTTCATTACTAGCAGCTAAGTTAGTAGAAGGACAAATGTCAACAGATATAGTATTGGAATCAGCATGTTCATTGGCAATGGTTGGGTCCTCTCCTGCAACTTCTGATACATTAGAAACAGCTGCAGGAGATACAGCCACTTTACCAGTGCTCTGTAGAGTCTTATGCTGTTGAAAAGGTAAAGTGCCTTGCTTGATAGCAGATGCAGGCATACGTTCTGGGACACGCCTTTCCCAGACAAAAACTTGCCCTGTTTTAAAATCTTGTATATCCCTTGAGACTTTGCTTTGTTACTGCTGAAATAATTTACGCTCATAGGCAGATACAGAGTCCAGTATATTATCAAACAAATCATGTATAGCCAACTCTGTATAGTCTTTAAACAACTGTTGCTGTAAATCATTGGTTTTACTGGTTAGAGCTTGTTCTTCGGGTTTGAAAAAATCAATCAACAGTTGTAAATATTTACGGCTAGTCTCAATGTTTATCTGCTGCCATAATGACAGCAGTTCTGGGTACTCATTGCCTTGACTAGGCATAGAGAACACCCTAAGCCCACGTGGTATAATGGCATTATCTAAACAGAATTGAAAATGCTGCCTTTGCAATTGTAAACGTTTCAGTTTATAAAAATGTTTCTCTATATCATTAAGTATTAAATTAGCTCTCTGAAAATCCACATCACGCTCACCCATATTAGCTGGTAGTTGTTCAGTTGTTAGCGACCATAATGTAGTAAGAGTCCCTTCAAGGTGCTGTTTAAACTTGGCTTCCATCGCTGCCTTGCCCCGGTGTTCACTTCTGGGCTTATAGGGAAGCTCAATATCCGCCATAACTTTAGTAGAATGTCCAGTAGCTAAATGCTCACTCGTAGTCCCGTAACCAACGTAAAAGATGTATAAACAACGTTAGAATATAAATAAAAATGCTGGTTACTGCCACAGCACGCTTGCTTATAAACAGATAAATAAGTAGGTAAATAACTCAAGCAAGCGTCGACAGAGTGAGAAATAACATCCAATGTGTAGAAAATCCAAGCAATCCGGTCTTCTGAAACAGATAAATCAGTTTATTGCACAGATGAACCACGATAAGCGCTTTCACTAACTAGTAGCTTCTTCAGATCACAAACAAAAGGCACAATAGCCATGTGCTTTAAATATCTGCATGTTAATTAATCAACCAACTTTTAAAGCAGAAGCGCCATAAAACAAAATTTGAAAACTAAATATATAAACATAGTATCATTGACATCTAAAATAGACAATAGTGTATACATATTCTATTGAAAATTAAAAATTTAAAAATAACTTCATTCCATAAAGAATGTAAAAACATATTATAAGCAGCATACTATCAAGTATAAAGGTATATGCAGCCTAATACATAGATGCATGTGATAGTCATATTAAATAAAACCTTAATACATGCAAGTAGTAATGCAAGGCAACTTATAAACTAAGCAAGGTAGATACCATCAGAAACATGATAACTGACAATTATATATGTTTATATATTTAGTTTTCAAATTTTGTTTCTGTTTAGATAATGCCATTATACCACGTGGGCTTAGGGTGTTCTCTATGCCTAGTCAAGGCAATGAGTACCCAGAACTGCTGTCATTATGGCAGCAGATAAACATTGAGACTAGCCGTAAATATTTACAACTGTTGATTGATTTTTTCAAACCCGAAGAACAAGCTCTAACCAGTAAAATCAATGATTTACAGCAACAGTTGTTTAAAGACTATACAGAGTTGGCTATACATGATTTGTTTGATAATATACTGGACTCTGTATCTGCCTATGAGCGTAAATTATTTCAGCAGAAACAAAGCAAAGTCTCAAGGGATATACAAGATTTTAAAACAGGGCAAGTTTTTGTCTGGGAAAGGCGTGTCCCAGAACGTATGCCTGCATCTGCTATCAAGCAAGGCACTTTACCTTTTCAACAGCATAAGACTCTACAGAGCACTGGTAAAGTGGCTGTATCTCCTGCAGCTGTTTCTAATGTATCAGAAGTTGCAGGAGAGGCCCCAACCATTGCCAATGAACATGCTGATTCCAATACTATATCTGTTGACATTTGTCCTTCTACTAACTTAGCTGCTAGTAATGAAGAAATAGCAACTAGCAATGACTCTATAGATGTCATACACATAACGCATAACAGTATGAATGAAAATGCAAATTTATATCCTACTGTGAATGTAGTTAAGAATAGATTGCTGAATGGTCAAGAGCAGGTTGTTAGATCTAAAACAAATGAATTTAATAAAGGAGCAGCTTTAAATCTTTCCTTCCCTTTAGCTATACGCCAGGAGAAGAATTTAAGCAGAACACGCTCGAACAGTCGAGGGCGACAAAAAAGGAAGTTTTCAGGGGAGTCACTCACCAACACAACGCTAAAGAAAATGTGGACAAACCACAACAAAATTTAGTTTTTAACTTGTCCAGTGTTCCGCTATCACAGCATGACATTAATTTATTAGTCAAAGGATTAAGTTTCATCCCTTATAGCAATAGTATGCTAGATGAAACCATCATAGATGTTAAAATGTTTTGCAGAAATGTTATGCTCAAGTACATTTATAATGGCACTTCTATTAATGAGATTGATAGTGAGTCAACTACTAGCAATGATAGATTTATGTTTAAGAATCTAAGCGATTATACACCAGTCAATCATCCATTAATTGAAGCATATTTACGTACTACAGAAGATGAGATTTATAAGTATTTTCATAAAAAGAGATCGAATAATTTTAACAATAATCTGTCATACCAGGAGAGAAGGAGCCTCTATAACTTAAGAAATGATTTAAATATAACTATTAGGCCAGCAGATAAAGGCTCTGGTGTTGTGGTACTTGATACCATAGATTACCAAAATAAAATGTACACCATGCTAAGTGATGTGTTTTATACAAGAATCGATTTTACTAAGGTTTATGAAATGTGTGCGTATGTACATGGTATTTTAACTGATATTTATAGAAGTAACTTAATAAATAGAAATGAGTTTAATTATTTATATATTAAGATGCCTACCATCCCAGTTATACATGGAATACCCAAAATACACAAAAGTATTACTAAGCCACCCATGAGACCAATAGTCTCAGGGCAAGGATGGGTTACGGAGCACTTGTCAGTTTTTATTGAGAAACATTTAAGATGTATTTTAAATAATAATAAATTTGTATTACGTGATTCTAAACAGTTTCTAACAGATTTGTACTATTTTAATAATCAAATGGATACCATCCACAATCTGATTTTAGTAACTTTTGACATACAATCATTGTTCACAGTCATCCCCAATGACCTTGGTCTAGCTTATGTTAGTAATTATCTTACAGAACATAGTACCTATGGTAATGTTTTAATTGACTTATTGGTACACTTCCTTGAGCTAGTGCTGGAAAATAATGTGTTTATGTTCACTGATAATATTTATCAGCAATTAGATGGCGTAGCTATGGGCACTCCTTGTGCCAATAGCTACGCCAATATGTTCCTAGCCTACTGGGAAGAACAGCTTCTATTCAAAGAATATATGTTTAAGAAACATGTAAGATTCTATAGACGTTTTGTGGATGACGTGTTTATTTTATGGGATGGTAATACAGAAGAACTGCTTAGTTTCAATATGGTCTTGAATAATATTACACCATGTCTGAAATTTACAATGAAATACTCATTATTGAAAATAGAATTTTTAGACCTATATATCGAAAAACTTGAATGTGGAATGTTTAACACTGGAATTTTTAGGAAACCCTGTTATAGGAATACTTTATTATTCAGAACTAGTATGCACCCTAAGTATGTTTTCAGTAACATAGTGAAAGGACAGACCCTACGAATGTCTAGATTGAATTCCAATGACAAAGGCTTTATGGCAGACCTATATGATTTAGGAGAGAAGTTTGCTGAGAGGGGCTATAATTCTATGGAGGTAGATTTACAATTTGATAATGCTTTAAGTTTACGTTCAACATTAGGTACTCCATATTTTGGGCCCAAGCCTTTAGTAATGAATTATGTCAAAGAAGTCACTAATGCAAAAGTTAGGTTTCTGACTTCATATACAGCAGATAATAAACAAATTAGAGAGATTATCTCCAAAAATTGGAACATACTACATACTGATGACATACTGACAAAGATTGTAGGTGATTCCCCATCTTTTACCTACAGGAATAAGAAGAATCTTAAAAGACTGCTTTGTTATCCACCAAACAAGGGTATACACCCGAGCTTTAGTTATGGTACAACACCTTGCGGACAATGCAATTTTTGTTCCTTAATAGATTCTAGTATAGTATTTGTACATCCGGATACACAGAGGGAAATATACACCGAGTTAATGCCAACTGTATGACACCTGATGTCATATATCTTGCTGTATGTGAACTATGTTCATGTTTTATGTTGGTAAAACGAACAGGGTACTAAGAGATAGAATAAGGAACACTGTTATAATATAAGGAAAGGTAATTTGCAGAATGCACTAGCCAAGCATGTGACACAAACAAGTCCTGAACACAAGTTTATGTTTAGGGTGCTGGAGAAAATGAATGCTAATGTAAGAGGAGGTGATATTATGAATCATACTGAAGACAGAGAAAGTAGGTGGATAATTTTGCTGAGAGCTGATAGAGGCCATGGTTTAAATGAAAGGGCATCTATCAGACCACATTTAAAGAAGCGTAGGCATACTAAGTTCTGATATTTTTTAGATTTTAGATTTTAATGTATTTTGATACTTGCACATATACATTTTTTCTGGGTAACCTAGTTATTTCACATTGCAGTTTCGTTAAGGTTTTTAGCTCTATTCTTCCATTATTCTTCTATTTATTTATTTATTTATTAATCTATCTATTCTTGTACATATGCACTCATATTTTATATCTAGATATATATATTTATTTAGACACTACACTTATATACATTTTTATACAGATGCAGATATACATTCATGTACTGACTTTACTATAACAAGTATCACTTTGTTTGAAAACAGTTCCCTCGATCTGTATATGACTATTTTTTATTGTTAGTTATCATGTTTCTGATGGTATCTACCTTGCTTAGTTTATAAGTTGCCTTGCATTACTACTTGCATGTATTAAGGTTTTATTTAATATGACTATCACATGCATCTATGTATTAGGCTGCATATACCTTTATACTTGATAGTATGCTGCTTATAATATGTTTTTACATTCTTTATGGAATGAAGTTATTTTAATTTTTAATTTTCAATAGAATATGTATACACTATTGTCTATTTTAGATGTCAATGATACTATGTTTATATATTTAGTTTTCAAATTTTGTTTTATGGCGCTTCTGCTTTAAAAGTTGGTTGATTAATTAACATGCAGATATTTAAAGCACATGGCTATTGTGCCTTTTGTTTGTGATCTGAAGAAGCTACTAGTTAGTGAAAGCGCTTATCGTGGTTCATCTGTGCAATAAACTGATTTATCTGTTTCAGAAGACCGGATTGCTTGGATTTTCTACACATTGGATGTTATTTCTCACTCTGTCGACGCTTGCTTGAGTTATTTACCTACTTATTTATCTGTTTATAAGCAAGCGTGCTGTGGCAGTAACCAGCATTTTTATTTATATTCTAACGTTGTTTATACATCTTTCATTATATATTTTAAATTAAGTTTACGCAAAAAAATCCTGAACTCTACCAACAATTTACCTATTTCTACCTTGTTAGATGGAATAAAATTAAAACCCTTTTTCAAAATGTTATTACATGATTCAGAAAGATAGTTGTCACTTAAATTAACAATAGTCAATGAATAGTCATTGTTTTCAAAGTGTGTTGTTACCATATATCAACTTGTAGAAAATTACAACACTTTGTGCATATGTTTTTAATACAGTGGAAGGAGGGAGACGTGGTAGAAGAAAAGTGGTTTGTGGTTATAAAAAACAGAAATGGTTGAAGAAAATCTAGAAGGGGACTAATGAGAGAGAGAGAGAAGGTGGGAAAGCTGGAGGGCAGAATAAATGAGAATATAATGTCATGCGGTAGCGTTGTCACCTCACAGTAAGACGCTGTCCAGTTTGATTCTCAGCTAGAGCGTCTTCTGCGTGGAGACATGCGTGAATGGGCATGCCTTCGTTGAAGGTTGTGCCCCAGGGCTGGCAACTCGGCATGTAAAAATCAACTACCAATCATTAGTGGACCGGAGTTCCGCTGTGGCGACCCCTAACCGGGAAAAGCCGAAAGACACAACAACTAGAATATCATTTTATTTACATGTTAACCAGGTAAACCAATTAGGCCCAAAAGCAACTTTTCATGGGGCAACCTCAAAGCAATATTTGAAATAACTTGATCAAAGTTATACAGTAGGCAAATTGAGATATAGGAGATTGAAACCAGAACCTCCAGGTACACAAGAAGAAGCCAATTAGTAGTGTATAGCTGTAATCCCTAATACTGAATTGCCAGTATTGTTTGGTAGCAGCAACGGTAAACTAAAGGAATTTCTAATTATTTAATCTCAACTGTTAAGATTGTCTAATCCTATGACAGGAATAGACCCCATTACTAATTCAGGGCATAATTAAAGTAAGAATAGCTGTTGCATAGGATTGACAATGTATTATAAGGGTATAATGCTACTTTATATTGGGTAGGGCAACACTAGATTTTAAAGAAAAGTTTTCAGAAAGCTCTCTGATAAAAAGCACACCTGGTCTCTTTAAAAAAACATAAAACTGAAGCACAAAATGCTGAGTTTAATGTATTTATTTATTTTACATTCAGGTGTCTAATCTTGAGTCATTTCCATCTTTCTAGAAACTGTTTGCATGCAAGTCCAGAAGGATATTTGCCAGTTTATTGCAGGGGGCTGGGTTTGATGTATATCACCATCTTTTAACAGTAATTAGATGGTGTAGTTCATCATATCATCCTATTTTAAGGCCTTGCCAGTATTTTGTAAGTTGTTACCATGGAGCATTTTGGCCGATAAGCTGATGTCCTTGTTTTTTCATATACCGTGTTCATCATCATCATTGCCCCCCTTTTCTCATTTTCTACATGAGGCTGGGGTGTTGTGTCACCTGTTGCTTCTTTCTCAATTCAAAGTCAGTCTCCCACTTTGACAGTCATGCCTGAATGTCACAAGTTTTCTCACACAATCCGTCCATCTCTTTGCTGGACGCCCTCTGTTTCTCTTGCCTTCTTTCTGTCTGTACCAAATCTTCTTCACCAGATTTTCTTCTGCTTTCCAGTACATGCACCCAAATGACTGCAGTCTGTCCTCTTTGACCTTCTCTGCAATTGACTCTACAAGTTCTTCTGCTCTGATGTGCTCAGTTTTTTCATCTGTCCTGCAGTGTGCATCCTACTACCTGTCTCAGACACCTGATCTGTGTTGCTCGTCAGGTCAGGACAAAACAGACGAGCATCATGGGTTCTTGTTCAAGCAGCTTTATTGTATACAAACACATCACAAATGAGATTAAGCAACTTTAACTTATAAACAAACTAGCTATCATGTACGTAGATGGTAACACTCTGGCTGCAGCTTCAAAATGGCACTGAAGCTAACACATGCTTGGTATTTACACACACGCACATATTATGTCTTGGAAATGCTTCTTAAAGGTACAGCACACCTGTTATTCTAGATCCTCCCTCTGAGAAAATGAGTTAGGCATTATCGCTGATATTAATGAATATGCAGCTTACACAAAAATGATTTTCATCATGCAATTATACAACACTAGATACATATATACAACTATGTCCAAGTTGCTGTGTATTTCACACTAGACTTTGAAATGCAACCATATTGTTTGACATAAAATATGGGATCTGGATTAGCAACTGGGATTGTCTCTGCTGACTGTTCAATCTTAGGAACACTGGAATCATCTGCTGGAACATTATCAGGAATCAAGACATGTTCTAGAACAGGAACATCATCTGGACTGGTCTGAGAGTTATGAATCTTTATCACAGGCACGATGCTGCGATATCAGTTCTGCTACAGGAAGAAGATACCTGCGATTTCTCCTGTACTCCACACCCTCGGATTTAACAAAATAGGACCTCGGCTCTGCACCCATACTCATTACTTGACCAATCCAGTTGAAACCTTTTGCTGTTTGTATCCTCACTGTCTCGCCTTTTTCCAATGGATGAAGAAATCTGCTCGACCTGTCTTAGCTGGACTTTTGAAAAGAATGCTTTCTAGATAATCGGGCTTTTGATTGCTTGGTTGTTCTTAGCTTTAAGCCTCAATAAACTAGAACTGATAGGCAATATTGTTCTGGTTTGCCTAAACAGAAGTCTCTGAGCAGGTGAGCCAAGTATATTGTTATGGGGTATGTTTCTGAGATTGATTAAATTCAAAAAAACATTGATATTATCACGCTTTAACTTCTCAAGTAATTGCTTTGCACTCTGTACTGCACATTCAGAAAGACCATTTGATCGTAGATAATCTGGACTACTAGTAACATGTATGAAGTCCCATTCTCTGGCAAATTTCTGTAACAATTGACTTGTGAATTGTGTACCATTGTCAGAGATTGATTTCTGTGGACTGCCTTGGACTGAGAAATGACGTTTCAACTTAGTAGTAGTGAGATTAGGTAGTAGATCGATCTCAAACCAATTTGAATAAGAGTCTACCAAGTAATGTTGATTGTTCCACTCAGATATATCAGTAGCTAGAACTGACCAAGATAGATCAGGAATTTGACTTAGCTGAAGTGGCTGTCTTTGCAAATGTGCTTTAGTATTATTGCACACTGAACAGGAAGAAAGTACGTTATCAATGTCTTTTGCTAGAAAAATCCAAAATACTAGTCCTCTCGCCCTTCTCTTAGTAGATTCGGAATCCAGGTCACAACAATGCAAAACCTGGATATATTCTCATTGCAAGGAAGCAGGAACAACAATTTTAGGACCATTGAAAATAATGCCATTTTTCATCAACAACTCATCTCTTCTAGTGGTACAATAGATTTGTGTTGACAGCCATCCAACACAGCTATAGTGATTGAGCTTCTGCAAAACTGGATCAGTCATTGTATGATTTCTTAACTCTTCAAGTCTTGTGGTAGAAAAATGACACACTTTCATGACATCAAGGTCAAAATCCTCTGCATTAAGCTGTTCCATTGTATTTCTGGGCGATCTGGATAAGGTATCAGCCAGATGAAGAAGTTTGCCTTTCATATAAACTATTTTGAAGTTGTACTTTTGCAATTTAAGCATCATTCTTTGTAATCTCACTGGAGCTGAATGCATGGGCCTCTTTAAAATAGTAAGCAAAGGTTGATGATCAGTATTAATCTGGATTTCTCGACCATAGATATAATCATGAAACTTGGAACCTGCAAACAGTATTGGCAAAAGTTCTTTCTCAATCTGAGCATATTGCATCTCAGTCTGGGTAATATTCTAAGTGCGAAGGCTACTGGCCTGCCTTCTTGAAGAATAACTGCACCTAAACCAAACTTCGAAGCATCACAGGAAAGATTCACTGGTTTGTTGACATCATAGTATCTTAATATTGGTGGGGTAGCAATTTTCTGGTTAAGAATCTCAAATGCTCTCTGATGCTGGTCTAGCCATGACCAAGTAACATTTTTATGTGTGAGCTCTCTCAAAGGTGCTGTCAACTCACTGAAGTCTGGTATAAACTTGCCTAAGTAATTGACCATACCAAGTAAACACTGTAGAGCTTGCACATTATCTGGTGTTAACATTTCAAGATTGGTGAATTGTTTGGATGGGTCTGGTCTCAAGCCAATATTTGTAAACAAATGACCTACATATGTAACTTCTGGTAGTCTGAATTTGCACTTCAGAGGGTTGAGCTTTAAGTTCACTTCACATGCTCTGTCTAGAACATTCTTAAGATTTTTGTCATGCTCTGCCTCACCATTGCCTCCAACCAATATATCATCTACTATTATGGCACAAGGATAACCCCAAAAATATTTGCTCCATTGCATGCTGAAAGACTTCAATTTTCAAAATGTATTCCAAATGGCATCCTAAAGAATCTATATCTTCCAAATGGGGTACTGAATACAGTCAGTAATGAATATTTACAATCAAGCATGAGTTGCCAAAATGAGCTCTTTGCATATAAGAAAGAAAAAACAGTGCATTCTGTATCAGGGCTGCAACCTCTTTGACTGTATGCATAGGATGATATGGTCTCTCCAATGCTTTGTTCAAATCACTTGGGTCAATGCCTATTCTGATTTCATTTGAGCCTTTTTTATGAGCTGCTACCATGGATGACACCCATTTGGTAGGTTCTGTAATTGGACAAATTACACCTTGTTGCACCATTTTGTCCAACTGAGCTTTGACTTTTTGCTGCATAGCTATCAGAACTCTTTTTTCTGGTCTGGTCACTGGACAGATTTCTGGGTCTAATTTCATGGAATACACAACTGGAAGTTTGCCCAACTTGTCATCAAAATCATCTGCATACTCTGAAAAAATAGTGTTGGTGAAGCTGGAACTAGGACATATGCCTATCTGATGAACTTCCTTAGTTAAAGAAATCAGATTCATTTTCAAACTGTCTGAGACCCAACAATGACTGCACAGGTCTTCAAACCACATAGAACATAGGCTATAACAGTTCTAGACCACATAACATGAAAGCACTGAGCCTTCGGTTTGAATTTCTTCACCTCCATAAGCAACAAGTTTTGTACAACTAGTCACATTTACTTGTTCACCAGCTCTGACCCTTGCAAAAGTATCTGCAGACATGACATTACATTTTGAACCAGTGTCTACTTTAAGTTTGGTGGGTTTACCATTGATCCATACACTTAATTTCTTGCCAATAAATCTACTGCATCAATCTTTTCACCAATTACTGACACACCTTTGTATAGAAAGCAGACCGTT
Organism: Protopterus annectens; assembly: GCF_019279795.1. Taxonomy (NCBI): domain Eukaryota; kingdom Metazoa; phylum Chordata; order Ceratodontiformes; family Protopteridae; genus Protopterus; species Protopterus annectens. Next base: position 1,195,651,149 of record NC_056747.1, on the reverse strand, counting down.
GCAGGTCTGTTTGATTAACTTCCTTTTTGAAGTGACCCTGCTTTGTAACTGTGTGAGGCTTACTCGATTTACAAAATCTTTAAAAATGGTTCCATTTCTTACACTTGTGACATTGCTGGCCAAATGATATGCATTTTCACTTCTGAATTCATGGTTGGCACCACAATTACGGCAGTTAGCAATAAAGCTTGATTTGGGTTTTGCTGATTCACTGTCATGCTGTACTGAGCAACATTTGTTTTGTACTAGGTATCCTCGGTTCGACACTGAGTATGTTCCGCTAACTGAAATGGTCTTGGAATGTGCCAGAAGACTATGGGTTTTACCTAGAGGTCCCACAGGGGCTGCTGCTGCCATGTGCTTAGGCCTACTTTGTCTGTCACATGTTGCATGCTGTCTACATTAGCTCTAGAGCCTATTGAAACCATGCTCTTATCACTGACAAGCATATTTGTGTGCCTTTCTATAACTTCATGAATCTGACAAATCTCAATGCCTTTACTCAGTGTTAAATCACTGTCTATCTCATAGCAGCATAATTAATACCACACACGAGTCTCTCCTTTATTAACTCATCCTTTACATCACCAAACCTACATGTTTTAGCTTTGTTTCTCAGGTTGGTAATATAAGCTGCAAAGGTTTCTCCTTGCTTTTGATCTCTCATGTAAAACAAATGCATCTCTAATGTAACATTTGTTTGGGGGTTAAACATTTCTCTGAATTTGCGCTTCAAACACTTGGGGTCTTCTCTTGATTCAGCCTGCGCAACAACATGAGTTTCTCCTTCACCTTCATACACTGCTAATGCATAGACAAATGAATGCTCCCTTTCAATGGCTTCTGACCCTGCTAGGTTCAGCAAAATGAATGCCCTTGTGCATATATATTTATCAGAATAAGCTGCTTGTATAAATATATCGTATTCTTGCTGAAATATTCTCCAGTTCTCTGCAATATTGTGATCAAACACAAGTGGTTGTGGCTTGCAAAATCAGTCTGCCATATTAACATATCTCAGTGAAGACTCTTGCAAATATGCATGAACACGCACACTTGTACATATATGTATACATGTGCTTGAAATTTATGCCAGTACTTGTAACAACACAACGAGCCTTTGTATAACTGAATTTCACAAAATAAGTTTCATGGGCACTGTAACACTTTGAAATCTCTTTATTGTAAAAACCATTTGCTTTGAAATTACTTTGCTATATGAGCCATTTATCTTGTAATGGCTTTAATGCTAAAGTAATTTATCATCATTATTTTACTGTACAAGCCTTTATCTTGTAAATGCTTTAATGCCAAAGTCATTTATCATCATGTTAAGAAACATTTTGAACTGCACAATGGGAATAAAGTGGGCAATAGAAACTGAGGGCAAGAAACATTTCAAAGTAACTATACGTTACAAATACACTAGCTCAAATTAACAGCACTTAATGAATAAACTATCTCGAAGTAATTGCACCTTGCAAATAAGCTATCTTGAATTAATGGTACTCTGTGAATAAACTGTTTTGAAGTAATTGCACTTTGCAAGTGTACTGTGCAGAAGAAGCACAAAGTGAGAAACACCTCAAAGTAACTGCGCTTTGCGAATAAACAGTACACAGCACACTGAAATTTCCCTAAAATGGCTGCACTTTGCCAAACAACTCTATACAGTGCACGAGACTGTCTGTAATGGTGGCACTGTGCAAATAGACACACCCAGGCACAAGAAACTTTTGAAATGGCTGATCTTGACTGCACTTCATGAAATAGTTCCATTTTGTATACAACAAACTCTTTAGAATAAATGCAGAGTAATAAGCATGTAATGTAAACACTTTTACACACTTTGAAACACTTCAAACAACCCTAGTTATGCTAGTCAACGCTTCAATCAATGCGGAGTAGCAATTCGTGCCAAAACACAGTAATTTGCCAAAATACATGCAGTGAGCTTTGCTTTACTTAAACTCAACATGCCCTTTTCTGCCCTTTCTATTATAGTCGTTTTGCTCAGTGAATCTCTTAATGTGCCCTTTATGCCCTTTTGTTATATTCTTTTAGCTCATTTAATCTCTTTTCATGCCCATTATACTTTTTTGTGGTCATTTCAACTCTAAACATGCTCGTTTCACTTTAGACATGCTCATTTTACAATTCTGAGGTAATTCTGAAACCCTCTATGTACTTTTCTAATGCTCGTTTTATCAAATAACTCAGTTTCAAACATTTCATTTGATTGATGAGCTCTTTTATGCTTCTCGTTTGCTTAATAAATATTTCTGTGCTAATTGTTTGCTTAACAATATGTTTTGTGCCCTTGTAATGCTCCATTTTACCTGTTTTAATAAATAAATCATTCATGTGTGTTCTCTTTACCTTTGACTTGTTTCTGGCCCTTTTTTGCTCCGGGTTCTTTTAGTTTGCCTTCGCCATTACCTCTGCACATCGTGGCTCTGAAGAATAGTCTTTGCCATCCTGGTTCTGACACCATGTTGCTTGCCAGGTCAGGACAAAACAGGTGAGCATCGTGGGTTCTTCTTCAAGCAGCTTTATTGTATACGGACACATCATAAATGAGATTAAGCAACTTTAACTTATAAACAAACTAGCTATCATGTACATAGATGTTAACACTCTGGCTGCAACTTCAAAATGGCACTGAAGCTAACAAGTGCTTGGTATTTATACACACACACATATCTTGAAAATACCTCTTAAAGGTACAGCACATCTGTTATTCTACAATCTGCATCACCTCTAGCTTCTTCAGCTGCTCTGCCTTCACTGCACAGGTGTCTGCTATATAATAATAATACTGGTTTCACCACTATTTTGTACACCTTACATTTCAGTTTCTTTGGCATTCTTCTGCCATATACTACCCCTAACACTCTGTGCCATTTGGCTGCAGCCCCCTAATTATAGCTTTGACTTCCTCATTTTAACTTCCCTTCTTCCCAACCACCCCTTCCAGATGCTTGAAGCTGTTAACATTCTCCACTATTTTCTCTTCTATCTCAGTTCTCGGTTTCTTCTGATTTTCCCCATTTGCTTCCATTACAACTGTTTTATCTGTACTCAGGTTCATGCAATGTGCTTTCAGCTTTGCACTCCATTCCACTATCATTTGCTGAAGTCCTTGTTCAGAGCCTTGCCTATAATGCCACATCTTCTGTATGCAGCAGTTTTGTTGATTTGCCCCCGCCAGCCTTTTTGCTAATGTAGTTCATCACCAGTATGGAGAGCAGTGGGCTCATAGTTGAACACTGATGCACACCACTACCACTGGGAACCCCTTTGTAAATCTAAATATGACTTATGTTATTGGCTCCTTGTACATAACCTGCACTAATTCTACTTCAAACCATCACAGGACTACCCAAATCAGATTTCTTAGAACCTTGATATATGCTTTACCAAAGTCTAGGAATGTCCAGTTGAACTCTTTCCTCATCTCTAATTTTTTTCTCAACTATCTGTCTCACTCGCCTACCATGTTAGAGGTACTATATTTTGTTGGAGCAAAAGTAATGGTCGTTAATTAGTATAACTTAACCTATACACTGCATTACTATGAGATTGTTAAAAAAAACTCTGAGGCAAAAGTAACTGTTCTTTTCTAGTTCTTATCCCATCCTTTGCTAGTGTTTTGCTAGGTAATGTTCGGTGAGTGACATATGTACAGCAGAATGTAAGAAAGAAAGTAATATGCACGAATGAACACGTCTGAATGCAGAAATGATGAGGACGTAAATACAGACATGGATGAGCAGAAGACAATGAGTAAACGGAAAAATGGCCTATCTGCAAAATAAAAGTGAAGTGTGATGGAAGATGTGTCAGTAAGTGCCACTATAAGTCTGTGAGGTGTGTCGTAGGTAAGGTGACAGGAGTCTGATTTGGTTTAAATGAGTAGCTATTGGTTAAGTTGTGGGGAGCAGGCTTTATGTAAGTTTAAGAAGTATTTACAACATGATCTTTACAGCAGTACAGATGTTTACCACTTCTGAAGCATTTGCAACATGATCTTTACAGCAGGACAGATGTTTACCACTTCTGAAGTATTTACAACATGATGGGAGGGTGGCCTAATGGTTAAGGTGTTTGCATTACAAACACAAGGTGTAGGGTTTGAGTCTCACAAGAGATAATTGGCTAGGCTTACAATGACTCGCAAGAGCAGCTAGCCTAGTATGAACCTATCTTTACAGCAGGACAGATGTTTACCACTTCTGAAGTATTTGCAACTTGATCTTTACAGCAGGACAGATGTTTACCACTTCTGAAGTATTTACAACATGATCTTTACAGCAAGACAGATGTTTACCACTTCTGAAGTATTTACAACATGATCTTTACAGCAGGGCAGATGTTTACCACTTCTGAAGTATTTACAACATGATCTTTACAGCAGGACAGATGTTTACCACTTCTGAAGTATTTACAACATGATCTTTACAGCAGGACGGATGTTTACCACTTTTAAGTGCAAAATGTGATCTGTACAGCAGGACATATTTCTGCTGTGCTAAGTGCAAGAGAGGATAGGTTTTAGCTAGCAACAACCTGATCAAAAGAATGGATCCAGCAGTGAGAAGACTTCCAGCTCACTTACATTTAACTTCAGCTAGCCTGTTTTTTTTTTCAGAATCACTTCTTGCTCTTTACAGTTCCCATTACGAAACATAAGATCTTTTGAATGTTTAAAATTGCCTGCCTTGATCTTGACTGGACTGATATCACTGTGATTTACTAACACTTTTAATGCTGTTTACCAAATTACAATATAAGCTGTATGTAGTTCCTCACATTGTTTTATTTAGGTATTCTTACCAGCTAGCAGATTGATTATTTTTACTGTAAGCCTTGAGACATAGCTAGAAATAGTTTATTTGGTCCAGTCCAGCCACATCAATAAAAGAAAAAAATAAATATTAGTAAATAAGTAAATAATAAATAAGCATGACAGAAACATGTACAGACTATTTGAATGATAATCTTAAAAACTACATCTGTAGCAGCTCACAAAGGTCAGTTTGCTTATGTTTTTTTGCTTTCTAACTGGTGAACAGAACAGATGTCCCCTGCTTTTGTTTGCTGCTGTGTGTTTTACATCTTACTACAGTATAACTTAAAGTTAAATGGTAAAATGATGGAATATTGCATCACAGGAGTGTCCTGTTCTGCTTGTTTAATATTTTATTTATTTTATAGTAGGACGTTACTACAGTATAACTTAAAGTTAAATGGTAAAATGATGGAATATTGCATCACAGGAGTGTCCTGTTCTGCTTGTTTAATATTTTATTTATTTTATAGTAGGGCGTTACTACAGTATAACTTAAAGTGAAATGGTAAAATGATGCAGAATTGCATCACAGGAGTGTCCTGTTCTGCTTGTTTAATATTTTATTTATTTTATAGTAGGACGTTACTACAGTATAACTTAAAGTTAAATGGTAAAATGATGGAATATTGCATCACAGGAGTGTCCTGATGTCCTTCAAGGATGCATCTGCAGTCCTAACATATGGGTTGTCCTGCCTCAGGCAGCCCTTCGGTCGGCCGGATTCCAAAGTCTGGGTCTGGCCTCGGCTGATGTCGCACTTCACCCGACTTCATAGCTGCTGTCAATTGGGTATAAAGGCATCAGCCGACGCCATTTTCCCCAGTCTTTCTTGCCGCATGGCGCCCGAAGCAGAAGCTGTTCGCAAGTGCTGGTCGGTCAGAACCAGAGATTACTACTACCGAAGACTTCTAAAAAGCTAAGTACCCCGTTGGGGACTCTTTCTTGCCTCAGCCGATGTCAGAAAAAGTAAATAACTGTTTAACTTGTGGGAAACAAATACCTCATAAGGATTTCCACTCTTACTGCCTTCCTTGCTTAGGCCCAGACCACGACGTAGCAGCTTGTCTAGCCTGTGCTTCCTTCAACCGACGGACACTTAGACGTCGGTCGGAGTTTGCAGAGGAGTTTTTCGGCCCCGCTTTTGCTTACAACATGCCGTCGGAGACTCCGACTTCACAATTAGCTAAGAAGCGTAAGGAAAAGGACCGACATTCGCGGTCCGCGGTTTCGGCCGAAACAGCAGTTAAGCCAACCGCGAGTGTCTCGGTTTCGGCTGAAACCGAGTCCTCGGTTCTTCCTTCGGCCGAAAGCATGCCTCCAACCGAGGCCTCATCCAGCATGGCTGAATCTGCTACTGAATTTCCACCTGCTGTTGCAGGTTCTCAGGATTTATCAGATACTATTCCCTTAGACATATCTACTCCTGCACGTGGAGCTGCTAGGCCCCCTGCATCCATGTCTATCAAGGCTTTCTCTAGGGCTAAAGCAGCTAAATCTTCTAAGGCCTTGCCTGCTAAAACCCCCTCACACAGGCCTAGCTCCAGTACCCAAATGCTTAGCCTGGCAGAGGATCTCATTTCTTTGATCAGGGGATCCCAACCTCACCCTGACAGGGCCTCTCACCCCCCTCCAGAGAAGAAGCCTAGAGCAGAGCCCCCTGAGCCAGTTTCTACAGATTATTCCTCTGATTATTCAGAAAACTCAAATCCTCCAGAAGGCCCTTATTCTCCATATGAGGACTCTGACGCAGAAGACTCCATTCCTTCTGCCTCTCCTCCTGAGGAATTTTCTTTTGGGGAAACCTTGCATGCTATGAGAGAACAATTTCAATGGCAGGGCCAGGATTTTTCAGATTCTAGGAAAAGGCTTAGGACCTTTTTACATTTGCCACAGCATAGGCCTTTAGCCATTCCTCCAGTACTTACAGTTGTGGATGATGCATTTAATGATGCTTGTACTGCCCCTGACTCTCTTCCCCCGGCCCCTGCTAAGCCCGACAGATACTACAGGGTCCCGGACACACATTATCACTTGTATAAGGCTCCTATTGCAGATCCTGAAACTATTTCACAGGGCCCCAAAGCTGTAGCAGCTGCCTCTGCCAAAAACCCCCTCCCCTCTGAAAGAGAATCTAGAGTATTAGACAGATGGGGTAAAAAAGTTTATACTTCTGCTACTCTTTCGGCTAGGGCCTTAAACTGTCAATTCCACATGATTCAGTATCAGGAATTTTTGTTAGATCAGCTAACTAAAAAACTGTCCTCTCCTGAACCTATAGACCGTAAGTCCCTTCAGGATTTGGTACATAACACTCAGCAGGTCAGTAATCATTCCTTAAAATGCGGCTATGATGCACTGGAGGCTTCCTTTAGATCAGCTATGACTGGTACAGTGATCAGAAGGCATGCATGGTTAAAAGAGCAATCCTTACCAGACCATGTAAAGTCAAAGCTCCTAGATGCTCCCATGGAAAAAAACAGTTTGTTTGGCTCCCCTGCACAGCAAGTGTTAAAGAAGGTGGAAGAAAAAGCAAAATCTGTCCAAACAGTCAAGGATTTCTTACAGGTCCAGCCTCCGAGGTTTAGTAGGAATTGGCCTTCGAAGAATTGGTCCTTTCCAGACACCACCAGAGCACAGAGAGGCAGAAATGGGCGCCCAAGAGGCAGAGGTCAATCCAGAGGTGCCTACAGGGGACGTCAGTGGCAGCCTAACAACCAGAGAAGTACTGCCACAGATCCAGCCACTACCACTTCCACAGGACAGTCACAGTGACTTGGCTCTGATACCGCCTACCAAGGAACAACTAGAAGCACCCTTAGGCGGAAAGCTAGCCTTATTTTCAGTAAACTGGCATTACATTACAGGAGACAAATGGATTTTACAGACAATAGACAAAGGTTACAGGTTTCACTTCCATACTCTACCAAGGAAGAGAGGAATGCCAAACCTACCACCAAACCAAAAAACAAACGCTCTAGAACAAATCGACCACTTACTAAGAATGAGAGCTATAGAAAAGGTACCGTCTATGGAACAAGGACAAGGATTTTATTCCAGACTTTTCCTGGTACCAAGAAAAGAAAACCAATGGAGACCTATTCTCGACCTGTCCGCTCTGAACACATATCTCATTGTTCCAAAATTCAAGATGCTGACCCTACTGCAACTTCTTCCCATGCTGGGCAAGGAGTCTTGGCTGGTGACTCTAGATCTCAAGGAGGCATACCTGCATGTCCCCATATGACCAGATTGCAGAAGATACCTCAGATTTCTTGCAGGATCAGAGCATTATCAATTCTCAGCATTGCCTTTTGGCTTATCTACTGCGCCCAGAGTATTCACCAAATGCCTGGCATCAGTAATTGCTCATTGCAGGCTTCAGGGAATTCAAATTTATCCATACCTGGACGACTGCCTGTTACAAGCGGACAGCAAAGACAAATTAACAAAAGATTTGAAAAAGGTTATTCACCTGTTACAAGCCCTGGGATACACAGTCAACACAAAAAAGTCAAGGCTGATACCATCCCAAAGGATAACCTTCCTGGGTGCAGAACTGGACACATCAAACCAGATGGCATTCCTCACAGCAGAAAAACAGAAGCAACTACCACTCTATTTCATGGCATTAACAGCGCAGAACCAGCTTACAGCAAGGAAAGTCCTGCAAGCCCTGGGTTACATGGCATCCTGCATAATACTGATTCCACATGCCAGACTACATATGAGGAAGTTGCAATGGTACCTAAGGAATTTATGGTCTCAGCACAAGCACAGCCTAGAAGCCCAAATTCCAATAATTCCATGCCTGAAGCAAGAATTCCAGTGGTGGGCGCAGGCCTGTCAATTGAACAAAGGACTGCCTTTCCACAGGCCTCACCCAAGCCAGACTATCACCACGGACGCCTCAGACCTCAGTTGGGAGGCACACATGGTGGACAAGTGTATACAAGGCTTATGGACACAAGACCAGCTGCACCTACACATAAATCAAAAAGAGATGCTGGCAGTAAAACAGGCAATTCAGACATTCAGACCATTTCTACAACAGGGTCATTTGCTGATAAGGACGGACAACACCACAGTTATGTGGTATATCAACAAACAGGGAGGCACACATTCATATCCTCTATGCTGGATGGCAATGGACCTCTGGAATGTGGCCCTGAACCTCAACATTCAGCTCCAGGCCATATTTGTGCCAGGAAAAGAAAATATACTAGCAGGCATCTTAAGCAGAACTACCACGGATGCCCACGAATGGATGCTGCATCCAGACATCTTCAAATCCATTACAAAGAAATGGGGACTACCAGAAATAGACCTGTTCGCATCCCCACACAACCACCAATTGAGAAAATTCTGCACAAGGACATACCACCCACTTGCTTGGAAGGTGGACTCCCTATCCTTCATTTGGGAAAACCTGACAGCATATGCATTCCCACCTCTTCCTTTGATGCACAAAGTGCTACTGAAGATCAAAGAAGATCACCCAAGGATCATCCTGATAGCTCCAGACTGGCCAAGGCAGCATTGGTACCCGCTACTGAGGAGTATGTCTCGGGCACACGCATGGCCTCTACCTCTAGTTCCTTTACTGCTAACACAGAACAACTTCAAAATCCTGCATCCAAGCTTGAAAACACTGCAGCTAGCTGCTTGGAACATTACATAAAACAAAATAACCCAGATTTATCTCAGAGGGTTAAAGACATTATCCTAGAGGCTCGCAGACCCTCCACAAGGAAAACTTATTCAGCAAAATGGAAAAGATGCCTCATTTGGAGTGCAGCAAAAGGAGAAAATGTATCATTGGCAAACATAGCTAACATCCTGGAATATTTAGCAGAGCTTTTCCACAATGGCCTGTCTTACTCCTCCATTAAGATTCATGCATCAGCAATTTCAGCAGAATACAACATGGATCCTCCAGTCTTCTCTCATCCTCTACTCAGGCAGTTTCTGAGAGGAATTAAAAATGTAAAGCCTCCAAGGAAGCCACCTTTGCCTACATGGGACCTGAACTTTGTGTTAGAAAAGTTAACACTCCCCCCTTTTGAACCAGCAGCAACAGCAGAATTACAGTTCTTATCTTGGAAAACTGCTTTCCTGCTTGCAATCACTTCAGCAAGAAGGGTTTCTGAATTACAGGCATTAATGGCAGTACAGCCCTTCCTTATCTTCCATCAGGATAGAGTGTCCTTGAGAACTAATCCTACTTTTATGCCAAAGGTGGTCTCCAGTGTATCATTAAACCAAGCAATCCACCTACCAACATTCTTCCCCAACCCACAGAACAGGGGGGAAAGACTACTGCATACCTTGGATGTGCACAGGCAATTGCGCTACTACCTGGACAGAACCAAGAACAATAGAAAAACTGACCAGCTTCTGGCAGCATATGCAACAGGAATGGAAGGAAAAGCAATTTCAAAACAGACAATCTCAAAATGGATAGGAAATTGCATTAGATTTTGTTACTCTTTTCATGGAAAGACAACTCCAGAAAACATCAGACCTCACTCCACAAGGGCTACAGCCACTACTACAGCTTTCTTACGAGGAGTGGCTACCAAAGACATTTTAGAGGCTGCTACTTGGAGCTCCGTGCATACATTTGCCAAGCATTATAATCTACCTTTATACTCCAGATCCCGAGCAGGTTTTGCCACTGCTGTTTTGCAAGGGATCTTAACTACACCATAATCTTCTTAGTGCCTCCTCCCCCAGTTTGGCTATGGTATTCTACCCATATGTTAGGACTGCAGATGCATCCTTGAAGGACATAGTACAGTTTTGTACCTACCATAAATGTAGATGTCCGAGAGGTATGCATCTGCAGTCAGGATTACCCACCCTCCTTCCCCTCTGTGGTACTCCTAGGGTATTTGCCCATCTTGTAGCTAGCTGGGGGAATCTATTATGGTGTATTTGTTTGTATATATGTATATACATGTTTATTTTTATTTGCTCTCTACTGTTTGGAATCGTTTGCATTTATCCAAATTTAGACTTCCTAGAGGGCACCTGGCATCTGGGGCAAGAAACACTGAGGAAAATGGCATCGGCTGATGCCTTTATACCCAATTGACAGCAGCTATGACGTCGGGTGAAGTGCGACATCAGCCGAGGCCAGACCCAGACTTTGGAACTGCTGATCAAGGGCTGCCTGAGGCAGGACAACCCATATGTTAGGACTGCAGATGCATACCTCTCGGACATCTACATTTATGGTAGGTACAAAACTGTACTTTCTGCTTGTTTAATAATTTATTTTATAGTAGGACGTTACTACAGTATAACTTAAAGTTAAATGGTAAAATGATGTAGTATTGCATCACAGGAGTGTCCTGTTCTGCTCGTTTCATAATTTATTTATTTTACAGGAGGACAGCAACCAAGAAAGAAATGCAGGGCAGCAATCTAAGGTACTGATCACTTTTTTATTTTTTTTATTACAAGTTTGTGCAGTTTTATTTATTTATTAATTACATCCTGGATTATTGAACAGACCTGAAAAATGGTGTGAGTGCATGTGTGTGTGTGTGCTCGTGCCTGCATGCTTGAGTGTGTTTGTGTTTGTGTCGGTGTCTTCATATGTGTGAATAAGGGAGAGGGTAAGGTTGTTGGAGCAGACCCCTCATCTATAACTATTTGGAGGTGCATACCTATTTTCAGCCTTGATTTAGTCCTTCACATGATGTACCTATTTTTGGAGGTATGTTCTCTTTTCAAGCTTGATTTATTCCTTCATATGATTTTCAAACTCGCTCCCTGACATGCATGATTTTGAAGCTGTTCAATACACAGGACACCAGACTACATGACCAACATATTGATGCCGTTAGTAGTTTAAAGAAAGAGGACTCAAGTGTTACATCTCTCTTTTTCAGAATCAAAAAAAATGACTTAGTAAGGTTGATCTTTACATATTTCATTAAAGACTATAGATTTTACACTATCTTTGACAATATGCTTATATTTTTTGAATCGTCACTCAGTTTTTTTAAACTTGTCTTGGCAGTATCCTGCAGTCTTATAGGATGTGGGAAAAGTCATGTATGTGCTATTCAGTATTCAATTTTTATACTAATTAGGTAACCAGATTTTTGACTGGATGAATCTGCCTTTCTAGAGTTGTGCCTATCTTTGGTGTCTGCAGATTGAGAGGTATGTGTATTGTCAAGTGCACTGGAAACAGGCCAAGTTATTCATAAACATAATATGCATTGGCATATAGGCAGTGCATCTAGTACTGACGGCTCATGCTGTGAGCAAGTTTGTGATTCTTCAGGGGACATTACAATAGTCTGATAAATGTAGAGAAATTCGACTGTCCTAGAATCATTCTCCTGGACATACCACACACCGAGTGCAGTACACACCTATATTCCAGTCTTTAAATGTATCAGTGCTATAGTCATATGTATATTTACTTGTATAAAATAGCAGTTGTTTATATACTTTTGTCTCATTTGTTTGGTACTTATTTCTTCTTTATATTTCGTTCACCTGCTGCTATATATTGTGTTTGTGTTCCTCACTTCATTAATAGAATTCCTAAGGATATAGAAGGATTTTATAAGTTGTGTGTGAGAACCTGTAAAACTGGCTCATATATTAATTCAAGTCACCAAAGGCAGCAAATACTGATACCCTTAGCCATCTCTGCTTTTTATAGTACCAAATGACCATTTAAGATGTTTAGCCAGTGGTGATTATTACTAGCACACCCTGCACTAGTGTAACACAGAATAACAGCATGTGCATGTAATATGCTCCTGTTTCACTTCGGCTCGTGCCAGACTCTTTTCACATTTTCCCAGTATTGCAGATTGTTAAAATCACCTGCTCTCCATCTTACATACAGCCTTTTCAGTTCAGTAAGACAACCTTACCCACCAATGGTCACTGATGTTATACAACTGGGAGAAGCCACCAAAGACTACATCTTAGTTAACCACAGCATTACCAGCTCAGTATTGTGGATGTAGCAGATGTGTATGACTGTGACAGCATTTTATTGTTTGGTAGTTCTGTGACATCTACTCAGAGATGGTAGGTTGCTGTGAGATTGCGAACACCATTGTTTGTCTCTGCTCTGACTCAAGGCTAGAGCCAGTTCATTGATGATTCAGCCTCTGTTACTATGGCTCCAGAGGAAGGAACATTTGCATAGTATGGTAATGACAGGATGTTCTGCAGCTCACATTAGCTGGAGTTCTATGGTGTCACTATCCATAGGGCACAACAGATGCTTGTAACACTCCATTGCTGTGCACCATACACCTGCATTAGCATGTGCCACATATATGTGTGTACTTTGTCATACACCTGCTTATATGTGTGTGACATATATGTGTATAACTCATCATGTTTAAGCACTTGGTATTATCTTTTGCACTGATGTTGTTGCTTAGCCAGAGTCATCTTAGCATGACATCATTGTAACAGAGACAATTTGTCATCAGTATTGTTTTACATGCAGCACTTGTACCAATAGCTTTCACTTCTGCACATTGTACTCAGGATTTGCATGCTTGTGAATTGCAGACATCACTTCCATGCCTAATGTATAACTAGACATCCCCAGGTGTACAGCAGCAGTGTGCATAGATCTGATGCAGTGGATTAAGGAGATGTTTGTGATTTGCTCAATGCTCAGGTATGTTGCTTGTATCACGTAGTAGTCCTATGCATCACATTCTACTTTTTTTGCCACAGGTACTTCTGTTTAGCATTCTAGTCCTCTCTGCCATGGCACTATGGCTACCTTGATTCCAAACTTCCGTCGGTACTATGGCACCATATTCATTATCCCCCCCCAATGGTTTAGGGTCACCAACCCAGCTCAGATGCTGGGTTACTATAGGAGAGGGGAGGTCTAGTGGACTTGAGAGATGCCACTGAATCTGTGTTTAACTTTTGTGTGTAGCTCGAATACTGCCTAACATGTTGGGTTGATATCACATGGTGCATGCAAGGAGACCTGCCCTACTTATGAGGTCATTGTTACTAAGTGACATTTATAAAAATGGAGATACCTGTTCTATGAATAATTTTAAACTGAACTGTCAAGTCTCTGGAAGCTGTGCATGCCTTTTTAATTGTGTAGAAAGCCTATCCCAGTTTTCATGCCAATCGCTTGTTACTAAAATGTTTGCATTTTTGCTTTGCTACATCAATTAATTTGAGCATAGAAACATTTATAAATTTTTATTAAATCTTTACTTTTTAGTTTCCTTAACACAAAATTGCACTGTTGAAACATGCCAGACAAAAAGTCAATCCCAACATAACGCCTTTGAAAAAGAAATTACAATATTTTCTAGAAGAGTAACAATGTTTGTGTAATTGGACAGCTAATCAGGAAATATACTCTGAACTATTGTTATTAGTCAGGCCCAGTAAAAAACAGAGATTGAAACTTCTACGTATTTAGAAAACATATATTTTGTCATAGTGATATCTCCTCAAATGGTAACAAACTGAAGTATAGTAAATCTTTTTTTTTATATTAACCAGAGCTCCAGCCTAATAGTGGATAAATGTTTTATTAATATGTTTCAGAGTAGTGTTATATAAGAGTGTTGTTATATAAAGATGTATATTCAAGGAGTCTAGTGGTGTCTATTGGCACTAACCCTGTTATATGTAAATTATCAGTGGAATCAATGTATTGGAATTCAATCAAATGCTTAAGGATTACTATTTTAGCACAGAAATCCAATTGTGAAAGTACATTACTAAGCTTTGATTTTTCAGTGGTTAAGTAAAAATTCTCCATGATATGCAAGGAACTCTGCCTCTCCATAACAATTTGCTAAACTTCTGCCTTATCCAGTGGATCCAGTTGTCATTGTTTACTCCAATTAAATGGAACACTGGGAATGTAATATTAGGCAAAACATAGTTTTTGTAATATTAGTGGCACCAGTTAATGAAACATAATAGTAATTCCAGTCATGAATTTTAGCTTGCACTGTATTCTATGGCCTTGTTAAACTGTCCTGTTAAATGAAGCAGTACGTGCCAGCCCAATAAATGTGAATTACTGTATTGTGGGGATTTCATTCTACTGCATTTGCTCTATCTTACCAGTAGTTTTCACCCTAGCTGATTTTCTCAGCTTTACTCTAAAACCAATATGGAATTTTTAATTTAGCTTTGTTAAATACCCCTTTTAGTTGGTTTTGTTGATTATCATCACTAGAGTTCATTAACAGAATATCATACAGATAAGCTAAGGTGTTGCATTTTTGATACCTTATTATTGTACCTTCAATATTGCTTCCAAAAACGGATTTATAGCAGTTAAAATAGTCAAAGACAAAGGACAATTCTGACTTACTCCTGCAGTCGTATCTAGCAGAGGTAAATTTATTCTAATCAATGCAGTGGAACTCATCTTATGCATGTATGTTTATTTGGGTATAGTATTGCTCAGGTAATCTATGACACTGAAGAACTATAAATATAAACTTTCTATGCAAAAGATCAAAGGCTTTTGTTGAGCTATTGGTTATAGTGAAATTTCTTGCTTAGTAAAGATTGTTTGTGATCTTCTTCTTCTTTCAGCTTTTCCTGGTTAGGGGGCGCCACAGAGGATCACCTGTCCACTCATGACTGGCAGTGGAGTTTTATGGTGTCGAGTTGCCAGCCCGGTGCCCATCCTTCCACACAAGGCACACACACACATGCACTCACACCTAAGGCCAATTTAGAGTGTCCAATCCACCCACAGCATGTCTTTGGAATGTGGGAGGAAACCGGAGCACCCGGAGGAAGCCCACATGACCACAGGGAGGACATGCAGACTCCGCACAGAAGGCACCCCAGCCATGGATTGAACCGGAGAACCTCTTACTGTGAGGCAGCAACGCTAACCGCTGCACCACCGCGGCCACCCTAAAACTGCTATAAGCAGCAGGCTTGTCCCACTGAAAAAAAAAATTATCTCTGAGATTCAGTGAAAGTGAACATTGTTTTGATCATTCGGCACTTGATAAAAGTGCTACTGATCTATTAACTTGTATTCATGTAAAGATCCTTTGCATACACAAAATGTAGCTTCTACACAGGCTGAAAATTAAATGAGAGATAGTAATCACACAATTTATGACAAATGTCTGCCTTTCTTTATGCTCTAATGTGGCAACAGCAGATTGAGTCTGGGATCATTAGAGCAGGTATCTAATCTCTGTATGAACAGTAGTACCCATGGCTCAAGTTTAGCAACATATCACTGTTGGCTAACCAGAAGTCCTTCTTCCTCAGTGCAAAAACTGAGTTTATTAAGGCCATATCTGAGGGAAAACTAACGTAAGTCAGTAGCATTCAAAATTTTTCTGTCAGCTTGGTATCTTTCACACAGTAGCAGCAAACAATTACATGACTGTCTGCAACTGCTGCTTTGAAGCCTTGGGGTGAGTTGGTCTTGCTTACTTTAAGACAGAGTGAGGTCCATAGTTTTAAGTATTGCTATAGTAAGGATTTCTGATTCCCATGCATACTCATCAGTAATTCTTCAGATGCCTCGAGTTACTTTGGGAGTCATAGAAGGAAAACATGCTAAAAGTTTTTTGTTGGGGTTCATCCAAGACAGTCTATATCCATAACTACACTTAACTGACAATTCACCATGCTAAGGGTCTTTAGTGCTGCTCTTATCCTATTGATCTTCTGACAAATCTGGCAATTCTGCAGTATTAGACTGAGGGTGTCTGCTGGTCACACTAAGTTAAGGATTAAATTAATGGGAGATAGTTTATATAATGTTAACATAAAAAAATAACTGACAGTAGGTGTGTGTGCTGTCCATGTGAGAGTCAGTAAGGATTGTGTGTCTTTAATTTATCCTTAAAAGATGCATTTTTGTCTTCTGATTTAATTTACAGTCTTTTTTGTGCTACATGTTTTCATATGTAGGATATTATGACCTATTAAAATGTTGACCCTACTACCTACATTTATATTTCTAAATACTACTTTCCTTAATCAACTATGTATATATTTTTTATCATCAGCATGGTTGTTCCTTTTTATTCTAGCCTTCAAATTGTTTGCATGTCTATTGCTTGTTCTGTTTGTTTTTCAGAGTTTTTTTTCTACCTGGATCTCTGCTGTAAATGATGATTGTCCAGTCAGATACTATATGTATTAAAATGTTAATAAATACATGCAATATTTCTACACAAAGGAGGGGAACAAAGCTAAGTATTTGCAACCCAAATTCCAACATGCAGTGTGGGTCAATATCTAACCTTATGTAATGATGATAGCTAGAGTCAGACCACTGAACTGCATGCTTCAAGATGATCATTAGCTGGGTGTTGTGGAAACCACAGTTTTTAATGTGTTGCAATATCTGAATATTGGAACCAGTTATAGTGTGTTGTAATAAAATAACAAAAAAGGTCAGCAATCCAAAAAGCACAAATTTAGTGAAACTCTAATGCCTCAGCTCTCAAGCCTTCTAGGAAATAACACACAAAAAAATACAAACTCTATTTATATTACTAACATTTAACATGAATCAATCAATTATCCAATAAAAAAATCAAATTAAGAAAAAACTTTTTCTATTATAAAAGATACTTCCAGTTGCATTCTTGATTCAAACTAGTAGGTGTCATAGTGTCATATTTTAAAATGAAAACAATTTCCTTATGTAGTAATTTATTCTTCAAACAGATTTCATTTTCAGCTATTATATGTTCCAAAACGCAGCCTTGTAAATCTGTATAAACACCCTCCCATGTACAGAATTAAAATGACAAGCTCAGACAGTATGCAGAGGGGTAATTTAGTTACATTCTTGGATGTGGTTTTACAAGGCCATGAAAGTGGAAGCATAAGTACAAACTTACACAGGAAACTTGAAAAGGGAGGCCATTTCCTGGATGGCAGAAGTTGCCATCCATCTCACTTTCTTAATGCTCTTCCATATGGAGAATTATTTAGTGTCAGTAGATTATGTAGTGAGAATGAAGTTTTGGAGAAGGATATAGGCCGTAGTTGTGTTACGTTTAGACAGAAGGGGTATAGTATGGAGGTTATTATAAATGCTTTGGAAAGATTATGTCAAGTGAACTTTGTAAATAAAAGCAAAGCAGTTAAAAGGTTAGTTAGAGATGTGAAGGTATTTAATTATTCTAGTAATGGTAATAGGAAAGTGTACTTTGCGACATTATTTAATTTACTGACTAATGAAATAGTAGATATTACAAGATACTACTGGCCATTCCTTTTAAAAGGAAAACATAGTGCGAAGAATTTATTGTATGTTCCCCTGATATCTTTTAAGAGGGGATGCAGCCTAAAAGACATGTTAATTCATAATAAATTTTGTATACCAAATGAAAGATGTAATAATAATATGAGTAGGTTTGGAACCTGGGCTTGTGGGAGATGTTCCATTTGTCCCCACATGGTAAAATCTTTTGAAAGTATTAATGGTTTGAAATTCAAACTGGTGGCGGAATAGACCTGTAATACAACAGGTGTGGCTTATGTCCTAAAGTGTTCGTGTAACCTGTTTTATATTGGTGAAAGTAAAAGATCTTTTAAAGTCGGGTTACAGGAACACATAAGAGACATTACAAATAACAGAATAGAAAGTCCGGGAAGCTGACATCATCTTTAAGTGAAACAGCCCATCCAATCACTTCTGATGTTGCATTTTGTTTTTCTTCTCCAGTCATTTGGTTTGACAACTGCAGTGAAAGATAGTTGTGCCTCCTGCGGGAAGACTGTGTATCCTATGGAACGCCTAGTCGCAGACAAGCAAATCTTTCACAACTCCTGTTTCTGCTGTAAACACTGCAACACCAAACTCAGGTAAGTATTTTAAGATATCGTTGTCATGCACTAGTTTAACTTGTTACCCATATTCTAACTGTATTATTCTGTCATCCTATTCAGTTTCAAACTACTGCTAAAAGTATGCTGAGGTCAGCACAATGCAAATCACAAGATGCACAGTTTTTTTTCCCTATTGCCCTTATTCATATGTAAAGAATTACTATCCCTGTAAATGTATTTTCCCATACATGATACTTAAATGAAAAGCAAAATGTCATGCAGTCATCCAAAGAGGTAGAATTTATTCCACTTACTTATTTCAGCCCCAGTCAATGACTTGACTTATATTCAGCTTATCACTAAAGATGAGAAAAGTTGTCTTGTATGAGGAAGTCAATGTAACAGTAGGTAACTGACTTCATTCCTAACTTTGCTGTATTTAAAGCCTATACATAATAGCCCAGGGATGGACATTCAACTGGGGCTGGACTCATTTTCTCAAGCAATAGGCTGCCACCTCCCTGCACACCCTTCAGCAGTGGTCACTAAGCAGTTAGCTGTGATCCAAAGGCAGATCTCAGAAACAAGAACTTAACATTAAAAATTAAAGTAACCCACTGGTGATATCATAAACTTCTGAGCTTTTAAACCTAATGTCACACATTCACACTGCAGTTATCATTCAGAAGTGTCCACTGCTTCAAGGCAAGACATTTCTCAAGGCTGATAAAATTTTGGGTTTGTGAGAGAATAATATTTATTACAAGAACAGTTTGTGCTGTGTATGGATAGAGCTGTTTTTGCATACAGACTCTAAAATTATACTGTCCTTATAAAGGTTGAAAGGCTACTGCCAGCTCCATAGATCACAGGCACAAAGCCCTGACTGCATCCTAAATGACCCAGAGGTAGAAGTGTTAGTAAGGAAGGGATGGAACTGAATGTTAAATACTGGCTTGACTTTCCAATGAAAAGTGAGGCAGTGCCAGCCACTGACAGCTGCCATGTCGTAGAGACTAGGCAGTTCAGCAGCAGAAAGAGACAACAGTGGG
The DNA here is from genome assembly GCF_019279795.1 of Protopterus annectens. Classification (NCBI taxonomy): domain Eukaryota; kingdom Metazoa; phylum Chordata; order Ceratodontiformes; family Protopteridae; genus Protopterus; species Protopterus annectens. The sequence continues at coordinate 1,195,631,439 of NC_056747.1, read as the reverse complement.
TGCTAGTTTACAAAACATCATGCATGCTGTAGCTGGGATTCAGCATGCCTGTGGAACCAGTCTACGTCTGAGCCCAGCATTGTTGGCATCCATACAACTGTAAAACCAGTAAGGGCTTTGGGGTCTAGTGAAGAAAGTACTGCACTTATTGAAATGGTGGCTGTATCTAGACATCAGATCCATCTCAATTTAGTTTCATCAAGGTCAGGTCATGCCTACTCAGCCTGATGGAGTTCCTACAGAAGGTCATCAAAGTAATGGACAAGGACAGGATGGTGCACATTGTCAATCCTGACCTCACCATAGCATTTGGCACAATACCCCAGTCAAGCACTGTAAGCAAGTACACTCAATTGGTATAACCCCTATATTACCATTGGGTAGCCAACTAGCTCTCAGGCAAGACCCATGAAGTTACAAAAGGGGAGTATACCTCCTGAAAAAGGCCAGCCACTAGCAAAGTACTTCAGGGCTCAGTGCTGGGGCCACTCCTGTTTAGCATCTACTTCTCTAAAATTAAGGCTAATGTCAAAGACCTCTAGTTGACCGCGTTTACAGATGATTGTAAGTTAAGTGCAGCTGTTGAATCCCCCAATATATAAAGTCTTAAATTCAATACCAAGAAGTGTGTAATAGTATATTTTGGTAACACATCCATCCACACAAATTACTGCACTGATAATGCATCCCTATGAATAGATTCAGTAGCCAGGGACTTGGGAACACATACAGATGGTGACTTGGCCTTTGACTATCATGTGTATGTAGTAGTAAGGAAATCATTCTATGCTGTACAATTTATAAGCAAGAGTAAAGCATCCAGGTCCAAAAACGTCATTGTTCTGTTCCATTTTACTCTGCCCTTATAACACCAATCATTGAGTGCAATGTCCCCTTTGGCATGTACCTGACAGACATATGCAACAACTGGAGGATCCACAGAGGTTCCTCACACAAATATTACATGGTTTAGAAAACAATTCATATGTGGACTGCCTCAAAGCCTTGCCCTTATAGTCTGTCTCTTACAGGCTGCTGAGAGGTAACCATGCCTGTTCTACAAAGCATCCTCTAATCTACCCTTAATGGACCTATTGCACATCTGTAAAACAAATAGCATCAGATGCACCTGATACAGGGACCTAAACCTTGCCAGTAACACAAATAGCACATGCTGGAGGTACAGATGTGTGTCTCTAAGGTTACTCCTTCTCTGGAACATGCTTTCCATCCATGTGAAGCAAAGTTCTAACTGTACTTATTCAAGCAAAGCTTGAATCAGTGGATGGAGAATTGTAAATTTACTCCAGGATCCGCACCTATAATTTCATCACAGAGAGAAAGCTTGCAAATGCTGGACCACTCATGCCCAAGTATATATATATAAATAGCTGTACATGCAGACCCTTACTTAACTTATGGGACAGATTATGTTCTAATATTCCTGGGAAGCATGTCAAGGCTTATAAAGGCCCTTTAAGGTCATTAGTCTAGTATTCTGCTATGATCTAGAACTCGCCAACCCTCACTGTCCCTATGCTTTGGTGCAGGTAAGATGTGGGAATGAGAAAGGGCTGACAGATCAGCAGAATGTGTCTAAGGTTAGTAGGTGGGGGTCAGGGAAAATGGACAATAAAATTTTAAAAAAGGAAAGGTTTGCAGCCATTGTCCTATTGCTTACCTGGGATGCCAATCTTGACCACAAGGAGAAGAGACTATCCATCCAGACTGCAAGGAAGCAATAATAATAATAATATTCATTTGTTAAACAGTTGACTCTACTGGACAAACAGTCCCTTTTTCGGGTGTGACCCAACAGCAATGTCTGGTTAAGTGACTTGCACAAGGTCATATAGTCAGCAAATGAGGGCTGAGGGAATCAAACACTACCCCACTGCAACTGCAGTTCACAACCTTTGCCCTCTGAACCAACTGTCAAACTAAACATTTTGGTAAACATCTGAGTTATTTGGAGATGCTTTCCTTGAATGCCTCCAGTATAACAAATTATTTGTGTTAGCAATAACAATATTTGGATGCCAACCCTGTGGTGAAGTATACAGTAACAACATTTGAATATGGACACCATGGTCCACTAAACAGTAACAACATTTGGTTTCCAGCCCCATGGTCCAGTATACAGTGACAACATTTGGATGTGAACCCCATGATCCAGTAAATAGTAACAGCATTTGTATGCCAGCGACATGGTCCACTACAACATAGTGTATAACAGGTCACTCTCATTAACCACCCTCAAACTCTGACAGTGTAACTTCCCAGGATAGCTGCACATTGATCAATAGCTTAACTTCAGCTCTCCCAGTGTGAAAATAAAAAAAGAAACTGAAGGACAAGGGCCATGAACTCTTTCACTTTCAGTAAATGTAATTATTGGCTAGTAAGTATACTGCCTGGATGTCAGCAAAGAAGAAACTAAGAGAGCCTGAAAGAAAATCAACTAGAAAAGGTGGAGAAAATGCAGATCCCTGCAGTTGGTCAGCAAAATGCAGTTCAGTTTCCAGTATTAGTGCAAGACATGGCTTCTAGTAATTCAACAGAAAAATAAGTCAAATGTGATCAGAGCTGATTAAAATAAATGAAAAACTAAATGAGTATATCAACTCAAGTAACAAAAGGCTGCTAAAAATGGAAGAAGCTTTATAAAGATACTCAGATGAGCAGATAAAATTGCAAAAATCAGAAGTCAGAATGAAGAAAAGAGTGCCTAAGTATGAGAATGACGAAGAAGAGATGTTTCAAAAAATGGAAGAACTGGAGGACAGAGCACATAGGGAAAATCTGAGATTTTCTGCTATACCAGAAAAACTAGAAGGAACAATGTGTATTAATTTTATGAAGACACAGATAAGCAATTGTAATAATATTTCACAGGACAACTTGTTAATTAAAAGGGCACATCGCATGTAGGTTCCAAACCCAGCCATGAGAAAGCAACCGAGACCTATATTAGTAAAGATGAAACCTTACCAGCAGAAAAAGTTGATCCTGACAAAATTGTGGAAAAAAGGGCAAAGCATTAATGGTTGGAGACAATAGACTGTTTGAGGAAAATGATTATTCACTGTAAAAACCAACAAAAAATAGCAAAGAATACCAAGTCACTGTGTAATGTTAGCACTTTCGTCAAGTTTATTAACCCAACTTCATCAGACAAATACATCAGTCTACTAAATGTGCTTAGTCTTCCCTAATCACATAATCTAAACAATTAATACAATTAATTCAATCATCCCTCCCATTTTTAAAAAAATATTAGTCAATTTATAAATATATTAATACATATATATAAAATAAAAGAACATGCTTAAAAATTATGCTTAATAATTAAATAATAACTATATTCAATGGCAGCTATATATATATATATATATATATATATATATATATATATATATATATAAATATATAGATATATATATATATATCTATATATCTATATATATATATATATATATTCATCTATTGAGACTTTTAAGTTGTAATATACATGAAATAGACCAGATATCATTGAGACCTGGTCTCGTATAAGCTCTAGTTATAATTTGCCATCTTAGTACCAACTGTTCTAATAATAAATACATGAGTCCCCCTTTGTTATCCACTGTTACCGTAGCAATAACTCTAAATAAGTATGTATGGTTACTATGGTCTTTTACATGTCTAGCCAGGGCATTTTCCACTTATTACAGCAATCAGGGAATGTAGAGAGGTGGATGTGAGATTGCAGCTGCTGTATCCAGCTGTCTTGAGAATATTTTTTTCCTGGAGGATCAAAGTCATGTTATAATACAGAACAGGCTAAAGATGGAATACAAAGGTTTGTCCAACAAAAAGTGGGCCATCAAGCAAAAGGGGACTCTCCTTCTCATTTGTCCGATAATAAAGCACATGGAGAGACTTGGCCAGTGAAATATTTTCCATTGCTCCAACAGAAAATGCTTGAGAGACTGACAAAAGCACAGAACTTGACTAGAAGAATCTGGACTAACTTGAACTGGAATTTGGAGTTTGAAGATGGATATTAGCAGGAAGAAGGCCAGCGACATAGAATTTAGTGAATAAATGTGAGATAACAAAACATCAATTGCACTGTGAAATACAGCTGTATAGAAAAAGCAGAAAGAGTGTACTTTTCTTGACTTTGTTAAACTTCTGGGGAACTGAAAAGCATTTGCCTCACTTTATGTCATTAATGTTTGGAAGGAGTCTGAGGGGAGGGAAAGAGGAAGGAAAAGGTAACTGTAAGTAAAGCAATTTCTATAATTCGTATTTCTATGAAAAATTTCTTGATATAAATTGCATGTTTTATAGTAAATCAATTTTAGTTCTAGCATGTGATGAATATACAAAAGTAAATAGATGCATTTTTCTTCTTTTTATTTTAGTATTAAGAAATGCAGGAATTACAATGAAAAAGAAAAACATTCTAGCTAAAAGCATGTTTAATTTAATAGGCTGTAATCCTTGAGTGTTGAGGTGGGGAATGGTGTGCAAAAGTACACAGATCATAACATATGTAGATCTAATATGTTTTCTCTTACTTTTGCATAGATGAATGTCTGGACTAAGACCCTTGACTTAATCTATTAACAAGCTTTAAGTGGAAACAAGTAAATAACAGAACACAGAATATAATGAAAAGTTTTCCTTTAGCAATAGATGTTTCAGTTTGTCTTTAGAAGCCTGTAGCTGAGGACTACATTTTCTTCCTCTTAGATTTCCTGGGATACAAGCTAATTATAGGGCAATAAAAAGGCCAAGGCACTATTTCTTCAAGCCTAAAAGTTAATGTTTTCTGAATGCATGCAAGTTTTTTTCACATTTAAAACAATGAAGTAGTGAATTGAAGCAATGTGCACAATTTAAAGTAGAAAAGGAGACAGGATAAAATTCAGAAATTTAAAACCAAAATTATTGAGCGCTTTCATACTGCTAGTACCAGGACTTCATCAGAATGAAGAAACACAGCAAGCAACAAGTTCAAATAATTACAAAAATAAGATAAACAATTAAAAGCAACTGAATTTTAAAGAAACAGTGATTTTTTTAATATATGAACGATGTGTTAAAAGCCACAAGTACAAAGTCTGACATTTTTTGAATAACAAAGTTGTAGTTTAAAAGTTTCAAATAAATAAAACACATACAAGAAGAGTTACTAATGTATTTAACTTAGATAAAATCATATTTTTAAAAAGTGTGGATAAGAAATGAAAGTGACCAAATTAATAGCATTGAAATAGGTGTCTATGGAAATAGTTGCACCAGTGCCAACAAAAAAATATGTTATAACTTGGATGCTCTACATTTAAGCACTGGTTTGATGGAAACATAATCATTCAAATAAGGATAAGTAAATGTGTTAAATCTAAACTGCCACAGCAGTTCTCTGTATTGTAATACATTCTCCAATTACTTCCCCTAGGGTTAGTATTTACTTGTTCTAAAATGCCAAAGAGAAATTCATCATGGGAAACTTTTGACACTGAGTGTTTGTAAAGGGAATTGCACATTCTTAGATTTAATACTGCAGATGTGTTCATGTATTCTTTTTTGAGACACCGCTCGGTCTTTCCAATATAGAAACAGGAAAGTTTTTACAAGTAGCTAAATAAATGATTCCTTTGGTAGCACAGTTGCCTTTTCTAAGTACTACATTAGACTGACAAGCATTCTCAAACACAATGCTATCCCTCTCCAGGATGTATCTGCATTGTCCACGGCGCCAACATTTCGTAGTACCTGTAGTTTCTTTCTTGTGGAAGACATTTGTTTCATACATGTTCTTTAGGTTTCTACCTGTCTTTGGATACAAATTTGGGATCCATTCCCAGGATACCTACAATATCAGAGTTGTACCTTAACATATTTCAATTCCTAGTAATAATTTCCTTCATTGTGGGGGCAGCCTAATTAAATTCCGCTACCATGGACCTCTCAAAATTCATGTCTTCATTCTTTGAATTTAATTTGGGGTCCACAAACTCTGTACCTAGTAGTAGTTTGTATTTTGTGCTCCATCCACTAATGACTTCTGAGCAACTGTGGTCACTCACTCGATTGGTTGACCTGCTATCTCAATCAGGCAGTTCTTTACCATGCGACTAAGTGATTGGCTCCCTAACTCAGGAAGAACTTGGTTTTCCTCTTCCTATGAATGAAACGGATTGCTTTCTGTCTGAATCACTTCCTAGCACTTCACATCAATCCAGTGATGAACTGGTGTCCAGGAGACATGCTTCTCTACAACAAAAGGATTTACAGCAAAACACTTTTTTTTTTCCTAAAGTTGGAAGAGGTCCTTCAGCCTTTCAGGAAATCTCTATGAGACTTCTAAAACAGGTACTGTGAATTCTATAGTAGTGAATTTAGGTAATTCTTTTTGCAATGACTCTAAATATGATTTTACAAGCTTAGAACACTTTAGAAACTTGTTGGGACTCCTATGAAAGAAAAAAATTGTTTAGCAATTCTGTTATTTCTTGTAAAAGTCCTAAAACTGTAAATATTTCAATGGACTCTTTAAAAGATGGAATATGTTCTTTAGAAAACAAGTTAAGTTAAAAATGTTAAAGTTAGATAAGTTGTATCTAGGAGAATGCATCATTAAAAAACAACTTGTACCTCAGAGTCTGCATATTTTTAAATTTCCTAACAGCTTGTACTATGATGAAATGGTAAAGGATTTTACTAATTTATTTCAGAAGTTTGGACTTGAACTTATGCAGCTCATTATTAAATATAATAAGTGTAAAACTGACAAACTATTGCATGAAGCTGACAACTTAAACAATTTTATTAGACATAATCTATTGTTTGAATGTCATAGAAACACATATGATAATGTTTTCATTAAGCTTGATAGAAATGTGAAAAAAATTATTAAAAGAAAAAAAACAAGTTGTTTCTTAGGGATTTGAAACAGTACGCCAACAGGGCTGCCTACCCTTTAAAGTTCAACATTAGTAAAAATGAAGATAGTAATGCTTACAGAAAATTACCTATGACACCAGTAGTGATCACATAATCCAACGCAATCCAGAAGGATAGTCTACTTACAGGGAATGAACACATACCTACTGCCAACCATACCAACACCAACCCAGGTAATATTCCCCCCTTAAGGAGTAGGCAGGTTGAAACTACTCACCCTAACCTGGATTTATTTTAGTAGCAAAAGAAAAGGTGAAACTAGGAGAGAAGGGAAAGAGAAAAACAAGGACTTAGTAATTGTGGTACATGACGACATAGTGACACACACTTTAAATGTCTACAATGTTAACAACTGCAGTAGTGTTACCATTACCTGTGAACACTTTTCCATTTTGAAAAGGGATTGAATTGTGTGCTTTCTGGGTCCTTCAAAATTTGTTATACCTTTACTGAATTAAAACTTTTTATTAGGAAGCTGAATCTATCCCACTAATTTAATGAAAGAGAAAGAACACTTGAGAAGGATAAGAAAATAGCATACAAAAAAAAAAGTTTTTCAACCCCCCACTATGGCTGATTTGTACAAACTGCCTATGGATAAGACTGACCACAAATCCTTTAGCATGACTCACAGGGAGAAGGTGACTTAAGGAACTTAGTCTGTAACTCAAACATCAGTATTATGAAACCTGATAAAGGTGGGGAAACTGTTTTATTTGATGCAATTGACTATTCCACCATTATGCTTCACATCCTTCATAATAACACTCACTTCCAGAAATGAAGTAAATATTGCATATCATAAGATAGACTTTCTTTTTAGAAGATTTATTAACAGACGAGGGAATTTCTTCTAAAACATCTTTTTGAAAGTGGAAAAAAGTAGAGTACCTTCAGCATTTGGGATTCCAAAGATCTACAAAAACATTGCCAACATACCTTTTAGACCAATTGTTGTTGCTAGAGGGTCTAAAACTCACCCCATAGTTGTATGTCCCTAAAATTTATTACACATTTAAAAACACACGTTTCGAGATTCATGGGACTTTTGGGGGGTATTAGCTTTTTAACAGTTGACATTGTGGATGTTTTTACCTCCATTCCAGTGGATAAGGGCTTGGACTTGTTTTATGACAGCATTTACAGCTTCCACCAACTCAAAGGTTATGACATACACTTATTGTTAGAATTAAAGTAGTTTTGGAAAACAACTTTATATTCTATGAGGGGGAAATATTCAAAAAATTGGGGGGGGGGGTTGCATGCACTCCAATTTTTGCCAACCTAGTCATTTTAGGATGGGAGAAAAAGTTTGTGTTTAAGTCTAAGTTTAGTTCCTTTATGAAATTGCACCTGAGATTCCTGGATGATATATTTATCCTCTGGGATGACCCTGATAATGAAATTTGCAATTTTATTTATTACTTAAACAACACCACCTCCTTTTTAAAATGTACATATAATCATCACAAATGTACAATCAATTACCTTGATACATATATAGAAATTTGTGAAGGCACCAAAATGTCATAATATCGAACACCTAATGATCGACCAGTATTCATCGAAATGCATTTGCGCGAATCTAATACTTACAGGGCAAAGATGTAGCTGGCCAACTACACAATGTTGCCCTTTCCTCCACTGTACTGCAATGTTGGAGTTGGTATATTTAGTTAGGGGGGATGTGGGGGCACAGTTTTAGGTTTAGTTTGTTCCATTGTATTGCGGGGCAAGTGTTTGTTTCCCCTGTAAGTATTCATGGATTCACGGAAATGCATTTCGATGAATACTGGTCAATGTTTAGGAGTTCGATATTACATTTCAACGTCATAATATAGACCTATCAAAATATATTGAAAATCCACTTTCAGCAATTCATACCTGCCCTTTAACAGTGCACACCCATTCAGTCAAAAGAGTCTGCTGAAAGGACAGAGTATTCGAGCTGCAAGAATAACATCTAGATATGATGATCTGGTATATGAGATTGCTTTCACCTCTAGTCTATTTATGGATAGAGGATATCCCAGAGACTTAGTGACCACAATGGCTCAGGAAGTCCTTAGTGGGTGGGGCACAAAAATAACAAACCACTACTAGTTACGTAGTTTATGGACCCCACATGAAGACATGGATTTTGAGAGGTCCATGGTAGTGGAATTGAATTATGCTGCCCCAAAAATTAAGGAAATCATCACTAGGAATTGGAATATGTTAAGTTACAACTCTGATATTGTAGGTATCCCGGGAATGGATCCCAAATTTGTATCCAAGACAGGGAGGAACCTAAGATGATATATGAAACAAATGTCTCCCATAAGAACAAAAAAAATACAGGTGCTAGAAAATGTGGGAGCCATGGACAATGCAGAAACATCCTGGATAGGGATAACATTGTGTTAGAGAATGCTAGTTGGCCTAAAGCATTACTTAGAAAAGGCAACTGTGTTACCAAAGGAATCACTTATTTAGCTACTTGTAAAAACATGTTCCTGTTTCTATATAAAAGGAGTCTCAAAAAATAATATATGAACATATCTACAGTATTAAATCTAAGAATGTAAGCAATGCCCTTTACAAGCACTCACTGTCAAAAGTTTCCTATGATGAATTCTGTTTGGCATCTTAGAACAAGTAGATATTGACCCTAGTGGAGGTGATTGGGAGAATGTATTACAATACAGAGAACTGTTATGGCAGTTTAGATTGAATGCATTCATTTAACCTGGTGTGAAAGATTATGTTTCCATCAAACCAGTGTTTAAATGTAGAGCAGCCAAGTTATAACACATTTTTTGGCACTGGTACAACTATTCCCATCTACTCTTATTTCAATGATTTTAATTTGGTCACTTTGATTTGTTATCTACAGTTTTTCAAAATATGATTTTACCTAAGTTAAATACATTAGTAACACTTGTATGTGTTTTATTTGAAACTTTTAAACTACAGCCTCAATATTCAAGAAATGTCAGATTTTGTACTTGTGGCTTTTAACATATTTATACATATAAAAAAACTGTTTCTTTAAAATTAAATTGCTTTTAATTGTTTCTCTTTTTTATATAACTACGTAAACCTGTTGCTTGTTGTTCTTCATTCTGGTGAAGCCCTGGTACTAGCCATATGAAATCACTCAATAACTGTGGATTAAAATTTCAAAATTTTATCCTGACTCTCTCCCTTTGTTTATACTTTGAATTGCGCACATCGCTTTGGGTCACTGCTTCATTGTTTTATGTGTTTTTATTTTTGACCTTGCTAATTTATCTGGTGTTTTTTTCACATCTGAGAGGGGAATAAAAATAAAAAAACAGATGCCAATTAGTGTAAATAGAAACACTGGAAATATACTTCTTAGCATGGATAACCTCAACTTTAAATTGGTTAAGGCCTGTGTTTGAAGCTGTTTGTTTGGAACAATTGTTCCTAATGGGAGAGTAAAACTTCATTATTTGAATATGTACACAGTTTTGTTTCTTTGTATTAACTTAGTTATGGGGTGTTTTGGGAGTGTGTTTTTTGTTTATGAATTTTCATTAAAACAAAAAGTCATCTAAAATGTGACATAGGTTCCAGTGCTGGTGATAAGAAAAAACTATGAAGGATCATCCTGCCAAACATTAATGGGTGCATGTATCACAAAAGCTGGAAACAGACATTTAAATAAGCTGTCATAGATAAGTGAGAATGATGACTTCTTATTATAATTGCATACACTTTTCATATTATCTTAGATAGTAAATGGTCTCACAGGTATAGACAAAAAGCAAAGAATGTTTAATTATATTGAGAAATGCAGAGTGCAAATAGCAATGTTAAGGGAGACATTTTGTGAAAAAAGAGCACATGGATTTGATAAAGGATTTCAGAACATTTATTCAGTAGAATATCGGGGACAAAGGAAAACATGAGTACTCATATTAATTGGTAGAAGAGCTACAATAGTGATATAAGAGGAAAAAAGAAAATGTCATTTGTGGTTGTAAGGGGATACTGGCATGGGAAAAGGATTACACTGGCATGTATTTATATTCCACCTAAAACTGCTATTATGGAGCATTAATCAGCAGGAAATATTACTTACAGATAAGGACTGGAATTTTATTTGCAGTAATGAGGATGTATCCGGGGGGCCTAGAATGGAAAATATAACAAAAGAGGGTAGATGTCCGAAGAAATTTATGAAAATATTTGTTATGTAAGACATGAATTCATTAACAGGAAGTCAGATAATTTATGTATTATTCCCCAAGGTGTAATAACTGGGCTAGACTAGCCAGAAATTACATTTTACAGGAACCTGTGTATTTAATTGAGAACTTTGACACACATGCAATAACTATTTCAGATCATGCACCAATAATTACTAAGATAAAAATGCAGGGTAAAGAAGTAAAGATGAGACACTGACAGTTCTCAACCTGCCTCTTAAAAAAGAACAATTTAAAGAATATGTAGTGGAACTTATTTGGAAGCTATTATGGAAGACAGAATGTACTCCGAAGTTATAGTTAGTGAGTAGAATAAAATGAAAGAGGAGTTTAGAAATAAAAGAAAACCAGGTATGGCTAATATGCAACAGGTATTATTTAGATGGCTGACAAATGTTTAAGTACTGCAAAATAAGGGGAATCTTATGGAACAAGAGAAGGCACAACTGCAGAGTGTTAAAGAGAAACTAAGAGAGTTCCTGGATAATATGTATGAATTTAGAAAGATTGCTGTTAAACAACAATTTTTTTAATAATAACTCTAGAGCACAAAAACTTTTGGCACAACCACTTAGGCAACAGAAAGTAGACTGGGTCATTGCCAAACCTAGGGAGACTATAAGAAGGAAAATAACCATAGATCCTGACATTTTATGAAAATTTGTATAAAGGAGAGAAGTGAGGAAATCAAGAGAAAGCACAAATAAAAATATTTATGGAAGACACATATGCCAAGGTTATAGGTACACAAGGCTCAACAATTAGCAATTAAAATAGGAGATGATGAGATAAAAATGGTGATATCTAACCAATCTGTACAAAAAGCCTCCAGGAATAGATGGTATTTTGCTGGAAGTTTGGAAGCTATGAGTTAAGAAAGAGATAAAGATCAGGAAGGTTTTGTCTAAAATCCATATGTAAAAATGAGCCAATAAGCAAAAAAATCACCCCAAATTCAGACAAACAGTTGTCTGAATTTGGGTTGATTCTTTGCTTGCTGGCTAATTCTTACAGTGGATTTTTAATGTTATTGCTGTTTTTCCACTAGACCATTTTTTTGTTATAAGATTTTGTTTTAAAAGTATTTTAAAAGAGGGGAAACACCAATATCCTGGAAAAACAGCTGTGGTGGCTGTGACAATAGGAGGTACTGCCAGCTATGCCAGGAGAATTAGGACAGTGAATGTGTGACTTGTGTTAGCAACGCTAGCTGGCATTTTGTAAACAATTATATGTCAGTTGTATATCAAACTGATTTTACAGATGCTTGTGCTGAAAATGTATTTGAGGTTTGCTTGTGTTAAACTGTGTCTGCAGTGCAACCTGCTGGAATGAAACAAAATGTACATGCATTATTGTAACTGAATTAAATTTATATGTTTTAATAGAGGGTACTGGCACAGCAGAGGTTAACCAGCTAGCTTACTTTAAGAAAAATAAAGGAAATGTAAATGAGCTGTTAAACCATTAAACTGGCACCCCACAGAGCTGAATATGACCAGAGACAATGGGTCTGGAAGAAGCCTTTGTTCTTTAGCACAGTAAAAAGACGGGAAGCCCCAGGCACTGCCATAAACATTTGGATGTGTATTGTAGCCATCTATGCTAAATTCATGTCTCAGCTTTAAAGGGGGATACCGTGAAAACCTTGAGTCAGGTGACCAGATGATGTCATTCTGCAAGCCATCTTGGAAATTATATTTTACAGGGAGTAATCTTTGAGTATTGAATATTCTGTTTTGGGGAACCTGAGTAGAAAGACTGCTCACATATTTCATTGTGCCTTGCTCTATCAAGTAAGTTATTAAGGAATGGTAATTCTCCTAGATTCAGTCAGGAATATAGTGAAGCTTAGTTTAGAGATTGTTTTTCTTTATTTGTATGAGTCTGTCCATCAATGTTATTTTCAATATTGTCTGTGATTTGAACTCTGTGGCCATATTTTCTTGTTCTTTATTATTTATTATAAAAAAATTAAATATATATAAACTTTTCATTGTGGCTGGTCCTTTTTAGAAAATATTTAAGCTTTGAGAGTATTTGCACATATTTATTTGATCACTGGCCACTCCTGAAAGCCTTGCTTTTAGGTCAACATTATCATTTGTATTATTAACTTCACTCAGTATAACTGGATATCCTTTTAAAAAGCCTTATAGTAACTGACTGGTGGCAGTAAATATACCGTATAGTCTGGACAAAGTTGGTAGAGTGGGTAATCTGTACTGGCCTTTCCCAGGTGTGTGTATGTGAAAATGAAATCTCAGAGTGTGTGTGTCAGCCACTTGGGACAGGGACATGAAGCACTGGTTTCACAGTGCCAGTAAGGAGCCTTATTGGGGACCTGGGGAGAAGAAAATAGAGACACCCAGCCCCATGCTGAGTGTGTGCCCTGTATGCTCTTAAGGGAAACTGTCCTTGATGCAGAAAGGCCTGCATCTGGAAATACCGAGTGTATCCATTTGTATTTCAAGTGCAAGTCCCTCTCTAGTGTCAGTGGTGAGGATTCAGGCTCCTTCATTACTGGCCCAGAGTGGGAATGTCACAGTGGCTGTAATATCTAAAGATGGTAAAGACCCATCATATCCAGCTTCATATAGGCCCATTTCAATTTTAAACCATGATTGTAAAGTGTTTACATCTATAATGGCTAAAAGAATGGCAAGGGTGTTGCTAAAATTGATAGATATAGATCAGTGTGGTTTTTCTAGAGATGAGGCAAACATTTGACGGCATTATGATCCAGAGAAAGGCAGAAGGTAAGAAAATACTGCTACTGCTGGTGGGACTTGATGCAGGGAAAGCATTCGACACAGTAAGTTGGGATTCTGGAAGCATTTGCATTTTTTGATATAATAATAAGGTCAATTAGGAGACTATATGAGGGATAAGAGGAAAAAAATCACACTGAGAGGGTTCCTCTCTGATAAGTTATGTCTAAACAGAGGAACCAGGTGGTGTCCTCTTTCCCTCTTGTTAGTGTGATATTTGGAACCATTGGCAAGGAAAATAAGGGACTCAGAAATTCAAGGATATAATTGGTATGATATTCAAAAAAGTTGGCTTTATTTCCAGATGATATTATTTTGTACCTGATGAAACCAGAAAAGGGCATCTCAGTGTTAAGAAACATTCTGAGACAGTTCTTTTTTTGGGATATAAAATTAATGAATATAAAATAAATATTATAGCTGTAAACTACATATCCACACATGAACTGGTTCCGCAATACCCACGTTTATGGATACGTGAATAAATTAAATATTTGAAAGTGTGGGTTAAAAAGGATGCTGTTATGGCAGCTAATGATATGTGGGAAAAGTCTAAACAAGGGATAATACACAAATTGAGAAACTGGAAGCTATGGATAGCAATGTACAAGCAGTAAAAATGGTTTCATTCCCTTTAGTTTTATATACGTCAGGATATTTTATCAGCTACAATTCAAAGTGGAAAGGGATGATGATGAACCAGTAGGGAAATTCAAGAAATAAGGAAAGAGTGGGATTCTGTATGCAGATCCTTAAGATGAATCACAGCAGTCATATAGAACATTAGAGAACAGAAGTGTCGCTGTTAGAAGAATATAAAAGAGGGAACATATCAACAAAAATACTAAGAAAGATAGACTGATAAAAGCAATGAGCAGTATTAGAACAGACCAAGATCTATCATGTACTATCACACATAAACTAAAAATCTCAGCACAGATGGAAAAATGTAGAAGATACGCAGATAAATATAAAGGAAAAGTACAAAATAAGCAATTTGTTGCTGACCCAACAAAGTTTTATAGAGAATTGGGAAATAAGGTAAAAGGAATTGAAAGACCACCAAAAAAGAAGAAATCGATATATTTTGGAGAAGTATCTATGAAGATACTGTGGAACATAACAAAGATGCTAAATGGACAGAAGAAGTAAAAGAAAGAATAAGAAGTTTAAAGGTACAGGATATGAAATGGGATGAAATAACAGACAGAGAGAGAGAGAGATTGAAACAAAGTTAAGAAAAGCCTCTAACTGGAAAACCCCAGGCCCAGATGTAGTACCTAACTTCTGGTTAAAAGTATTAACATCTTTGCAAGAAGATTTAGCCACAAGTAAGAACTATTTATATGCACACCCTGAACAGACACCATCCTGGCTAACAACAGGAAAAATAATGCTCCTACTTAAGAGTGAACTTTCATGCTACCTTAAAAATTATAGACCAATAACTTGCCTTCTGATGACATATAAATTATACACAGGATTTGATGCCGACAGAGTTTATAGTCATTTAGAAGAAAACTCAATTATGGCAGTAGAACAAAAGTCATATGGAACAAAGGATCATTTGTTGTTAAAGTCATATTGGAGAACTGTAAAAAGAGGAAGAATCTAAGTATGGCATGGATTGACTACAAAAAAGCATTCGATAGTATCCCGCATTCATGGATAAAAGAGTGATTAAAAATGTATAAGATACACCTTACACTGATCGACTACATTACAGTGGCCATGAAACAGTGGCAGACCACTTTGCAATTAAGCCATGATAAAGGGCAAATTATTTTCCCAGGGATAAAAATTCAAAGGGGGATATTCTAGGGTGACTCTTTCACAACTGCTATTCTGCCTTGCCCTTAACCGATTAAGCTGTCTACTTAACAGCTTAGGCCATGGCTATAACTTGTCTCCTAGAAAACAACAAATTCTAAAGACTTCTCATCTTGCCTTTGTCAATGATTTAAAACTGTATAGCTCATCAGATGAGGAACTGAAAGCACAACTGCAAGTTGTCTAAACTTTTTCAGATGATATAAGAATGTCATTTGGTCTTGATAAATGTGCAAAAACAACCTTTAAAGCAGGAAAACTGCAGCACCAGGAAAAAGTCAGTTTGGGACAAGCATGTGATATAAAAGAACTTGAGCAAGAAGGAGTGTATAAATATTTGGGATTTGATGAAGGATCAGCAATAAAATATGAACAAATGTGAACAAAACGTAGTAAGGAATATTTTAGAAGACTTAAATTAATCCTGAAAACAGCTTTAACATTTAGGAATAAAATTCAAGCTATAAACCAAGTTGCTCTTCCTGTCCTAACTTACAGTTTTGGAGTGATTGACTGGCCCCAAAATGTGTTGGATAGTTTAGATAGGAAAACAAGAAGGATGCTTCATGCTCACCAAATGATTTATAAAAATCAGTGCATACCAAGATTATATGTTCCCTGTTCCAAAGGAGGGGTGGGCCACCTTGAAAGTGATTACATGTATAGATCTGCAATTGTGGGACTCCACACATATCTGCTGACCTCACAAGATCCAAACATAGTGAAGATGCTGTTAAAAAAAGGAAAATTAATAGGGCATACAAAATATTATACAACACCTAAAAGAATCAATCAGAGGAGGTCAGAAATGACTGGGAAGAGAGATTAGTTAAGCAATTCGCAATGAAAGAGAGTGCATATGTATGGCTCCCAAATATTCAACAACGTCTAGAAGATTTTTGCCTGGAAGTGTTTGCATAGGTACTTTTATACCCCAAGCAGACTTCATAGAATTTTTCCTCAGGCAGATGGCAAATGTTGGAAGTGTAATGGAGAAGAAAGAGATACCTGGTAGCACATCTTCAGTGTGTAATGAGTTGGCAGACTTTAAAAATGCCCTGTAGAGCACTCTGTCAGGAATTCTAGATGAACAAATGAATGTAAGGAAATTATTTTCTGAGCCGGGATACAAGATCTGAATTGTCTAAACACAGTAAAGATTTGTTATGTTTGATTCAGGTGGTTGCTAAAAAAGCATTTACTAGAAAATGGAATTCAGTCTAAACCAGCCATACCTGAATTAGTGAATATTTTAACAGAAATACTATAACAGGAAGTAGAATCTTTAGAAAAGGGTAGGAGTAAATTACTCAGAAAAAAATGGAAATTGTGGGAACAATACATGCACAAAAATGTTTTGGAGGAGGAATGAGTTACATCCGAGTGACGCCTCCAGGTGCATCTGCAGTTAACTCCTACTGACGCCTCTAGGTATCAAATATTGCTTGTTCATAATTGCATCAATAATTCCAAAACCATGCTATGTACAAGGTTTTAAAAAAATTAATCTTAAAGCTTACACAATGGCAAACTTAACTGCATTAATGTTTGACCTCTGCCTAGTGCAGGTAAAGAGATACTATTATTTTTATGATATTAATTTATATAGATATAATGTTCACATTTTTCTAAATGTCTCAACAACCAAGTAACACAGTCAGAACTCCTTAGCCTCACATGAAAGTTCTCAGCAGGATGAATAAAATGCTGCTGACATTGTGAGTAACTTTAGTGGTTGCTGAAATATTGTAAGTTGTTTAAAAACTATTACAAACGTAATAGTTAGTGTGACTTATAAAATTAAGTTTAAGACCTAGAACCTAAAAAATACTACCACTATAACAGTAGTTTGTGACAAAGTGTTTCCCATTTATACCTTCATAGCCTCTATGATTCCAGAGATATGAACGTTTGAAATGTGAGGACATAATCTGATTCTGTCAAAAGGCTTAGGCTCCACCAATTGGAAGTTACAGTGCAAACTTCCTCAGCTCCACTGGAATGAATGAGTTAAGCTAAGGCAAGAATTGAAGAATTGAAAAATGTATGTGATGCTGTTTTGATTATATTGTATAGAAATGTATGTGATATATAATGTTTGTAAATGTGAATTTGTTAATATGGTTTGATTACTTTTATATAAATGTAAGTTTGCCTATGTCACAAGTGATAATTCAAAAAGTTGTTAAAAACATGTGACACAATGTAAGGAAAAAGCCTCTGAGGAAAATAAAATCACTGTGTAGAAAACACTGGGATAGTATGGTATCCACCATACTTTATGTCAGTGTAGTGATACCTTGCAAGATGTCTCAATCTGTTTTCCAACAGCTAGCTTTATTCTAAGCCCTTATGCCTTTACGCTGTCCATCTTAGACTGTAAAATATCTCAATTCCACACTTACAGGGAATCTGACCTTCACCTACAAGAAGTTACCAGACCAATGCACCAATAAGAAATTAATCTATCAGAATTAGGTATAAATATGTAAAGTTAATACTAGAAAGAAAGGATTGAAGCTTATCTGCCGTTACAGTGCAGATAATTCATCTTATAACTACAGCATAACATTTCATTTCCATTCTGCTTTTTCTGATGATCATAATGTATGCCAGAACTGCAGACTATGCATCCTAAAGATGGACGGAGGATTTAGCCAGTGCACCATGAATAAATGCTGCAGGAAAATCACACTTTCCATTAAAATCATAGTATAGTTTATAATACTCGGTGAAAATGTCAGTGATAGACCACCTCACAGATATCCCTTATTAACAGTCCCCTAAGCAAGGTCACTGAGGTAAGCAGCACCTTTGACAGATGTGGATTTTACAGACCCCTAACTAGACTTGCTGATCAATAAACTGTAAAAGACAGTATGAATGGTCAGCCACAGACTGCCTCCTAAACGGAATATTCAGCTTGTTAGGGTGAAAGAACTGCTCACTTCTCAGCTTTGTTTGATGGGAGCACCAGCTTTGAGACTGCCCAGGGTACCAATTGCCCCAGCTACTTCTCTGCTTTAAGTAAGTATGAAAGGTATGTAGAACTGTAGAAACACACGCACAAAAAAGGGTCAGTGGTGAAAAGAAAAGAGCATTTGAGGTACAACAGGGTGTTATCACCTTACAGCCCATCTGAGGTCTGGAGGCCCTATGAGGTCCAAGTTCATCCCCCATGATCTTAGATGTTGACGTAATCCAGTGTAGCCCTCTTGTGATGGAGATGGTGGGATCCCCGACTCGGCTATTACCCAGTCCTCCAAAACTCCAGTTACTGCACCACAGTCAGACCAGCAGTCCACAAGTGTTTGTGGATGGTGCAACAGATTTGTTTTCCATTCCATTTGAGTCACCCACAGTTTTCTAAGTTCCAGTACCAGACTTCCTTAGGATTTCGGTGAAATTTCCTCCAGACTTTTTTCTTATTTTAATGTCTCCCTCCCTTCTTTTACTAATCCAAACCCATTTTCAGATAAAGTCGGGGGCACCCGTTTCCATCAAAATTTTCCAGCAGGCATGCATGGGATTGCATAAAGTGTCTGTTGATTATGATTACTGCACAAAGAAGTAGCTGATAGCTAAGCAGACAGCAAGCCAGGCCATGTCTTTTCTTTCCACCCTTCCTACAGCACATCAACTATAGCTACAAAAGATGAGAAAAAAAGAAAACCTTCCACAAATTATCCTTAGATCTTTAAGACAGTGAAGAAGACTTACCTACTCAGATCACTTGCAATCACCCATGGACTAGGACAAAGAAAAAAACAATTTAATTTTCTCTGATTTCCTTCCAGAAGATGTGCTGTTCAGGGAATGTACGATTCTAATGTGAGAGCAATTTAATATGTGTTAGAGGGTAATTGTCTTCTGTTTAAATTAAGTAGTTTAAGCTCCTGGAGTTAAGGAGCTTAAACCTTCAGCTGTCATTCCTGTAATACAGGCATTTGAAGGTGTTTTTCAAACTGTATCCATATAACTAAATTCCCAAATGTCAGCAGCCAAGAAAACTTATAAGTTTGGGTCTAGGAGAAACACAAGGGTTTATTTAAAAATCCAATGGGTAAGATAGCAGTGGTCTCAATGGACATATGTAGGAAATCATGGTTAGTTTAAACACTATCTAGATTAATAAGGACAGCAGCAGTCCTGTGCATTTTAGTCTATCAGCTGTCAACCCCATATGAATCAGTGCCTGGGAGGCTGAAGCAAGTAGAGAAAATGATACGACACATTCTGCGACTATAGGGAGTATGATTGTAAGACAGCAGCCACAGTTATCAAGCCCACACTGACAGAAATCCATGCCAGTGCACAGTCATCAGAAGACATTCCTGGCTCAGGATATAAATATTTCCAGATGATGTTAATCAACAGCTTTTGCATGCCCCTTAAATAGGAAGTTGGTCTCTGGTCTACCTTTTCAATAGTAATTAAAAAAAGAAGGAAGAGAAAGACAAGAAACATGCAAAATGCTAGAGTGAGTTTAATAGCTATTTCACTAACATTCAGTCCCAAGATATAAAAAGAACTATGGTACAAAATAGTGACCCTTCCAAGGGAAACAGAAGGGACAGACCAGTGACAAAGAAGGACGTAATTACAGGAAAGGCATGCAAACATGAAATGGGAAAAAGGGTCAGGTTGGCAATAAGGATACCGACAGGATGGAAAATCCATTTGAACAGCTCAGGTTTTCATATGCTGTGACTATTCCCTAACTTCTTTATCCCTCTCACAAGCCACTCCAAGATTCCTGGGCAGGAGTACCTCCTATTGTCAGGAGAAATTACCCAAGGCCACAGACTCTTAAATATCATTAGCACATGCTACGGAACAGAAATCTGGTAGTTTCTTCCTTTCATAAACATTTGCCTATGCACAAAAATTATATAATATGAGACAAGGCTATTTTGTGCCAAATTATAGAATGCAGAGGCATAGAAAAAGTAGTCAAAAAAGGTGAATTGGCATTATTGCAACGTCTTCTGAGTGACCAAGAAAGAGAATATACTAACTCTGCCAAATTTTGTGGTAAAAAAGGTCAGGATACTTTCCCTGCAATCTCTCACCATGAAGGACGCACTGTTAGTCACATGGGATCTGAGAAATGTCTTTCTACATATACCTACTTATAGGGCACACGGACACTTTCTCAAGTTTTCAATAAATGTCACCTATTTTCAGCTAATTTGTTTGCCCTTTGGCATTGCTACTGCTACCATAGTCTTCACCAAGTGCTTAGCACTAGTATTTTCTCACCTGAGACTTAAGGACATTTGCAATTGCTCATATTTTTACAACTGCCTAATCCAAAGAAATCCATGAAGACACTGTAACAGGTTCTCAGCTACCTACCTGCAGAACCTAGGTATCTCCCTAAATCCACAAAATTCAAATTTCTGTCCCGTTCACACCACCTTTTGGTGCGATCTTGGTTCCATCAACCTGCAAAGCGTTCCTCCCTCATGATACTTGTGTCTTATAAGTCAGTTCTTTTTACACATCTCTCAGAAACCAGACCTAACAGACATAAGTTTTCTTAAGCCTCTGCAACATGTCAGCATCTATTCTGATGGTTCCACATACAAAACCACACATGGAAAAGATACAGAGGTATCTCATGAGGCTTTTGGTCCATCACTGGTAATCTTTAAAGCAGGGGATTCCTGCTATCTTTCCTATCAAAAAAAAAAACTTCTCTGAAGTGCAGCACATATTGTCAGCAACCTTGGGCTGCCTTTCACACTACCAAACCTAACTCTGTAATGGATTAGACACAGGACCTAATTTGGAGGGCACACATGGCCATCTCAGCATATAGTGCATATGGACAAGGAGTCTCAAGAAAAGGCATATAAATTAAAAGTGGAAGGCAGTGCTAAATGCTCTGCATGCTTTCCATTGAGTCCTAGGACCTGGAATACTCAGAATATAACGGACCACATCTGATTGCTACGGTATATCAACCAAGACATTTGCTGTTACCTCTTCTGGGGGCTTAACACGAAGGTGTGAGGCTGGCCTATCTGTCTAAACAGTCATCTTACATGGTCAATGTCCCCAATGTATACAATATGTTGGCATACCATTTTAGAAGGAACAGAGCCACTCAGCATGAATAAAAGCTAGAAAGAGAAATCTTCTCAAGGATCACAGAGAAGTAGCATACCCCAAGTACAGACCTATTTTCCTCACCGGATAGTCACCAGCTGTCAAGCTTCAGCAATTTTTATCCCTGTACACAGGCCTGGGCAACCAATAGAGTCTACATCTAGTGTAATCAGGAGTTTCTATCCTCTTCACATTCCATTCATTCCAAGGGATCTGGTTAAAGGAAGAAGAGAAAAGCATTAACCAAGGCATATATAGTTCTCACAGGTGACGCATATGGCCCAGTAGGAGCTTTTGGGACCTTTCAGTTCCTTGCAACCTCCTGGTTCAGCAAGAGAGGACACATCAGTCTCAAATCCCTTGGGTTCAAAGCCTTGAAATTTCAAGTTAGATCCTTACTGACATTTGTCTCTACTCAAGTGGTATTTATCCTGCGAGAGGCAATAATATCCAACACTAGAATGTCATACTTAGGGAAGGTAAAATATTCTCTTTTTTGTATAGTAAACAAACTTCAGACCCTGATGCTACTAGCATTCCTCAAATTCTTTAGTACCTCTCAAAAGTAATTTGGATAAATGGTTTGGAATCTCCATATTCACCCCCTGTTCAGTACCCCATGCCCCTCATGGATAGCACCAGCAACTAAATGTTCCAACATATCCTTATTCTGCCTACCTTTGGGTTATTGGTATGCAAAATAAAAGGACAAAACCTACCATGGGAATGTAAGTTTACACTTCTTATGGTGCTCACAGTTTAACAGCATAGTATGTACCTATGAATCTGTTTATGGACTTCTCCTGTGGTATAGCTCATCTGTTTTCACTGTATGCATGCCTTTAGAGAGCTGCATGTTGGATGAATTCTGCAGTGAAACTGTTTGTCAAGAGCACCTTGCATCTGAAACCACCTAAGAGACCCATTCCCTTTCCTGTGTGATTTGAATACTGTAATTGAGAAGACCTCCTTTCAAGCTGGCTGGCTCAGCCACCCTCAAGTATCTGTAATGGAAGACACTCTTTTTGGTAGCATCATCTCAACAAGATGTTTACAGCAGCAAGAACAGGATACAGTTAAGGACCTATCTTTCATCCTCATCTAAGGAGGTCTAAAAATGAACAATTTACCAGTCCATCCAACTTCCTGTGTTTTACCCTCACCCTCAGAACAAGGGTAAAAGGAAGAGGATTCTATATCCCATACCTGCCTGCAGACAACTGAGATATTAACAAACAAATCCAAGTACACTAGACTTTCAGTTCAGCTTTTTTATCTCTTTCTTATTAGGTAAACAAGGGAAAACCAGTATCAAAACTGACTCTCACAAAATAGCTGCATTACTTTTCATTCCAACCACCATGAACACAGCGATTAGCACATCAGGTTAGAGCTACCAGCTCAGCAGCCACTACTAGGGCTTTCATAAAGAATGCTTCTGCTCGCGATATCTGTGAGGCTTCCACCTGGACCTTGATCTACGGCTTTTCTAAGCACTGCAAGCTGTAACTTCAGGCAAGAAGCAAGACAAGTTTTACAATAGCAGTTCTGAAAGGAAAGCTAAGGCCTACACATCAGGGCCAAGGACAGGGCTCCCCTCCATATTGGTTTGCATTCTGCCATTCCTATTATGAACGCAGTTCAGTTTTATGAGAGCATTCACTGTGACTGTAGATGTTCAAACTATTGGAGCACTGCTGCAGTAAGAGCTATCACCTCAACCTTTATCTCTTTTTCCCCTCTTTCTATACCCATTACTTTGGGGGATGTATAGCTGTCTCTACTTTCTGGATGCCAACCTTGCTTGTTTTAAATTCTGTCTGAAAACAAGGTTTTCTAATTGGAAATCAGCATAGACAACCTTACAGCGCTCCATTTTTTTTACTCCTTGTTTGAGTAGCCTGTATGGTCTTTCCCAAAAGTCTAACAGTTTGGACGTAGGCGCATGTAATGCTGATTTTCTGCTTCAGACACTGTGTATATCATATTACAGATGGTATCCTGCAGGTCCCTTGGGTTATGGTTGACAAGGCCAGGTTTTTTTACCTTCAGACTCAACAGACAGATTCAGAAACATTTATTGTTGAATATGCATCTTAAAAAGAACAAAAGATAATGTAGGTTACTGCTCTCTTTTCAGAGGAGCTTCCAGCTGATGTCTTTAGCTTTGTCATATAAAACAGATGTTTGTATTCTTCTTAAAAGTTGGAGTTAAGGCAAACCTTTGCTTGAGGCTAAATTATCATTCTCCTGAACGTACTGATTCAATGATCTGATATTCAAACATCTATAATAATAGGTTCATAGGTAAGTACTATGCTAGCTGCCCTTGAGGGCCATTTTAAGTCTAGCCATTTCCCTTTCTGTGCTTGAATTAACCTATTCCATTTGGTTAGAGATTGGCCTTACTCACTGCATGGTCAGTAATTATATATTACTTCCAATGAGAGTAACCGGGATCATACCATAGATAATTTGAGGGGACTCATATATGGGACAAAGCATGCGGGGAGCTGCCTCTGTCCATTAGTAGTACAGGGGGCAGTCCTGAGATAAAGTTTCTGTTCCCATCCATAGATCCAAGCTGTGCTTGAATATGGACAGGGGATCAACTTTGTGTTATGAGGATGGGCAGTCTGCTCCTCAGCAGTAGTACTATCCTCTGCAAGATTACACCTGTCCCTCCAAACTATTGAGTTGATATTGCAGATAAGGTTTATATCCCTAGACTGAGTATTTCTGATGACATTTGACTTGCTGATGTGCAGTAAATCCATTAGTATTGGGTCTGGGGATGTCTTGTATGCCAGACACAGGTCACATATTAGCAGTCTGTAAGATACTGAGTATAGTGACAGGGCTTTGAGTTGGTCCATGTAAGACATGTTGTTTAGGCCTTATATACTTCTAGTAAGGTGTCTCTGTGGATATTCCAGTTGTTGCATGTGTCTGGACAGACACATGCCAAAGGGGGCATTATATTAAATGACTGCACAATTGAGGCCATGATAAGTACTTTCATATAACTGTATTTACTCTTATTCTCCAAATCCTGAGAAAAAATATCAAGAGTAAAAAGAACTTCTGCAGAAGGAGGGAAGTTTAAATCATAGTTCAGTCATTGTTAGGATAAAACCAGCCCTTCAACCAAACTTGTTTTCTAACCATGGCAACAGTAATTGTGTTTAAACAAGAAATGGCTGCATCATAAGCACATTCATAGACATGAAGATGTATTTTAGAGGCTGTAAGTAGCATTATAATGTGTCTTTTATCATCAGTCTCCAAGGATGAAATATCAAGCATAGAATGAGGTTTGTGAATGGTCATTCTGACCACAAACAGCAGCACTTTCAAAGCTTTTAGAGCTTTAACAGGTGAAGAACTAGTACCTGTTTTTCCTTAAATATAAATCTTGATGCATAATGACATCAAATACAACTGCTTTCCCTAGTGCCCCAAATGTTTTATGTAAAACTGGGGAAAAGAAAAAGAACATATTGAATTAATATGATTAAACCATTTCTTTCCAAACTTATGAACAGTGCTCCATTCAAAATATTTGATTAAATTCAGAATTTTATTAAAATTATAATCTTCAGAGGGAGTAGAATCTTTCTCTTCATTCTGCCCCTCAAATATACCTCCCTGTTCAATGTCATTCTCTTACGAATCAAAACATGAAGGCAGACTGGGTAAGAACTGTCCTTTTCTCTTATTACAACAAGCAGCATGAGACAAATGTATTTATTTTTACATTCATTAACCAGGAGAATGAGTTGGCTCATGGACAATTTTTAATCACGAAAAAGGTCATAATGCATCAAGAATTAACATACAATTATAATATAGGTAATTACATTTTTTTATTAGATGAATTTTGCTGATAACTGACGAAAACTGAAAAAAAAAAACTTCAGCAAAACAAACTCTAATATTACAGTCCCTCTCATACCTCTCAACTCTCCAGATTTTTGCAGAATGTCAGATTTTTTTGCCTCATATTTTTGCTTTTCTCCTCATAAAATTTGTGGTTTTCTGGCAAATCATTGAGAACTGAAGTAACTAAAAATCACGACAGACATTTGGGTTTCAGTCTTTGTATAATTCGGAAAATGCACACTAAAGCAAAACCTGGTGTTCTAGCAATTATTTTAAGTTTATAAGAGCAATAATTATAATTTGTCCTATTTTTCAGCCTTTGTCCTGCATTATTTTTTGCCTTTGTCCAGATATCTTATGCTACAAGTTTAAGGGGTATGGTTCCACCTGATATACAAAGGTCTTAGAATTCCCTCTTTACAGTAAACTGAAACATATCTGTACAGAAAACATTGCAGCAATATAAAAAGTGGTCCTATTCTGACATATGCATGTTTTGCAAGTCTAAAATGTATACAGAGCATTAAGTAACCATATATCACAAAGGACAACGAATGACTTTTTATACACTTATATTACTAATATCTATACAATTACTTGGACTATTTTGATGAAAACGATATACATTTATCATAGACTCAAAATACAGTAGACTCCCTCTTATCCAGGCTCTCTTTAACCAACCTCCTCTTTAACCGACCATCAAATTTCTGTCAAAGCCCTTTCAAAAGACAACAGAGAACACTTCCGCCTCCTCTATGCTAAATAGACATTCATTTGAGTTTTAGACTTCATATTCATTAGAAAAATGCATACTAACACAAATCCTGTTATTCTAGCTGATTTCTAACCTATAAATGCTGTTTTGTATGGATCTTCTGATTAACCAGCCATTCGTTTATCCAGTCTAAGGTCCGGTCCCAGCAAGACTGGATAAGAGATATTCTACTGTAAATAACAGATTTCCAGTTTAAGTTTTCATTTGCATTTCTTCCCTTCATTGTGTCTGTTGCATCTCTTTCCTGATGCTTCCTACTGTTTTAAGTTATAAAGAAGACATTTTACTCAGGCCGCTAGCAACACTTTGATCATCTGAAAGTTAAAAGATAGTGGTGCTGACCACAAGGCTGTAGCAGATCCTCCTAGAGATTTCCCATCTTTGGGATAATTGTCTACTATCAAACTAAACTTTACTGTTCAGAAATGACACAATACGTTCAGTCAGCTTGGAGGAAGGTATACAAAGTGCAACAGAAACACCTCCTGAACACACACACACACACCTATTATCTTATGTATTTTATATCCCACTCCTAACTGAAATGAACAATTTACAACATAAATCACCAACAGACCCAATAAGGGAGAGATGCTTACCTTTGTTTTAAAGATTTTCTTTATACTGTTTAAAAAGTCATTTGACAGGAAACAAACAGCTATACAGTTTAGGGCAGCATAAAATAAACTGAATCCTCTATCTGAGGCACCAAGCTAAGACAGTGAGGCAAGAATATGCCCTAAGGAAAAATACCACAGTTTAAACAGTTTGATTTAAATGGCCACAGTGAGTAAACTTGGCCCCTTCTATAAAACTTAAAAAAAAAAAACAATTTGTTATGGTCAGGGCCATACTCACGCAAAATATTTTAGTATAATTATCAGTAATGATATTTTATCCATAAATGAGTACTCAGCTCTACAAGTATCCAGTTAATGGCATGCAGATTTTTAGAGTTCATTCTACTTAAGTTTAATTCCTGCCTCAGTGTCTTTCTTAACACTCAGTGATCTAGCTAAAGCTGTTACCTTACTTGGAGTACATTCCTAGAGATATAATTTTCCTTAGCATAATGAACCATGCATGTGCCATACCAAAGTCCCTCTTAGAAAAATGTAAGTAACTGCTGTACCCTTATCCGCAGAAAGAGAAGTCCATGCTTTTCCAGGTTTTAACAATAGCCTGTGGTTTAAAAGTGCTAACTCTCATCCCAGTTACTTCGCATTCAGCATAGAACTCTTCCACTGGATTCCACTGATAACAAGAGGGCAAGATAATCTTCAGATAACAATGATGCAGCCCTTGCAGCCCTAAATCAGATACTCTCCAAATCACAGCTGTGCTTTGGCAAGTCCATGAAGATGA
This sequence comes from Protopterus annectens, assembly GCF_019279795.1. Classification (NCBI taxonomy): domain Eukaryota; kingdom Metazoa; phylum Chordata; order Ceratodontiformes; family Protopteridae; genus Protopterus; species Protopterus annectens. The sequence continues at coordinate 1,195,603,525 of NC_056747.1, read as the reverse complement.
TGAATAGAAAGCGAGACAAGACACAGCTTTGGTGGAGCCCTTTGCCCATCTTGGATGTATAATACTTAACACCAAGAAAGCAAACACAACTCTTGCTCTACAAATACAAGGACCAAAATGGGATGCAACAGCAGCCCCAGAACCCCTTACTGTTGTAGCATCTTCCACAGGATATTCCATTCCATAGTTCTCAATCATATATTTCGGTTTGTAAAATCCACTTAGATAAGGTTGGCGAACTACCTTCCTATATTTGTGCAGGGTCTATTTATCCACTGCTTCACAGTCAGGACAGTCTCTATTTTGCTTCTCCAAAATCAAAGGTTTAATTTTTCACAGGGTCTCTTTTCCATTGCAGTCATGCCGCTCAACTGTATAGATTTTTACCTCATATTTTTGGTATGCTCCTCATAAAATGTGTGGTTTTTCTGACAAATCACAGAGGAGTGAAGTCACTAAATAATGACACTCATTTGAGTTTGGGGTGGCACAGTGGCACAGCAGAAGCATCGTCTCCTCACAGCAAGAGGTTCCCACTTTGATTCTCAACTGGGGTGCCTTCTGTGTGGAGTCTGGATGTCTTTCCTGTGTTCACGTGGATTTCCTCTGGGTGCTCCGGTTTCCTCCCACAGTCCAAAGACATGTATTAACTGGATTGGACACTCTAAATTGACCATAGGTATGAGTGTGCATGCAAGTGTGTGATGCAAATAAACTGCTGTGGCAGGGTAGCCACACAGCGCTGAAACCTTTGGCTCTAGATTGTCACAGTTGAAGTGACACCCCAACCCCATGTGCAAAAATGGGAAAAAGGGATTGTGGATGGATAGAATTAGCAGCCAATGTTAATAAAAAAAAAATTCTTTAAACAACACTCTGCGAGGCTGAACACTGTTCAGACATTTGTAAATTGTCATTATAAATGTATATACATATCTTCTTTAGGCTGTTCCCGTTAAGATCCAATCATCTGTTTCCATTTCTTCCTGTTCTCTGCATCTTGTTCTGTCATACCAATCACCTGCATGTCCTCTCTCACCACATCCATGAACCTTACCTGGCAGCTCCATCCTTAGCATCCTTCTCCCAATATACCCAGCATCCCTCCTCAGCACATGTCTAAACCAATGCAATCTCATCTCTCTGGCTTTGTCTCCAAACCATCCAATCTGAGCTGAACCTCTAATATACTGATTCCTAATCCTGTCTATCCTCATCACACCCAAATCTTAACATCTCCAGCTCTGACTCCTGCCTTTCTGTCAATGCCACCATCTCCATCCCATATAACATAGCTGGTCCCACTACCCTCTTGCAGATCTTCCTTTTCACTATTAATGGTACCCATCTGTCACAAATCACTCCTGACACTCTTCTCTACTCACTCCACCCTGCCTGTACTCTCTTCTAGACCTCTCTTTCACACTCACCATTACTCTGAACTGTTGATCCCAAGTATTTAAACACATCCACCTTCGCCAACTCTACTCCCTGCATCCTCACCATTCCTCTATCCTCCCTCTCATTCACACACATATATTCTGTCTTAGTCCTGCTGAACTTTATTCCTCTCCTTTCTTGAGCATATCTCTCTCTCCAGGGTCTCCTTAACCTGTTCCTTATTATCACTACATATCACAATGTCATCTGCAAACATCATAGTCCACATACACTCCTGTTTGATCTCATCTGTCAACCTGTCCATCACCATTGCAAATAAGAAAGGGCTCAGAGCTGATCCTTGATATAATCCTACCTCCACATTGAACACATCCATCACCCCTACTGCAGACCTCACCACTGTCACACTACCCTTGTACATATCCTGTACTACTCTTACATACTTCTCTGCCACTCCTGACTTCCTCATACAATACCACATTTCTGCTCTAGGCACACTATCATATGCTTTCTCTAAGTCTACAAAAACACAATGCAACTCCTTCTGACCTTCTATATACTTCTCCATCAATGCCCTCAGAGCAAACATTGCATCTGTAGTGCTCTTTCCCGGCAGGAAACCATACTGCTGCTCACTAATTGGCACAGTATTGCAGTGGTAGCATTGTCGCCTCACAGCAAGAGGTTCTCTGGTTCGATTCTTGGCTGGGGTGCCATCTGTGTGGAGTCTGCATGTGGGTTTCCTCCGGGTGCTCCGGTTTCCTCCCACGTACAAAGACATGCATCTGGAGTGTTTCTCCCTGGGCCTCCGCTGAAAATTGGCTTTGTTCCAAGTCAGACATTCCCAGTTAACAAATGTTAAATAAAAATAAAATAAAATAAATAATCATCAGCTCCCTTTTTAACCTAGCTTCCACTACTCTTTCCCATAACTTCATGCTGTGACTGATCAGTTTTATCTCTCTGTAGTTACTACAGCTCTGCACATCACCCTTATTCTTAAAAAAAAAAAAAAAAAAAAAAAAAAAAAATGGTACCAAAACACTTCTTCTCCACTCGTAAGGCATCCTCTCATTTTCCAAGATTTCATTAAACAATCTAGTTAGAAACTCCACTGCCATCTCTCCTAAACATCTCCATGCTTCCACGAGTATGTCATCTGGACCAGCAGCCTTTCCATTCTTCAACCTCTTCATAGCTGTTCTTACTTTCTCCTTGCTAATCCATTGCACTTCCTGATTCACTATCCCCACATCATCCAACCTTCTCTCCCTCTCATTCTCTTTATTCAACAGCTCCTCAAAGTACTCTTTCCATCTGCTCAACACACTCTCCACTCTCGAGTACATTTCCATCATTATTGTTTATCACTCTTGCCTGTTGCACATCTTTCCCAGCTCTGTCCCTCTGTCTAGACAACTGGTACAGGTCCTTTTCTCCCTTCATAGTGTCCAACCTTTCATACAACTCTTCATATCCCTTATCCTTAGCCTTTGCCACCTCTCTCTTCACCATACGCATCATCTCCTTGTAATCTTGTCTGTTGTCATCTCTCTGACAATCCCACTTCTTCACCAACCTCTTCCTCTGTATACTCTCCTGTACTTCCTCATTCCACCACCAGGTCTCCTTGTCCTCTTTCCTCTGTCCAGATGTCACATCAAGCATCTTTTTAGCTGTCTCACTTACCACCTCTGCTGTAGTTACCCAGCTATTTGGTAACTCTTCACTGCCACCCAGTGCCTGTCTTAACTCTTCCCTGAACTCCACCTCACAATCATCCTTTTTCAACTTCCACCATTTGATCCTTGGCACTGCCCTCACTCTTCTCGTCCTCTTCTTGATCACCAATGTCATCCTACAGACCACCATCCTATGCTGTCTAACTATGCTTTCCCCGTCACCACTTTACAGTCTCCAATCTCCTTCAGACTAACCCTCCTGTATAGGATATAATCCACCTGTGTGTATCTTCTTCCACTCTTGTACTTCACCATGTGCTCCTCCCTCTTCTTAAAATACATATTCACCACAGCCATGTCCATCCTTTTCACAAAATCCACTGCCATCTGACCTTCTGCATTCCACTCCTTAACACCATACTTACCCATCACTTCTTCATCCCTCTGTTCCCTTCACCAACATGCCCACTGAAATCCGCTCCAATCACCACTCTCTCACCCTTTGGTACACTCACTACCACTTCATCCAACTCACTCCAAAATTTTTCTTTCTCATCCATCACACACCCAACTTGCGGAGTATATACACTAACAACATTCATCATCACACATTCAGTTTCCGGCTTCATAAACATCACTCTGTCCAACACTGTTTTCACCTCCAAAATACTCTTGGCATACTGTAATATAATATTATTCATTGAGTTTATTATTCATTGAGTGGATTTTGATTGCGTCACATACCATCAGTTAAAACCTAGCAAAAGTCAACTCATCAAACCTTGGGAAGGGGCTTTCACATGATTTCTGCAGGGATGGCAAGTCTAGCTTCCATTGCTGTACAAGATGGGCAAATTGGATTTTGCTGGTCTGTGGTCGGTGATCCATAACTAAATTAAAATATGCTCTATGATACAAGTCACCCATAACTTGCACTCATACATGCTGGGGCAGCTGCTCCTGGGACAGACTGCTAGAGACACAATCAGCACTGCAGAAAAGGTACCAGTCACTGGTATGATCACTGGGCATAAGTGCTGTTCCATCCTTGCAACAGCAGACGAACAGATCAAGGAAAAATGGTAAACCGAGTCAATGGCAAATGTAGCCAAAATCCAAAAGAAACACCGGACTCAGCAATGACAACAAAAATGTAATATTAGTACAAAGCTTTTGGGATAATTCCCTTCATCAGTGTTACAATACATTTAAATCAAACATTCACATAAATACCAAGTTCAAATCTTGTCACAAGACACAACTCCCAAATTAAAAAAAAAAACAAATTTAATTAACCAGCACATAAAATTTAAAAGTACATATCAAGATAATATGAATATTGAATGAATATGAAATATATGAAACAGTAAGTTTCCTAAAAACAAAATATGCTTAAGAGGATCACTACTAAATCCTTGCAACTATAGTCACTAACAGCAGATAGTTAAGCAGAGCCAGTTGAAAATGCAGCTATTTAAATGATTTGATTGCTGTGTGTGTGTATGAATATTTGGAGTTATAGCAAGGAGCTAGTATATGTCTTTGGTTCAGTTATTGTTTCAGTTACTGCAAAGAGGAGTTATGTAGAAACATAGTGAGAGACTTTTTTTTTCAGTTGTGAAGGACTTTTTTTCTGTTCCACACCTCTAGTTGAGTGGCAGTCTGGGGAGCACCATTTGGGGTATTGCCAAGGGTGGAACAGAACACCAACTATGAAATAAAAACATCAAAAAACTTAGAGTCAAGGCAGTGTAACTGCAAATAGAGCTTTACTGGTGCTTCCTGGTATTTGCTGAGGTACCAGGAAGCACCAATAAAGCTCTATTTGCAGTTACACTTTATTACCGTAGGTGCCAGGATGCAAACTGTCTAGATCTGAGGTGTGTGCATGTGTGAAGGACTACAAAATGAGTAATAAGTTACTATACTTTGCTCTTGTATTTTGATGTTTCCTTAATATGTAGAGAAACTATTTTAATATGATATGTAAATGTTACCATCTCTTCTCTCTTAGCCTTGGAAGCTATGCTGCCCTGCACGGAGAGTTTTACTGCAAGCCTCATTTTCAACAGTTGTTCAAGACCAAAGGGAACTATGATGAAGGATTTGGGCGTAAGCAGCACAAGGAACTCTGGATGCAGAAGGAAGGGGAAAATGGAGGCAAAATGGATTGATGTTTCTTGTGCCACCATACTGAAAAGCAAGAGATATTCAATCACAAAATGTGAAAAAGATAAAATAAAAAAAAAAAAAACAAGCTGCTTACGATGATGCAAAAAAGGCTGCAGAACACATGCAAAAAACAGGACCCACAAAGAATACTTCTGCAAAGTGTTCCTTTGAGAAACATGCCATCTAAACCAGGAACCAAGGATCTGTACGAATTATATACTCAGTGGATCAGACTGTTCAGCTTTCTTGTACAAATGGGGTAATCCCAAAATTCTTTAAGTATATACTTTAAGAGGAAAGATTTTTAGCTAAGTGAGGTTGAGTGTAAGAAATAAAACAAACTATTAGTTCGTTTCAGTGATTTCTGTTTTTTTTTTTTTTTTTATACAAGTGTTTCCAGCAGTTTTGGTTGTCATAGTCACTGACAGTTCATACCTTCAGTGAACAGTGCCCCAGTTTCTGGTTATGTCACTGGACAAAGATCTGCTGGCCTTCTGATTGATTTCTAAAACTAAGAAAAAATAACCTTGTTATAGTGAGTTTCTTACACACCAACCTGTTATTAGCAAGCCTCAAGCTGCCTCACAGATGGTAGCCACCACATAACTGAATTTTACATTTTATCAACATTGCTGTGCCACAGATAGAAATGTGGCAGACTGTCAAACAGCTTTTAAATCTGTTGCCTAAATAGTTGGTGTGGCAGCTTTTAAAGCATACAAAATCATACATTTTTTTAACTAGTGATAAATCCAAGTGTTTAAAGCTCTCCATTTATTAAAAAGAATTACAGTCACTCTTGGGGTATAGCCTCCGGGTTAAGTATTCTTGCAAATTAATTCCAACAATTCACTTCTTGAAATTCCCTCTCGAGTTAAATTTCTTAGAATCCATTTCTCAAACCAAACTTGTCATGACAGCCTGATCATAATCTTCTGGCTTATTAGTAATAGCAATAATAAATGTTTTGCAGTCAACAGAAATCTAATTTATGCTGCCACAAATGATGAGCTCTCTGTTGCACAGCCACCTCAGCCTTTGCACATAACTTTTTTATGACACTTTTGCACTTTCTTCTGTTAGAAAGTATTCTGTACCTGCTTGGGTATAAAGTCAAACTCATACGGTTGCATGTTCTCTCTCCCCCAAACTAAAACCTCCTTTAAACAATAGATTGCTAGTATATGTAATCTGATTTCCTGAAGCCTGTGTAAGAGCGGCATTCATTTTTTTCTGAATTGTTTATAAGTGATCTACATTTATTACTGTATTTTTGTGTGATAAACTAAACCTGAGTTTAATTAAAGTGTAACTACGGATTCTGATTTTTATGCATACTATAGACATTTGTCCTTATGAAGATATCACAGCAGAGCTTGTTACCATAAGAAACTTAGGACTCATTTGTTTTAAAAAACATTCCATGCCAAACAGAAGATTACACGATGGCTGTTGTTTGCTGAGGAGTAGAATTCAGTGTAACCTGAAGATATCGAAGCAGTAGAAATTATTTGCTAGCTACACATCAACAATAGACAAAAGCCTTCAATGGTCAACAGAAAACAAGTGTACAATTTAATCATCTTGGTGATTCATTGTTTGATCCAACCATATTTCCCTTCATGTAAACAGATGAAAATCTATGAATCACTCATAGGTTCATAGGTTCATAGGTTCATACTAGGCTATCTGCCCGAGGGCATTTACAAGCCTAGCCCATAGTTTTGTGGCTTACGCCACCCCTTTAGTATGGGGAACTATACCCATTATTTTGCTGTGCCTCTGTCGAGCAGTGACACTGAGGTAATCCCTGGGGTATATCTGCGATCTCCCATCCATTGGTCAAGATTTCTCTTGAACAAGGCCAGCGAGGTGCTCTGCCTCACATATACCGGGATTTTATTCCACAGCATAGGGAGTCTTTGGGTGATGAATCTATCCCTCCAGCACGTCCTATTAATAGCCGTGTCGAGGTTTAAGTCTCCGCCCTTGTGGCTCTGATGGATCTAGATTTTTGAGGTGCAGCATATTCATCAAATCTGGGTTTGACATGGCCTTGTATGTTAGGCAAAGGTCACCTCTGAGCAGCGGTAAGCGACTGAATAGAGCTGGAGTTCTTTCAGTCGGGAAGCATAGGACAGATGTTTGAGACCCTTTATCCTTTTGGTGAGGAACTTTTGTGGCCTCTCCAGCTGCTGCAAGTGTCGGGTCAGATACATTCGAATGGGGCATTGTACTCAATCATTGGTCTGATGAGTGATGAGTATAGGGAGACTATGACCTCCCTTGATCTAGATGAGAATCCCTTCATGATAAGGTGGGCAATGTAGAAGGTCTTCCTAACTACTTTAGCTACATGGGTGTCGAATGACAGACTACTATCAACCTGGGTCCCCAGGTCCCTGATAACTTCTTCTGTGCTCAGTGGATTGCCACCTATTTGGTAGCTAGGGGTAACCTTGTTTTTCCCGAAGGGTATGACTATGCATTGTTTGGCATTTAACTTTAGGCCATGGCTCTGGCACCAGTTATCCGTTTCTGTGAGACCCTTCTGAAGGATATCTGTGTCAGATGTGTTTTCTACTATGGCCCAGTTTGCAGTCATCTGCAAACTTTGTCAGCCATAACCCTCCTGTGTTTGCTTGTACTTCGGAAAAGTAGATGCCAAACAAGAGTGGGCCCAGGACTGAGCCCTGTGGTACACCACTTGTGACAGGCTTTGAGTCTGACATGGCGTCAGCAACTCTGACCCTGTGGGTTCTGTCACTCAGCCAGTTTGCAACCCATCTTGTGATGCATGGGTTAACATTTAAGCTGATGAGTTTTTCAATGATACCCGAGTGGGGTATTGTATCGAAGGCCTTCGCCAGATCAAGGTAGGCTGTATGGACTGCCTTTCCCTCATCAATGGCTTTGGTGACTGTTTCGAAAAAGTCAACCAAGTTTAGAAGGCATGATCTGCCTTTGACAAAGCCAAACTGGGATGGATCCAAAGTCTGCAAATTCCCTATGTCTTTATTTATGAGGTCCATTATGATCCTCTCCATGGCTTTGCAGATAAGGCTTGTCAAGCTAATGGGCCGGTAATTTCCAGGGTCGGTGGAGGCACCGCCTTTGTGAAGTGGGACCACAGTTGCAGTGCGCCACTCCCTGGGTACGTATCCAGAGGTAAGACTATGATTAAACAGCTGTCCTAGCTGTGGGTTTAATTCCTCGTTGAGTTCGTGGAGCACACAGCCGGGGACACCATCAGGTCCCATGGATGCTGTGTTTTTGCTTTGGAGAGAGCAGTTCTCACTTGGGCGTTGGAGATGTTTGGGGGGCTGCAATTGCTTGGTATAGATATCTCTCCTTTTGGGGGGGGAGAAGTTTGCACTGAACCTGTCAGCCAGTATGTTGGCAATGTCTGTAGGATCAGTAATCTTCACATCATTTTGAACTAGTTCTGAGCATATCTGGGAGTTTCCTCCCAGGTTTCTAACATAGCTAAAGAAGGCCTTATGATTGTCTTTTGAGTCTTTAGCTATTTTTCTCTCAAAATTTGCTTTGGATGATTTTATAAGAGCTCTTAGTTTTTTACTTATAGTGATCAAGGGTGTCTTACCTTTTAAGGATTTTGCTCTATCTTGTAGTAGCTTCCTCCTTTTGTTGTAGAGTTTGTTTATGGCTGGGGTCCACCAGACTGGACGCTTGCCTTTGGTACAAAGAGTCCTTGTTTTGCTTGGGATTGCCTTATCCATGCAGTCCTGCAGGTGCTGGTAGAAGGCATTTGTAAGTGATTCAGCGGCTTGAGTACTGTTTTCTGCCGGCTCGGGGGCCTTAAAGGAGACCACACTAGTCTTTAGAAGTGTGAAGTCGGCTTTCGAGAAGTTCTTTACTGTGGTTTTTTTATTTCAGGTGGGGGTGGGATGAGGACCTCCAGCGAGATTAGTTTGTGATCTGATCTCACCAGTGAGGGGTATACTTCTGGTGTTGAACATTGTGCTCCCATGTTCGTGATGATGAGATCAAGTATGTTTTCTCCTCTTGTGGGGATGGTGACTAGTTGTCCCATGGCATTTGAGTTTATGAATTCCAGGAACTTTTGGGCTAGGGTGTTTGGGCTTGAGTAGTGTTCCCAGTCTATATTAGGGTAATTGAAGTCACCTAGTATGATGGTGTTTGGTGATACATTTATCCCTCTAGTGTTTTCAGGAAGGCCATGTGAGGTTCCTGAGTTTGTGAGGGTGGCCTGTAACATGCTACAATTTGCAGAGCAGTCTTGCCTATGGTTAATTGCACCTGGATGATCTCCGATGCATCGTGCGTTGCCACCAGTCTTGAGGTGTGGGTGTCCTTGATGAATATGGATACCCCCCCTCCTTTCTTGGTATTGTCCGGATTTTGGGGCGGAACGCATGATAAGAGGTAAAACCTGATAGTGCTGGGGTGCTCTCAGGAGCCTTGAACCAGGTTTCTGTCACTGCACAGACATCGATGTTCTCCATACTGAGAAGGGCCTCGAGTGCGTGCATTTTGAGATTTAGACTTCTGGCATTGAGCAGCATTACCCTTAGTTTTTTTCTTTTTGTGTTCTAGGGTGGTAGGTTTAGAATTTGAGCCTTGCCTAAAAAGGCACTATGGGGTGGCAAGAGCCTTTGCCAATATCCGAATCCCAGGGTGACAGGTGCAAGCCGTCCCTTGAGAAGCAGCGTGGCTTGTCCAGCATGTCATCCCAGGCAGACAGACATTGGATCCCCTTTGAATGACACCAGAGTTTAAGCCAATTGTTAAAGCTGATCATCTTATCTCTGTATTGTGGCATCATTCTTGGTGAAGGTAGGATACTGCTCAAGGTCAGGGTCATACCTGCCTGGGCTACATAATCGGAGAGCTCCTCAATGTCTCTTTTCATGTAGTCCAAGGAGGTACGTCTCAGGTCGTTTACACCAGCGTGGACAATGACTGAGTCGTATTTGTACCTGCTGTTGAGAGACCTGAGTGCTTGCGTTATGTGGCGGATTCTAGCGCCCGACAGGCAGCTTACTGTGACCTTCTCCTTACTCAGTCTGGTGAGCGGGACGTCAGTGTGTCTGACTATGGAGTCACCGATGACTAGTGTGTCTGGCATTGTGTTTGGCCTTAAGGGCTGTGACTGTTTGACACTCTGACTGTGAGGTCTATGTGTTGCAGGTGTTGTGTTCTGAGGTGGTGGTTGTTTGGGTGTCTGCTTTGGTGGCCTCTGCTGTTTTGGTAGATTTTTGATCAGAGCCGAGTATGTCTTTGTGTGTTTATGTGTATGATTTGAGGTTGTGATGGTACTATGTGAGACTGGGTCTATCGTGTGTGTGGTAACCTTCTCTTCCTGACTGGTCTTGCCAGTCCTATGTTGAGAGAGCTCAGCCTCCAGTTTGGCCGTATAGTTGCATCTCTCGCATGTATTTGTGTTTTGTGGGAGGAGGAGAGGGTTGTCTGTGTACATGAGGCAATTGTAACATTGCCTCAATATTCCCAGGTTCACCAGCTGAGCAGGAGAGGACACTAGCAACTGATCCCTCGACATGCTAGAAGGACTAGACAAAGAAACTTTAAAAGAGATTCCGGGGGACGTGGGTGACCGAGAAATGGGGGTTTGCCTTTTTGGGGTGCTATCTATAAGAGTGCCGTATCAAGGTAATAAGTACTGTAGGAGCAAGTGCTAGGTTTAACAGATAGAGAAAAGTCTACTTGGAGTCAAGTAGAGATGATCTTTTAGGTATTAGAGAAAGTGCTAGTAACAGGGATGCTTAAAGGTAAGATTGAAAAGAATGCACTCTGCAGTGTGCACTAGAGAAGTTAGATATGAAAGTAGGTAACTTGAGTTTTACCTGTTTAAAAAGTTAAGGTTTAGTGGAGAGTTACTATTTTTAAAACAGCAAGATGGACTGAAAGGGGTGGTTACTTTTGTATTTTGGTACTATGAAATACTGTAGGATGGCCAATAAATTTAAATAATTGAAGGGGTGGGATTTCAAAAGTGATGGTTTTGTGATTACTCACATAAGCCAGTGAAAGTAGAGAGAAATGAGATATATGGTCAGATTAACATAAGAGGCGGGCAACTAGAAAGACAGTGACTCAGAACAGAGAGAGCTGTGGTCTCTTTTGAAGTTTTAATATGCTGTTAAAACAGAATGCAAGAAAAACACAAGGTAAAGAAAACAAACTACAGTATTCAAAATATAGAAAGGCAATACAGAAATACAGAAAATAACAGCAAACTAACCTTTCCTTCACAGCAAAGTGTAGCAGAGTCTGGATGAGCCTTTCTGGTAAAGCTCTGAAATGTTTTAGTTTACTCCTTAAATAGAAATTTTAGTTCCTAGCTCCACCCCCTCTGTTAACAAGTGATTAACCTTAAGTGACCTCTTCTGTCTTATGAATGAGTCCTTAATTAATCAGTTCTTATTTCTGCCTGACTCAGAACAGAGAGAGCTGTGGTCTCTTTTGAAGTTTTAATATGCTGTTAAAACAGAATGCAAGCAAAACACAAGGTAAAGAAAACAAACTACAGTATTCAAAATATAGAAAGGCAATACAGAAATACAGAAAATAACAGCAAACTAACCTTTCCTTCACAGCAAAGTGTAGCAGAGTCTGGATGAGCCTTTCTGGTAAAGCTCTGAAATGTTTTAGTTTACTCCTTAAATAGAAATTTTAGTTCCTAGCTCCACCCCCTCTGTTAACAAGTGATTAACCTTAAGTGACCTCTTCTGTCTTATGAATGAGTCCTTAATTAATCAGTTCTTATTTCTGCCTGACTCAGAACAGAGAGAGCTGTGGTCTCTTTTGAAGTTTTAATATGCTGTTAAAACAGAATGCAAGCAAAACACAAGGTAAAGAAAACAAACTACAGTATTCAAAATATAGAAAGGCAATACAGAAATACAGAAAATAACAGCAAACTAACCTTTCCTTCACAGCAAAGTGTAGCAGAGTCTGGATGAGCCTTTCTGGTAAAGCTCTGAAATGTTTTAGTTTACTCCTTAAATAGAAATTTTAGTTCCTAGCTCCACCCTTTCTGTTAACAAGTGATTAACCTTAAGTGACCTCTTCTGTCTTATGAATGAGTCCTTAATTAATCAGTTCTTATTTCTGCCTGACTCAGAACAGAGAGCTGTGGTCTCTCTTGAAGTTTTAATATGCTGTTAAAACAGAATGCAAGCAAAACACAAGGTAAAGAAAACAAACTACATTATTCAAAATATAGAAAGGCAATACAGAAATACAAAAAATAACAGCAAACTAACCTTTCCTTCACAGCAAAGTGTAGCAGAGTCTGGATGAGCCTTTCTGGTAAAGCTCTGAAATGTTTTAGTTTACTCCTTAATAGAAATTTTAGTTCCTCCATAAATGCTTTCAGCTCCCATGTCCAAGCAGAATACTGAATGCATGCAAACTTTAATAAACCATTTGAAATTTAAATCAGTTTCCAGCACCATTTATAAAAGTGTACCATTAACAATTCATCTTTTACCTATTATTACGTGTTCTTCTTCAAACTAATATTACTCTAGAAAAGGGAATAGTTTAGTTGTGAGATTCTGGGAACCTGGACTGGAGTGTTTGCATCATTATTTATTTATCAGGACATCAAAACAAGCTTGAAAAAAAAACGTATTGTTACCATGTTTTAAATTAATTTAGTTCAAGCAGTACCTTTCTGAAAACAAAAAACAGAGCTGTCTATTGCATATGAACAAGTACTTAACTTAAGCACAAAAGTAATAATAAATAGCCACTGTGAATAAACTAGACATTTCTGCAAAACTAAGAAAGCAATTTGTTATGGCTAGGGCCATACTCACACAAGACATTTCAGTACAATTCCCACTCCTTGACGAGACAAACAAGGGCACTGACAGCTGTCTGGTGACTAGTTTATATTCATTTCACCTGTAGTTTATTTACTGGGCAGTTTTAGTGGGTTCACCAGTAGCATCCCCTTTTGAAAGTATTAACCGAGATCAGTATAGAAAACTATGCAGAAATGTAGAATTTAATCAAAATCAGTCGAAACATAATAGCTGCAATTTAAATCTACTGTCTCGTAAATAGAAATGACAGTACCTGTTCACTATACAAAGTGCTACTGTAAACAAAGACTGAAAATACAAGTGCTGTTCATGCTTGTCTTATAAAAGGGAAGTGTTAAGAGAGCTGAAAGTTCAGTTAAGAAAGACATCATAGGAGGCACAATAGCACCAGCTTAAATATGTAAGCTCTTGCACCACCATCATGAAATGTAATAAATAATACAAGGCACAAAACCTGGCATTAGGAAGTTAAGCCTTGAAAATGTCATGATTCCTGGATGGATGGCACTCTTGGTGAGAAATGGGAAGTACACACCTCTGTTGTGTGTTAAGTTTAGTGATATTCAACTGAAATCACAAAGGCCATTAAATATAGCACAAGCTCATTTCAGTTTTCATGTTTCGTTTTACAGAAAACGCTATTACAAAGTTATGTAATTGTTAAATAAAAGTGCTTCTGGAGTTTATGTATTTGTTAAATGAGGTAGAACACTGATCTACATGGAGCTTTTTACAAACTCAGCCTGAGAGCACTGTCTAGTTAAGTGTCTTGCTCAGAGTTGCACAGTTAGGCAAATGACAACTGAAGAAATCAAACCTTGTACCACTGGAAGCAGCTCATTAGCAAATATCAGTCTTAGCCCTCTGCACTAACTGCCAGACTGTTACATGAAATGCTTGGAATGGAGCCATATTTGTAACCCAGGTGACTAAGGTTCAATTAGCAGCCTCAACACTGGAGGAGACAGGCAGGGAGGGATAGGTGTGAAGGGACATAGCTCACTTGCCCTCCTGGGGAGTGGGCTGCAAGTACTTGTGGAGCACATGAGGAAGTGGAGACCATGTTTTAGGGGTGAGACTGCTTTACCGGAAATGTCCCCTGGGCACGGCCAGCCTTAGGCATAGGCATCTACCATTTACTCACTGTCCTGTTCTTCTAGTCCAGAAGCATCATGTCTGTGCATGTATTCAGATGTCCTTGTGTGTGTGTGTGTGTGTGTGTGTGTGTGTGTGTGTGTGTGTGTGTGTGTGTGTTTGCTTTGCTGTTTTCAAGGTAGGTGTGTGTGTTTGATTTGCTGTTTTCAAGGTAGGTGTGTGTGTTTGCTTTGCTGTTTTCAGCATAGGTGTGTGTGTGTGTGCTTTGCTGTTTCCAAGGTAGGTTTGTGTGTGTGTTTGCTTTGCTGTTTTCAAGGTAGGTGTGTGTGTGTGTGTGTGTGTGTGTGTTTTTGCTTTGCTGTTTTCAAGGTAGGTAGGTGTGTTTACTTTGTTGTTTTCAAGGTAGGTAGGTAGGTGTGTTTGTGTGTGTGTGTGTGTGTGTGTGTGTGTGTGTGTGTGTGTGTGTGTGTGTGTGCGCGCGCGTGTGTGCGCGTGCGTGTAAATTCCCTGTTTAAGTATACATGGCGGTTAGTCTTACTCAGGCTCAAACCCTATACCTTAGGTACAAGAAACAGGAGCCTGAATTCTTTACCCATACCACCACTTGTGGTGCAAGGAGTTGAGTCCATAGCTTTCAACTGTCCAGATTTTCACAAAATGTCTGGAATGTTTGTCTCATACTTTTGGTCTGTTCCTCTTAAAATTTGTGTTTTTTCTGACAAATCAGTGCAAACTGAATTCACTAAATAATGATAGCCATTTAAATTTCAGTCTTCCTGTCTTTCAGGAAATGCATGGTAACACAAAGCATTTTATTCTAGCAACTTTCTAAGATTATACAAGCAATGTTTAAAATGTCTGGTTTTGGGCCTTTGTCCCCCTTCCCAGTAAATTTTGGCTTTTTTCCAGATTTCTTGTGCTGCAAAGATGAGAGAGATAGTTCAAGTGTTAAATGGATTTTACAAGGAGCTGAGAGCTTCAGGTGAAGAGAAGTTTAGTGCGGCTTATACCAAGTAGTACAACAGGTAGTATACTTGCTTTTGATGCAGAAGGCTGTGGGTTCTACTCCCACAGCATGTAGATGGATTGCTGATACTGTCCTGTGTTGTACTTTAAAGGGGTGGATGAAGCAGTCCTGAGAATGTCCTCCTTTGGAGGAGATACCTAGTAACTATGAACCTGTTGTCAGTTTGCCAACCATTCTCTATTGCAATATTACTAGCTTATCATTTTTTATGTAACATAGGCAGTTTATTCTTGAAAGGCAACAGGCATTTTGTAGATAAAACAATGAAGTGCAGTTGTTTGCTACCAGCAACATCTTCATTAGTTACATATTTGTTTAATGTGGAATTATTTAGATGGCTTTTACTTCTGCAGAAATTGTGCATATTTACTGATAATAGTGGATTGCAATGACAGAAGTTTGAGAAGACTTTTATGATGGAAATGTTCTGAATTGGACAGTTTTGTCATTATTGGTTCATACATTTGTTTCACAGTTTATTAAAAGAATGTTTAAAACTACAAATTTAAAACACATTCTAGCAAGTGGTTCTGTATTATACAAGGAATATAATTTAATACAATCAAGAAGGCGAATCAAAGACTAAATACAAGTATACATGGCCCTAAAAATTTGTGCAAGGAGCCTGCTGTGTCTTTTGGCTTTTCCCAGTTAGGGGTCGCCACAGCGGTACTCCGGTCCGCTAATGATTGGCAGTTGATTTTTACGTGCTCAGTTGCCAGCCCTAACGCACAACCTTCAACGAAGGTAAGCCCATTCACGCATGTCTCCACGCAGAAGACGCTCTAGCTGAGAGCCGAACCGGTCAGCGTCTTACTGTGAGGCGACAACTCTACTATGGTTTGAAAACAGCCCAAAGGTAAACTGAATCCTCAACTAGCCAGATGCATTTTCTATGAATGTGGATTTTCATGCTAGTTCAATGAATGTGAGTTTTACCATTTCAATGAATGTAAGTTTCAAGGGTAGAGAAGTTTACTGCTCATGCTAAATATGTTTTCATTGTGAGACTGTACTGTTTGTTTAGCAAATGTAGTTGCAGTTTAACTATATTACACGTTATCTTTTTATTCCTATGCATTTAAATAATTTAAGGAAATGAGTGGAGTGGCTTTCCTGAGGAGTGACCTACCTTTGGGTGTGGCTCAAATAGGGGTGTTTCATGATTATGCTTTGGGTGGGGCTTAAGGGGTGCTGCAGCACTACTTCACCTAGGAAGCCATTTCATAGGATCACAGGAGGTTACTAGGCTAATGGCCCTGGGGCCTTTACAAGCGTAGCCAAGAGTTTATCCCCAAAAAGGAAACCTCAGTCAGCACCTGTCACTCCTGTCAATGAGAACACAGGTGGAACCCCTGGGACAAATTTGTGATTTCCCATTTATTCATCAAGGTTGCACTTGAAGAGGGTCAGTGAGGTGCTCTGTTTGATGTGTATGGGAAGTCTATTCCAGAGACAAGGCAGCCTCTGGGAGACAAACCTGTCTCTCTAGCAGATTTTGTTGATGTCGCATATTAGATTCAGGCCTTTTGAGCAGGTAGTACGTGAGGAGTTAGACTTACATAGGTAGGTGTGTGTGTGTGTGTGTGTGTTTGCTTTGCTGTTTTCAAATTAGGTATGTGTGTTTGTTTTGCTGTTTTCAAGGTAGGGGTGTGTATGTATAAATTCCCCATTTAAGTATACATGGTGGTTAGTGTTACTCAGGCTCAAACACTGTACCTTAGGTACAAGAAACAGGAGTCTGAATTATTTACACATACCACCACCTGTGATGCAATGAGTTGAGTCCATAGCTTTCAACTGCCCAATTTTTCACAGAATGTCTGGAAAGTTTGCCTCATACTTTTAGTCTGTTCCTCTTAAAATTTTTGGTTTTCTGACAAATCAGTGCAAACTGAATTCACTAAATAATGATAGATGGATTGTAGATACTGTCCTGTGTTGTTAAAGGGATGGATGCTGCAGTCCTGAGAATGTCCTCCTTTGGAGGAGATACCTAGTAACTATGAACCTGTCGTCAGTTTGCCATCCATTCTCTATTGCAATATTACTAGCGTATCATTTTTTTATGTAACATAGGCAATTTATTCTTGAAAGGCAACAGGCATTTTGTAGATGAAACAATGAAGTATAGTTGTTTGCTACCAGCAACCTTTTCATTAGTTACAGATCTGTTTAATGTGGAATTATTTAGATGGCTTTTACTTCTGCCGAGATTGTGCATATTTACTGATAACAGTGGACTGCAATGACAGAAGTTTGAGTAGACTTTTATGATGGAAATATTCTGAATTGGGCGGTTTTGTCATTATTGGTTCATACATTTTGTTTCATTGTTTATTAAAAGAATGTTTAAAACTACAAATTTAAAACACATTCTAGCAAGTGGTTCTGTATTATACAAGGAATATAATTTAATACAATCAAGAAGGCAAATCAAAGAATAAATACATGTCTACATGGCCCTAAAAATGTGTTCAAGGAGCCAATGGTTTGAAAACAGCCCAAGGGTAAACTGAATCCTCCACTGGCCAGATGCATTTGCTATGAATGTGGATTTTCATGCCGGTTCAATGAATGTGAGTTTTACCATTTCAATGAATGTGAGTTTCAAGGGCAGAGAAGTTTACTGCTCATACTAAATATGTTTTCATTGTGAGACTGTACTGTTTGTTTAGCAAATGGCTATCTGTGCTATTTTATTTCAATATCTTTAATCACTGTAGTAGCAAATATGAGAACAGCATGCACAATGATAGATTTGAACACTGTGAATGGTAACTGGTGAGAAATAGCCAAATAATGGAACACTGGAATGGCTGAGGAGGGGGCTGCTTGGGGGATGGGGGTTGCTGCAGGGGGGACTGCTGTGGGGGGCTCAGTCTATTACCCTGCCTAGGGCCCTACTGGTCTATGATCTGGCTCTGGTATTTAAAGTAGGAAATGCGTACGCAAAGGTAGTTGCAGTTTAACTACATTACACATTATCTTTTTATTCCTATGCGTTTAAATAATTTAAGGAAATGAGTGGAGTGACTTTCTTGGGGAGTGACATACCTGTAGATGTGGCTCAAATAGGGGTGTTTCATGAGTATGCTGTGGGTGGGGCTTAAGGGGCGCTGGAGCATTACTTCACCCACTTCACCTAGGATGCCATTTCATAGGATCACAGGAGGTTACTAGGCTAATTGCCATGGGGCCCTTACAAGCCTAGCCAAGAATTTATCCCCAAAAGGAAACCTCAGTCAGCAACTGTTACTCCTGTCAATGAGAACACAGGTGGAACCCCTAGGACAAATTTGTGGTTTCCCATCCACTCATCAAGGTTGCTCTTGAAGAGGGTCAGTGAGGTGCTCTGTTTGATGTGTATGGGAAGTCTATTCCAAAGACAGAGCAGCCTCTGGGAGACAAACCTGTCTCAACAGCAGATTTTGTTGATGTTGCATATTAGATTCAGGCCTTTTGAGCGGGTAGTACATGAGGAGTTAGACTTATGGATATAGAGCATCTCTAGTAGGGCAGGGTCAACAATTACCTTGTAGGCAAGACACAAATCACCCCTGAGCAATCTGTATGATACTGAGTAGAGTGATAGTGATTTGAGCCTATCTGCATAAGTCAGGTGTTGGAGGCCATGTATTCTCTTTTTGAGGTATTTCAGTGGCCTTTCCAGTTGGTGCAGATGTTTGGAGAGGTACATCCCAAATGGGGCATTATACTCAATTATTGGTCTAATGAGGGAGGAGTACAGAGAAGTAATAACCTCCTTTTTTTCTGAATGCAATCCCTTTACTTATGAGATATATCAAGTAAAAGGCATTTCTGACCACTGCCGTTACATGATGGTCGAATATGAGGTTCCTATCAACCTGAGTGCCCAGGTCTCTCACCACAGTTTGTGTGTTTATGGGGGTTGCTGTTGATGTGGTAATCAGTAGGGGTCGTGTTTTTGCTGAACGGTATGATGATACATTTTTTTGCATTTAGCTTGAGGCCATGATTTGGCACCAGTCTTTAGTTGCTGTGAGACCCTCTTGCAGTATGTTAACATCATTTGGGAAGTCAATAACAGCACCCAACTTACAGTCATCCACAAACTTGGTCAGCTACAGGTCTTTTGTCTTTGCCTGGACCTGTGAGAAATAGACGCCAAACAGTAGGGGTCCCAGGACAGATACCTGGGGAACTCCAGGAGTACAGATCTGCTATCAAAGGTGGAGGTGCCTATTTTGACTTTGAGGGTCCTGTCGGTGAGCCAGTTGGACACCCACCTGATGAGATAGGGATTTGCCAAGTTGCGTTAGCTTTTTGATGATGCCCGAGTGGGGGATTGTGTCAAAGGCCTTGGCCAAGTCAAGGTAAGCTGTATGTACTGACTTTCCCCTCCAGGGCCTTGGTGACAGTCTCTAGAAGTCAACCAGGTTCAATAGGCAAGATCTGCCCTTGACAATTCTGAACTGGGTGGGGTCAAGTGCTTGGAGATGGCTTATGTCCTTGTTTATGAGATCCATAATAATATGCTGCATGGCTTTACAGATCAGACTTGTCAAGCTAATGGGGCGATAGTTTTCAGGGTCAGTAGTGGCACCACCTTTGTGCAAGGGGATGACAATGGCAGTTCTCCACTCTGCTGGAATGAAGCCAGTTCTTAGGCTGTGGTTGAATAGGGTGCTCAATGGCGAAGCCAGTTCCTGCTGGAGATGGTGGAGAATACATGCTGCGTTACTATCAGGTCCCATGGAAGCTGTGTTCTTTGCCTTGGATAGGGCCTGTAACACTTGATCTACAGAGATGTGAGGTGCAGGACAATTATGGGGTATGTCGGGGATAGGGGGGTGAAGTTTGCCCTGAGCCTATCTGCAAGCAGGTTAGCTAAGTCAACAGGATCAGTGTAAGTGATACTGTTAAGTACTAATTCAGAACAAACCTGGGCTTTGCCATGCAGGTTTCTGACATAACTGAAGAAGACTTTACAGTTTCCCTTTGTTATGGAGGCTAGTTTTGATTCATAATTGGCCTTGGAGGTTTTCACTGGTGATCTAATTTGCTTGTTGAGGCTAAAGAGGGAGTTTTTCCAGTTTGGAATTTGTTGCCTTCTACCCTTGGACAGCAGTTTCTTCCTTTTGCTGTAAAGCCTGTTAATAGAGGATGTCCACCAAACAGGTTTGTGTTTCCTTGAGGAGCAGGTTTTAGTTCTACTGGGTATGACTTGAGTCCATGCAGTTGTACAGGTGCTTGTGTACTGCATTGGCATACTGTTCAGCATAGTTGTCTGCATCCTCTGAGGGAGGCAGTGGTGTGAAGCTACAGGTACCCTCCCCTTAGGAGGTTGTAGTCAGTTTTTGAGAAGGTTTTTAGCTTGATTATGGCTGGGGAGGGGGTAGAAACTTCAAATGAGAAAGTCCAATGATCTGATTTTACCAATAAAGAACATATTATGGAAGTGGTGCAATGGTCACCTATGTTGGTAAAAACCAGGTCCAGAATGTTAGCTCCCCTTGTGGGGGATGAGGCAAGCTGGTCTAGTGCATTACAACTGATGAAGTCGAGGAATCATTGAGAGAGTGCATTAGTGTAAGAATAGTTCATCCACTCTATGGTGGGGTCGTTGAAGTCACCAAGGATCAGGGAGTTGGAGGATACCTTGATGGAGTCAAGTAGATCCAGGCAAGAGGAATTGGTGTACTGAGTCATGGTGGGGAGGTCTATAGCTAGCTTTAAGGCTGGCCCTGCCTCTGTGGAAGTCAGGGATGACCAGCTCATTGCACAGCCCTCATCAGCTGCTTAGCAAAGCACATATACAAGGAGATAGTGCTATGAAAACAATCTTAAATCACCCTGATGGCTTACTAAATGATTGCCCTTCCTGGTGGACAATGGCCCTGGTGATAGGGGAACAAATGGGTTGATTGAGCAAGAGACAGCTGATGATTAACGGACAGTGAGAACGATGTTAGGGTTGTATCATGATTGGCAGTCCACAGCAAGGGAATGGTTGTACTGAAAAAGGAGTATACACAAATATTTGGATGAGAAATGTTTTTAAGAAAATACCGTGGAAGTAATTAATAAAAAAAAGATCCATCATTACCACATTAAGATAAATTTACTGAAGATGGACTTCATGAAGGCAATAAAATGAAAGGTATATGTAACATAACTTTACAATAAATTTTCTCTCTGTAGCCTTCTGTAATGATGGGATGCAAGCACACCATGTGGATTTCAGAAAATACTTTACTACGCACTAGAAAGAGAATATGTGCTTTTTAGGCCATGTAGTCAGACAGCACATTATACTACAAATGTCCATCTCTAGTGAGACATTTCTGAAAGTTCTTGTTTTTAACATCTTGGTTAAATCGCAGTTTATACAAGACATGACATAGGTGCACATACAGTAATAAAAAAAACATGTTGACAGGTGTTCTTCATCATTAACCATCAGTTATTGCATGACTTCTCTTGCATACTTTTTGCATTTCTCAGTAACTAAAGGTTCTTTGTGGATCACAAAAAAAAAAATACCTATAAAACAAAAAACAAATAGGCCATCTGAACCAACACACTTTATTCAGATCAACACGACTAATGGATCAGCTTGATCATCTGTGCCCTCATCACCAAAGAAACAATTATCATTTCACCCTTCATAAGACCACCTTCAACTACTGGCAGCTTTCCCGTGAGGTTTTGCTAGGTATGCCAGCCAAATATAATTGTATAAATGGAATTTTTATTCTCTACTACAGCTCTGTGTCATCTTTTGGCAGTGTGTCTGCATTTATTTTACACATAGGTTTTTGTTTCTTAACACTGTCGATATACATCTTCCTTAGTGGTGCAGGCATATTTTATTAAAGGGGTGTCCACAGCTGTCACATAATTGTACCTGATATTTGGAGACACATTTCCAACTCCATTTCACTCACCATGAGTCATACACTTCTCACAACCGAGCACTGCATTCAGTATCTTTTTTTTTTCATCCTGGCATATTCCTGTCTGCCATGTTAATCCAATGTGATGCACAAGGCACTAGAAACCATACAGAGTTATGCTGCCAATGAAGGATTACTCCAAAGCCATCTTTTGATGCACCAGTTGGCACACACTGGTTTGTCTGGGTCTCAAAATGTTAAGACTGGTCCCTGGATATGTTTGGCTTGAGAATATTCCATTTCCTCTTATATGCTTGGCTCAATTGCCACACATTTCCTTCTTCTGGTAAACTCAGAGCTCTTCTACTGGATGACAGATCTGGTATGCATTTCTACATGATAGAGCTTTTCATGAGGCTTTACTCTGGTCTTGACTGAGATCACCATGTCATGAAGAAAAACTAAAGAATCCTCTGCTCCTTCAAATGACTGCTGTAGAGACATATGAACTATTTTGAGAGTTTACCAGATTCCAAAGGGCAAACATTGAAAAACATGTCTCAAATGAAGTGTTGAAAGCATGCAAGTTAACACTGTCTTCTAGAGGAATAGTAATGTTGGATAGCACCCTGAATGGTGCTCCCATTTGCCATTCTTACCCTCCAGACAGATGATTAAAAACTTCTCAAAATTAAGGCCAATAAATAAATCAATAAGGTCCTCACAGCTAAGGATAGCAAAATGCTATTATATAGATACATAACACCTCCCTGCTACATTTCACAAAAGTGCCTGTCTGATAGCAATCTAAGCAAAATGCTTAGAGATAAACCCAGGGGAATAATGAACCCCTCTATCGAAGCTGCAGTCACATTCCCTAGCAGCTTGCAGCCAGGACAGCTGCCCCTTTGCCCTAGCCTTCTTACATCTTTGTCATCTTTATCCAGAACTTTTTGGAAGAACCCAGATGGTGCAACAAGCTTTTAACAGAAACATACTCTTGCTATGGCACTTGTAATGTGTCAGTTTTGTCAATAAACTGTAATGTTCCCTTTTGGCCCATTCATTCAGATCTTGGAATACAATGCAGCATGTCAAGTTCATTTATTTTCATTGTCACAAGTACAATGAACGATTCAGTAGGTTCCTCAGATTTCTAAATTATTTCAGTATGTCTAACAGACTTTCATTCAGCTTCCAGTCCACCTTTTATTGTAGCTGGTACCTCCACTGCCGGGCTTTCAGTGCACCTTTTATTGTAACCGGTAGCCCCACCTCCAGGTGTACCACTGGCGTAACAATGTCCTCCATTTGAATGTTAGAGATCCAACAAGACAGCAGCTCCATTAAACTCTTCCTTGGGTACTTGTAAGAGTGAAGCATAATGTCATTTTCTTTTCATCTTGCTCTTTTTACTTACCCTCACTTGCTGTTATATTAGTGACATCCACAAAATGGACCCCAAGCTACTCACAGGCCTTCAGGCCATAAGAAAGACTGCTTGTCACCTTCCTTAAGCACATGCACTGTTTTTATTAAACTTTTGATTCTGGTCCATGTAACTTTGCAAACACCTTTTGTGGGAGTAGGCTCAGCATTATCTGTTTTGTCATCTAAACCCTTGGCATGAATCATTAGCTGTTTGCACACTATTATATTTTGTTATGCCTTTCATTAGTAAAAGATTCAGTTGTCTAATACTCATTTATTAACATATAAATGTGCTATCAATTAATCTTTGATACTTAACCTTTATGTCACTTCCTCCATGAAGAAAGGTTCATCCTTCACTTCCAAAAAAAACTGTCTTTTCTTTTTGTACTATAATCTGCACATTTTTCTTTGTAAAATAATATGCAACCTTTCCCCACATATTGCAGTCTGTTAAAAACAGGGCATGATTTAGGCACATGTTTATTCCCACCATTCAGTCATTACCCTCAAGATTTTTATATATCTTTAACCTGTACACATTATTTTCTCCTTCTGATTTGCCATCATTATCAAAGGGATTAGGTAGCATTTGAAGCCAGACCCAATTATTTAAGCAAAATACATTTTATCGTGCTGCACTGATGTAACAATTTGGTGTGCTGACACCAAATCACACAATGTACCAAACTGACAGGGCTGTTTTTTAAAATCAAATAACAGTCTCTTCAGTGACCTCACCCAAAAATATTTCCACATTACATGACAAACATACTCCTCACTGGTTTCATTTTTACAGGTATAAAATATGTTTTCTACTTAGTTCTTACAACTATAAGGTTATACTGTTATTATTAATGCCCTAGAAACATCTAATATGCTTCAGCCTGGAGTGCAATACTTCTACAGTCATTTTTTTCATCCAGTCCAGGTGACAACAAATAAAGAACAAAGCACTGCTTGTAAACTTCTAGTTTCTCACAGAGAATGAATACAATTTGGCTTTCCACTCATATTTGCTCCTGGTAAAGTGCATTTATAGGGTACACATACATGCACCGCTGCTTCCACTAAGATAGTTTATTATGTTCCAGAAAGAAAACATGTTTAAAGGATTACATCAGAAACTGAAATTGTGTATTTTTATACTGCTATTGAAGTTTGACACAATTCAAACCTACCAGCTACACAATAACTACTTATTATCATTTTTTTAAACTGAATGCCCTTATGGACACAAACATACTGATATGATTTTTTTTTGGAAAGCCATTCCTTACCCATATTGCACTGTGAGACCATGAGTGACTCATGTATTGGTTGTTATACTATCTGTAAAATATTCTTACATAAGGATAAAGAACTAACAATGATTTCCAAGCTTAATTTCAGCTCTCCCAATGTGAAAAAAATAAACTGGTAGATGAGGGCCAGTATCTTGCCCATTTTAGTACAATTTAGTTGCTGGCTAGTAAGTTCACTGACTGGATGCCAGCAAAGAAGAAACATAGACAGCCTGAAAGAAAACCAACTAGAAAATGTAAAGAGAAAACACTGACTGGGAAGAGTCCTTCAGCTGTTCAGCAAAAAGCAGTTCAAGCTCCAGCTTTGGTACAAGAGATGGCCTCCAGTAATTTAGGGAGAAATAAGTTAAATATTGTCAGAATCTGATTAAAATGAAACACTAAAGGATTATATCAACCCAAATCACAAAAGGCTGGAAAAATGGAAGAAGTTTTAAAAAGCTATTCAGATGAACTAATAAAACTGCAAAAATCAAAAGATGAAATGAAGAAAAGCCTGGCTGAGTATGGGACTGTTCAAGAAAAGCTATTCCAAAAATGGTAGCATTAGAGAGCAGAGCACAGAGAGACAACCTGAGATTTTCTACTGTACTAGAGAAACTGGAAGAAAAAGACTGTATACGTTTTAAGAAAGCACAAATAAGTACTTTGACTGGGATTCCACAGTAGGATTTGTTAACTGAAAGGGCACATCATGTGTATGCTCTAAACCTGGCAACAAAAAAGCAGCCAATATACATATAAGTAAAGATTTGATCATAACAGCAGAAAGAGTTGATCCTGGCAAAACTGTCACAGAAGAGCAAAGTATTAAACATTGTAGACAGTAGAGTGTTTTTGGGAAATCATTATTCACTGTACACAAGGTAGAAAAAAGCAAATCTATCCTAGCAATCAGGAAATTTTGAAAGGCAGGTGTGAGAGTGAAGCTTTTGTATCCAGCTGTTTTCAGAATATTTTTTCTGGAGGATCAAAGTCATTTTTGATGCAGAACAGGCTAAGGGGAAAATACAAAGGTTTGTCCAACAAAAAGTAAACCATCAAAATGAAGGGGACTTTTCTTCTCATTCTTCTGATAATAAAACTCATGGAGAAACTTTGTCAGTGAAACCTTTTCTAATGTTCCAAATGAAAATGCTTGACAGACAGAAGAAAGCACAGGAGTTTACTAGAAGAATCAGAAGTACATTGAGCTTGAACTGGAATCTATAATTATTAGATGAAGATGAAGACCAGCAACATTGAAATTTGTGAATAAATGTGAGACATTAAGCATAAATCACATTTGTGAAATGTGGCTTTACAAGATGAAATATAAGAAAAAAATAGGATTTTTGTTGGCTTTATTAAATTTGTTGAGAGACTGATAGGCATATACCCCACTTCATGTCATTAATGTTTGGAAGGACACTAATTGAAAAAAAAAGAATGAAAAGAAAAGATAACTGTAGGTAACATTTTTTTATTTTTTAAGAGTATTTGTATAAAACATTTCATGATATAAACTGCATGTGATATAAGTAAAGCATGTTCAATGAGTGTTGTACATGATAAAGATACTAAACTAAACAAGACATTTTTCTTTTTAAGAAATGTAGGCATTACAATGTAAAAATAGAAGAAAGGTTAGACAAACATGTTTAAATTAATAGGTTGTAATCTTGGGCTGTTGGGATGAGGGTTGGAGTGTAAAAGTGCACTGATTATAATATATATAGAAATTAAATATTTTATTTTACTTTTGCATAGGTAAATGTCTGGATTAATGTTATTTGCTTAATCTGATGACTAGTTTTTTGTGTAAGTACAAGGGTTTTAAAAATGAGTGACTACAATGTAATGAACAGATTTCTTTAAGTAAATAATTGCTCAGTGTCAGTTAAGTCTGCAGCTGAGAGCAGCTATACATTCTGTTCTTATGTTTCTGTGCAAACTGACTGAAGGTGAAGGAAATAAATCAAGAACTCTGGATATTGTTTACTGAGAGAAAATTAAAATGAAAAGGTACAAAAAGGGGCAAACAGCTCAGTACAAAAATTATAGTTTGAAATTATTGGAAGTGAATAAGAGATAGCAGCTTTTCTGGTAACTAAATACTTTGGTGTATTTATTGGAATAGTGTATAGTCCAGATTTATTAAAAGATAGCCAGCGCACTTTTTCTTAAGGCTAAAAGTTAATGTTTTCTGAAAATATACAAGCTGATTTTCACATCAGGAAGGGGGATAAGACAAGAACACACAGTAATTAGTATAAGTAGAAGCACAAGCTGTAATACGCACCTTAGCATGGACAACCTTAATATTAGGTTAGTTAATTCTTGTGATTGAAACCGTAAATTTTGGGCAATTGCTCCTATCAGGATGGTTAAATTCCATTATTTGGAGGTGTACATAGTTTGTGTGTTTATTTTGAGTTAATAGGTTATGGAGTGTTCTGAGGGTGGGTTTGGTGGGATTTTTTTGAGAGTTTTTAATTAAACAAAAAGTCTTGTAAAATGTGACACAGGTTCAAATGGTGATGGCAAGAAACAATAGTACCTCTTAACCTCTTAGAGCAAGAAAGCTGCACAAAGCCATAAATAAAAGTGGGACAAAGGGCCACAAATAGGGGCAAATTTTAAATATTGCTCTTACAAACTTAGAAAATTGATAAAATAACAGGTTCTACATTAGCATGAATTTTCTGAAGGATATGAAGTCTAAAACTCAAATGTCTGTCATTATTTTCTAACTTCAGTCTTTAATGATTTACCTCTAATTTGCCAGAAAACCACAATTTTATGAAAAACAGGCCAAAAACATGAGGCCAAAATCTGGACATTCTGTGAAAATCTGTACAGTTGAGAGGTATGTAAAGATAAACCTGCCAAAATTAATGGGTATATGTAACACAAAATTAGAAACAGACATTTAAAATGTTGTTATATATAATAGTTGGGAATAATAACGTCTTCTCATAATGGCTACATAAAACATATTATTTTGAAATGTAAATGGCCTCACAGATATAGAAAAAAAGTAAGAGTACTGAATTATATTAAGGTATGCAGAATGCAAATACCAATCTACAGGAGATGCATTTGGAAAGAAGTGAGCATGTAAATTTGTTAAAGAAAGGATTTCAGGATGGATATTAAGCAAAATATCAGGGAGAAAGGAAAATGGAGGTAATTATACTAATTGCTAGAGGAGCTCCAATAATGATAGAAGAGAGAAAAAAACATTATTAATGGTAGATTTGTGGTAGTAAGGGGTTACTAGCAAAGGAGGAGGATTACATTGGCATGTATTTATATTCCACCTAAAACTGTTATTATGGAGCTTAAGAAAATTTGGGGAGAAATATTTAGCTTTCAGCAGGGAATATTACTTACAGGTGGAATCTGGAACTTGACTGCAACAGTGAGGATGTATGTAGGAACATAGAAAGGAAAATATAACAAAAAGGGTAGATTTTTGAAGCCATTTATGAAAATATTTGGCATGGGAGACAAATTCAGTAGTAGGAACTCAGAGAAAATTTAAATATTATTCCCCATGGTGCAATAACTGGGCTAGACTAGACAGCAATTATAATTCACAGGAACATGTGCATTTAATTGAAAGCATTGACATATATTCAATAATTACTACAGATTATGCACAAATGACAAATAAGATAAAAATGCAAGGTAATGAAGTAAAAATGAGATACTGGCACTTCCCACGCATCTGTTAAAAGAGAGGAATTTAAGGAATGGGTAGTGGAAATTATTAAAGAGTTATTAGGGAAGATATAAATTTCTTCAGGAATTATTGCTAGTGAGGGAGATAAAATTAAAGTAGAGTTGTTAAAATAGGGTAGAAATAAAATAAAAAGAGATATGGTTAAGAAGTAACAATAATTATTTAGAGGGGCTTGAAAAAAGTTAAAGAATTGCAAAATAAGGGGAATTCCACAGAACAAGAAGAGGTGCAACTGCAGAGTCCTAAGGACAAAATTAGGGAGTATCAGGATAAGATGCATGAGTTTAGAAATATTGCTGTTAAGCAACTGTTTTTTTATGATAACTCCAGAGCTCAAAAACTATTAGCACAACTGAGGCAACAGAAGAGAGAAAGAGTTCTTGACAAACTTAAGGAGCCTATAACAAGAAAAATAGCTAGAGATCCTGTAGAGGTATTAAAGATAACTCAGAAATTTTATGAAAATTTGTACAAAGCAGAGGAATGTAGTAATAAAAAAAGCGCAAATAGAAAGATTTATGGAAGTATGCCAGTGTTAGAGGTAGACGATGCTCAACAACTAGCAGTTCAGATAGGAGAAGATTCAGTAGCTTTGTCTCCTCCCAGTAAGACACTGTCAGGATTCGACTCTCAGCTACAGCATCTTCTGCGTGGAGACATGCGTGAATGGGCGTACCTTCGCTGAAGGTTGTGCATCAGGGCTGGCAACTCGGCACGTAAAAATCAACTTCCAATCATTAGCAGACCGGGAAAAGCAGAAAGACACAACAACAACATAAAAATAGTGACATATATGAAAAGTTATTTAAAATGAATGATTGTCAATCTTGTCTTACTTACTGAAGCTACCGACTGCAGCTTTGTGTTAGTGCCTAGTAATAATAAAAGTCTAAGCAGCTTTTATGTGCTGGAACCAAAGTCTGATTAGCGGCTGTTTTAGTGTCTTGTAAAAACAAAGTCTGGTTAGTGCACATAAACTTTGCAGACTATTAACCTTTTCTGATGTCATACTGTTGGTTTGTTAAACTTTTAGGGAATCTTTCCTGTTTGAGAATGTTTCCGTATGAAAGCAGTCTTTCAATACTCCCCACACTTGATGTCATGCAGTCTGTTAATAAGCTCCTTTGTGTTCTATTTCAAGGTGAATTGTTTAACAGTCTAGGAAGTCCTTATCTGTTTCCCTTGAAGCTTGTACCAGACATTGAACATTCAGCTTATCCTTATCAGCATTTTTCTCAAGCTGTACCAGAACCTGAACATTCATGTTACATTACAGATGAATGCCATTTTATTATTTATTTGATTTTTAGCTGAGAACAGTTTAACCCTTTAATATATGTATGCTTAGCAAACAGAAATGTATGCATCTAACTGACTATATTATCCTACATACATTCTAGCAACAGAAGTGTACATGCACCTAACTAGCAAACCGAAGTACATGCATTTATAAATCTCTAAATATATCTCTAACAATATAATCAATCTACAGGAAAGTCTACAGTAATACATGTATTCCTGTGGATGTCTGGAAGCTAAGCAGGAAGAAAGTGATAAAGATCTGGAAGGTTTGGTTTTACAGTATTTTAAAAGGAGGGGAAGCACCAACATCCTGGAAAGAAGCCAAGGAGGGTATAAGCAGAACCAGCTTTGTACTGATCCATTTCAATTTTAAACCATGATTATAAAGTGTTTATGTCTGTAATAGCTACAAGAATGGCAAAGGTGTTGCCAAAATCAATAGATATTAATCAATGTGGTTTTGTGGAGGGTATGTAAACATTTGATACCATTAATAAAACAATGATGATTAAGAGGGAAGCAGAATGTGTGAAGATACCTCTGTTGTTGTTGGTGGATCTTGATGCAGAGAAATCATTAGACAAGAGTAAACTGTGATTTTATGGCTAGAGCAATGGAAGTATTTAAATTCCCTGATGCAATAATAAGGTTAATTAGGAGGATATATGAGGGATTGGGGCAAAATATGAAGTGGGAAGGTTCCTCTCAGAAAGTTGTGCCTGAACAGAGGAACCAGGCAGGGGTGTTCTCTTTCCCCTTTGTTATTTGCATTATATTTAGAGTCATTGTTTAAGAAAATAAGGGACTCAGAAATTCAAAGCTATACTTGGTGTGGTAATCAAGAAAAGTTGAATATATTTGCAGATGATATATTTTACCTGATAAAACTGGGAAAGGTCATTTCAGTGCTGTGGCACACTCTGAGTCAGTTTTATGTTTTTTTCAGGATATAAAATTAATGAACACAAAACGAGCTATAACTGTAAACTATGTATCCACATGAATTGGTTTAACAATACCCATATTTATGATGACACAATAAAGTGAAGTGGTTAGTAGTATAACGATTCTGTCGTGGCAGCTAAGTATATGTGGGAAGAGACTAAACAAAATATAATATAACAACTGAGAAACTGGAAGCTCTTGTTTATGGATATGGACAGCAAGAGAGAAACTATAACTCAAAATGGAAAGACATGATAATGAAGAAGGGCAAAATTCAAGAAATAAGGAAAAAGTGGAAATCTGGATGCAGATCCTTAGGGGGAATAATAGCCATACATAATCTTGTATTCATAAAGTAGCAGAAAGTATTCTAAGAACTAAGCCAACATGAAAACGGAGAAAGGAGATTATGCAAATAGGGATGACTGCAATTATGGGTACAGAGAATAGACGAAACAGCTGGAATTTCCTAGAGAAAACTGGAAAGGAACTAAGGTATTGGGAGCAAATAACTAGACAGGGAAAGATAATCGAATGGGAAGAAGCCAAGACCACCTTTGGACTGCAAAATAGAGACTGCCTTCCTTACCAGGGCTTGTTATCAAAATACAAGCAAAAGGAAAGGGATAGGGGAATCTAAAGTGAAACACCTGCTCTGGCAAAGTTTTTAGATTAATCTAGAACAGAAGCAGCTGTTAAAAGGTGTTAATTAGTAGAGCATATAAAACATTGCACGATAACTATAAAACTCAATCAGAGGATTGGAAAAGAATGGAAAATTTGAGAGGATAAGCAATTCACATGGAAACAATGGGAGGACAAATGTATGGCTCCAAAGTAAGTCAAGAAGAGTTAAGATTTTTGCATGAAATTGTTTACATAGGTATTTTATACTCCAAGCAGACACCAAAGAATTCTTCCTCAGGTATATGTTAAATGTTGGAGGCATGATGGGGAAGAAAGAGGTAACTGGGAACACGTTTGGTAAGAGTAATGAGTTGATAGACTAAAAATTCCTTACAGAATACTCTGTCAGAAATATTAGGTGAGCAAATGGATGTAAGGATTTTTTTTTTTAGTTGGGATACAGGATATGGATTGTCTAGACAAAGTAAGGTCTTGTTAAGTTTAATTCTGCTGGCTGCCAAAAAAGCAGTTACTAAAAAATGGAAATCAAACTTTAAACCAACTGTATTTGAAGTAGTGAATATTGTAACAGAAATAAAAAAAGAAGAGGGATGTTTAGAAAAAGGTAGAAGCAAATTACACAGAAAAATTGGAAATTGCAGGAGAATACATAACACAAGCACTCAGATCACTCCAAGGCAAGTACAAATATGACTCAGTCATTGTCCATGCTGGTGTGAATGACCTGAGATGTACCTCCCTGGACTACATGAAAAGAGACATAGAGGAGCTCTCTGAGCATGTAGCCCAGGCCAGTATGACCCTGACCTTGAGTAGCATCTTACCCTCACCAAGACTGTTGCCACAATATGAAGACAAGATGATCAATTTCAACAATTGGCTTAAGTATTGGTGTCATTCAAAGGGGATCCAATGCCTGTCAGCCTGGGATGACATGCTCGACAAGCCACGATGCTTCTCTAGGGACAGCTTGCACCTATCACCCCTGGGCTTTCAGATATTGGCAAGGGCCCTTGCTGCCCCCATAGTGCCTTTTTTAGGCAAGGCTCAAAAGACAAACCCACCTCCATAGGTATCACAAGGGATAAGAAACTAAGAGTAATGCTACTCAATGCCAGAAGTCTAAACCTCAAGATGCATGCACTCGAAACTCTCCTTAGCATGGAGAACATTGATATCTGTGCAGTAACAGAAACCTGGTTCAAGGCTCCCGAGAGCACCCCAGCACTACCAGGTTATACCTCATACCATGCTTTTTGGCCCCAAAACTTGGACCGAACCACAAAAGGAGGGGGAGTATCAATATTCGTCAAAGATACCCACACCTCCAGGTTGGTGGCACAGCACGAAGCATCAGAGACTATCCATGTGCAACTAACAGTGGGTAAAACTGCCTTCCAGTTTATAGCCTGCTACAGACCACCCCCCCAAACCCAGGAACTCCACTCGGCCTTCCTGAGAACACTGGAAAATATTAAGGTCTCTCCAAACACCATTATATTGGGCGACTTCAACTACCCAAATATAGACTGGGAGCCTTACTCTAGCTCCAACACCCTAGCCCAAAGGTTCCTAGAATTTATAAACTTAAATGCTATGGAACAACTTGTTACCACTCCCACAAGAGGGGAAAACATACTGGACCTGATCATCACCAACATGGGGACTCTATGCTCCAGACCAGAAGTGTATTCCTCACTGGTAAGATCAGACCATAAACTAATCTCACTGGATATTCACATCCCGTCCCCACCCCCTGCCCAGAAAATCACAGTGAAAAACTTCTCTAAAGCAAATTTCACACTCCTCAAAACCGAGGTGGAATCTTTCAAAGCCCCCGGGCCTGTGGAAAATACGGCCCAGACTGCAGAATCCTTTATAAACGCATTCTATGAACACCTTCAGGAATGCATGGATCATGCAATCCCAAATAAAACCAAGACCTAATCCTCCAAAGGCAGACATCCTGTCTGGTGGACCCCAGCCATAAACAAACTATACAATAGAAGGAGGAAGCTACTACATGATAGAGCAAAATCCCAAAAAGGGAAGGCATCTCTGATCAGTATTAGCAAAAAACTATGGGCACTCATAAAATCGTCTAAGGCCAGCTTCGAGAGAAAAATTGCACAGAACACTAAGGATAATCACAAGGCTTTCTTTAGTTATGTTAGGAACCTGGGTGGGAATTCCCAGATATGCTCAGAATTAGTCCAAAATGACAAAAAATACACCGAACCCACAGACATTGCCAACATCCTAGCTGACAGGTTCAGCGCAAACTCCCCCCCCACCCCACCAAAAGGGCAAATATCTATCCCAGCAGAGTGCTGCCCCCCTGACATCTCAGATGCTCAGGTAAGAGCCGCCCTCTCCAAAGCAAAAAATACAGCATCAATGGGACCAGACGGTGTCCCGGGCTGTGTCCTACATGAACTCCAAGAAGAGCTAAACCCAAACATAAAACTAGTGTTCAGTCTCAGCCTTACTACAGGATATGTACCCAAAGAGTGGCGTACAGCAACGGTGGTCCCTCTCCACAAAGGTGGTGCCTCAATGGATCCTGGAAACTATTGCCCTATAAGCCTGACTAGCTTGGTCTGCAAAGCTATGGAAAGGATCATCATGGACCTTATAAATAAAGATATTGGGGACCTACAGCCACTGCATCCTACCCAGTTCGGCTTTGTTAAGGGCAGATCCTGCCTCTTAAACCTGGTCAATTTCTTTGAAACAGCCACCAAGGCCATTGACGAGGGGAAGGTGGTCCACACAGCCTACCTGGACCTCGCAAAAGCCTTTGATACAATACCCCACTCGGGCATTATAGATAAGTTCACCAGCTTAAATATAAACCCCTATGTTACTAGATGGGATGCAAACTGGCTCAAGGACAGAACCCACATGGTTAGAATTGCTGGAGCCATGTTAGACTCCAAACCAGTTACAAGTGGTGTCCCACAAGGCTCAGTCCTGGGACCTCTCTTGTTCGGTATATATTTCTCAGAGGTACAGGCCAACACGGAAGGACTGTGGCTGACCAAGTTCGCAGATGACTGCAAACTGGGCACCATAATCGACTCTCCAGCCGACACAAGCATCCTCCAAAAGGGCCTCATAGAAACAGACAACTGGTGCCAGAGCCATGGCCTCAAGCTAAACGCCAAAAAGTGTATAGTCATCCCCTTTGGCAAAAACAAAGTGCCCACAAATTACCACATAAGTGGTAATCTATTAAATATGGAAGAAGTAATTAGGGACCTGGGGACCCAAGTTGATAGCAATCTCTCATTTGACAACCACGTGGCCAAAGTGGTTAGAAAAACATTTTATATAGCCCACCTAATCATGAAGGGATTCACATCTAGATCAGGGGCGGTCATCGTGCCTCTTTACTCATCCCTCATCAGGCCCATAATCGAGTACAATGCCCCTTTTGGGATGTACCTTACCAGACACCTGCAGCAACTGGAAAGACCCCAAAAGTACCTCACCAAGAGGATCAAAGGGCCCAAACAGATGCCATATGCTGCCCGGTTAAAGAAACTCCAGCTCTACTCAGTGGCATACCGCCTGCTCAGAGGTGATCTGTGCCTGACGTATAAAGCCATGTCCAACCCGGAATTAATGGACATGCTGCACCTCAGAAAATCCAAATCCCATTGAGCTACGCGCTTGAGAGACTTGAACCTCAGCACTGAAATAAATAGGACATGCTGGAGGGACAGATTCATAACCCAGAGGCTCCCTTCACTCTGGAATAAAATCCCAGTCCAGGTTAGGCAGAGTCCCTCATTGACTCTCTTCAAGAGGAAACTTGATGAGTGGATGGGGATCATAAGTTTACCCCAAGTATCACTTCTGTGTCACTGTTAGACAGAGGCACAGTATACTAACCTCAAAAAAGGGCATAGCAAAATTAATTTAAAATGGGTGGCGAAAGCCACACACACTCTGGCTAGGCTTATAAATGCCCTAGGGCAGATAGCCTAGTATGAACCTATGAACTTATGAATAATGTTTTGTAGGAGGAGTGAGGTTTAAGGGAAGGCAGGAATTTAGCAATTTATGTACCCCCAGACTTAATAAACTCCATGTAAGAAAAGTGAAAGTCCTATGTGGAGTGTACTGTGGCCATGTCTCCGGCTCCCCCTCAGCAGCCCACCTCGCATATTAATGAAGGGGCACTACTGAGAGAGAGAGCCATGTAACACAGTTACAGAATCAGTGTAGGGGGGTGTGTTACAGTGCCTGGAGATGAGCAACACACCCCCTACACTGTTAAAGTTCCGAATGGCACTTAAATAACAGTTAAAGATGTTTAAATTATTTTATTTTATTTTTTTTTGTGTTTGTGTGGCATGGCACGGCACTTTGCAAGAGAGACGTGCCAGACATCTAAAAATAGAAACCAGGTGCATTTAATTATTTAGGAAAGGTTATGTTTAAGCATAGCTAAGCAGGTTTGCACAGCATGGTGTTCAGCAGTGCTTAAACATAACTGTGAGCTATATAGAAATGTACAGCTGTAATCAACATATCCTCAGTAGCTGAATGGTTAGAGTCACAGCCTTGTGTGCAATAGGTGCACAGTTCAAATTGACAGGCCATTCAGCTTTTACGTGCGATAGGACAATGTTATAAAAATATATTTTTTTAATTATGTATACATTGACATTTGTTAACCAAGTTAGTCCAGCTGGACCAGAAGCCCATTTTCAGCGGAGACCTGAGGATAAAAGCTCCAGTTACACACAAGTGTCTAATACATCAAAGTCACACTCCAAGATAACATAATTAAAATGCATAAGGTTAGGAGATATAAAGTAAAACAGATACACATAATAATAAAGCATGATTAATGAACAATTACTTTCAATATTGTTTTCTTTATTTTTAAAGAAAATCTGGTTTGCACGTAGCTAAGCTCTGCTATGCACTGCCAAGCCAAGCCAAGCAATGCTTAAATAGGACTCGTTTTAGCAGTACTTAGCAACACGAAGCTCTGCTTAGTTGGTTTGGGCACTGCCAAGCAATGCCTGCTTAAGCAGTCCTCAATTCAGCTAAGCTGGTTTGCACACCACTAAGCATTGCCTGTTTAAGCAATGCTCGTCTGACCTCAGTGGGTTTGCACGGTGCTAAGCAAAGCTTAGCATTTTTAAAAATGGTCCAATGGCACCAAAGGGTGGGAAAGTAGCCCTATTTAAGCTGAACAGGTGGGAATACAACCAGAACCTGTTGGAGTTTGATTTGTGCAGGAGCTATGGCAGCAGTTGGAGAGGGTGCATGGTTCTGGGTGCAGCAGTGGGGCAAATTGCCATCCAGGATCAGGGCTAGGCTTCTCATAAATACCATGACATCCGGCTGGTGCAGGGCCAGTACCAGGGGTCCAAATACAAATCAGAAGTCTGGGACCGGCTGGCATGTGACCTCACCACTGCAACTGGCATCCTCCACACTGGTGAGCAGGTGCATCACCATGATGACAACCTGAAGCATAGGAAGGGGGAGCTCTTGGCCCAGTGGATCCAAGATGCTCAGGATGACAATGCCCCACAAGTTTGTAAATATATGAAGCATTGATTTACCAAAGTCTAGTATGAATATCTGATAGATAGATATGCATAGTGGTGTGTTTCTCTCCCCACAGATGCAGAGGAGAGCTCACAACCTGGAAGCCAATGCAGGGTGCCTGGCCAAGTTGCGCCAAGTGTGTGGTGAGTAAAGATATGTCTTGCAATATACAGTAATATAATTAAGAAAGAGTACAGGTGAGTACAGATATATCCTGCAAATATATAGTAAAATAATTAAGAAAGAGTACAGTAGTAACTGCCAGTAGGTATAGTCTGTTTAGAATGTACTGCAATTAATGTGTTCATAGACCTGGACTGATATAGGTGAGTAATGCCAGGTACAGTTCAATATACATGAAAGCATGAAACCTGATAATGTTAAGGAAAGCAATTTACTACTGCATTAATGTTAAGGAATAACAAGTGTATGCTGTATTAACAATGATGTTCTGGTAATAAAGTACAACTGGATTCATAATGTGAATGGAATAAATCATCTGCATTCATAACTTTCAGGAAATAATGTACACTTGCAGTCAGAACTGTTAAGGAAATAAAGTTTGTAATACATACATTGTAGAATAACAGCTGTCTTTCAATGCCTGCATTATGTAAAGTTTTCAACAATAAGACTGTTAACTGTTTCATGTCACCCTTAATAAAGGTTTGTTGTGCCAAATGTGTGTATTTTGGGCTGCTGGTCAAGAAATTGAGTATTACAAGTTCTGTGAAGTAAACATGGATATAATACTATGAAGTGACTGAAGGATGGCTGATGAACTATTTTGCTAAAGTGTAGTTGTGAAGCTGTACTACAAGATATACTACATTATATCTGTTCTGCACTAAGATCTGAACCTTGCCTGTTAGTAATTGCAGGTGGGGGTAGTCTCATTCATTGATATCCTGTCACTGCCTATTTAAGTGGTACATTTTGAAATATTTTCTGCTTAAAACCTCAGCATTGGCCGGCTAAGATCTAGCTGTATTCAACTGGATGTATAAGAGAATTCAAGTACCCTTTATCTGCACTTTTTTCAAATAATACAGTATTTTAATTGATTTGTGTTGCATTGAATATTAACTAAACTGGAAGTCTTGACTCAGTTTTTTTAGCTAGTGCTTGCTAGAATTTTGCCTGTTAGTAATTGCAGGTGGGGATAGTCTCATTCATTGATATCCTGTCACTGCCTATTTAAGTGGTACATTTTGAAATATTTCTGCTTAAAACCTCAGCTTTGGCTGGCTAAGATCTAGCTATATTCAACTGGATGTATAGGAAAATTTAAGTACCTTTTATCTGCACTTTTTTCAAATAATACAGCATTTTAACTGATTTTTTGTGTTGCATTGAATATTAACTGAACTGGAAGTCTTGACTCTGGTTTTTCAGTTAGTTCCCCACCCAGCCTCCCTGTTTCTGTTTTGGTGTTAATCTTGGTGGCTTTGAAGCTGCCCATGCCTCTCTTGTAAATTTGTGTTTGGACACTCCTTCTGGGCCCATCCAATTTGCTCACTCAACTGAGTGGAGTGAGATCATATTCTGATTTCAGGCACTCCTACTGTGAACAAAGAGAGCATCTGGGAAAGAAAAAAATGTTTTTAAGCTTGTTTCCTGCCTTTCCTGTAAGTGGTCTAGACGGTTTGTAGGCTTCTGAGCCCCCAAGCCTTTCTGTGTTGGAGGGAAGCCTTTTAGCTTAATTTTGTTTCTTAGAACTAGCCAGTTTTCTAGTTTCAGCACTCAAATCTGTTTCTTTGAACTCAGCACTTGTTCAGAACTCATTGTAAGCACTTAATAAGCTGCAGATTACTACAGCACTCAACTTTCCTCACTTGTCTAGAGGAAAGCAGTTTTTAGTACTTAATAAATAAGCACCTATCCAGGCATGTCTAAGGGTCAAATCCCGGTGATTTCTCCTGTCTACCTGATGAATCTGGGCATCTTGGGGCAATGCAGCAATTGCCTCATGTACACAGACAACCCTCTCCTCCTACCACCCAACACTACAACCTGTGAGAGATGCACTTATATAGCCAAACTGGAAGCAAAGCTCTCTTAACCCAAGACTGGACTAGACAGTCAAGAGGAGAAGGTAAACACTTGCACCACACCACACTCATCACATAGTCCCTCAAAACCTACACCACCAAAACACAAACACAGAAACACAAAACACACACCTACACTCGTGGAGGATCTCAATAAAAATCTGTCCAAGCATCAGGGACCTCCAAAGCAGAAACACACCCCAAATTACACATAGCCCACAAACTCAGTGTGCCACTCAACCACACCCCATAAGGCATAACAACGTATGCAACACTCTAGTTATAGGTGACTCTATAGTCAGGCACACTGATGTTCCACTCACCAGGCTA
Organism: Protopterus annectens; assembly: GCF_019279795.1. NCBI lineage: Eukaryota > Metazoa > Chordata > Ceratodontiformes > Protopteridae > Protopterus > Protopterus annectens. The sequence goes on along the minus strand of NC_056747.1, from coordinate 1,195,564,120 downwards.
AACAAGGAGAAAGTTACTGTCAGCTGCCTGTCAGGTGTCAGGATCTGCCACATAACGCACACACTCAGGTCACTCCACAACTAGTACAAATATGACACTGTCATTGTCCATGTTGGTGTGTATGACCTGAGATGTACCTCCCTGGACTACATGAAAAGGGACATGGAGGAGCTCTCCAATTTTGTAGCCCAGACAGGTATGACCCTAGCCCTGAGTAGCATCCTGCCATCACCCAGAATGATACCACAGTACAAGAACAAAATGATTGACTTCAACAATTGGCTAAGCTTCTGGTGTCATTCTAAGGGGATCCAATATTTGTCTGCCTGGGATGACATGATCGACAGACCACAATCCTTTGCCAGAGATGGCCTGCACCTGTCACCCTTGGGATTCCGGATACTGGCTAAGGCTCTTGCCACCCCTATAGTGCTTTTTTTAGGCAAGGTTCAAATGGCAAATTCACCACCATAACAGGTACAAGCAAGCAAAATCTGAGGGTAATGCTACTCAATGCTAGAAGTCTAAACCTCAAATTGCACTCACTCGAGGCACTCCTTAAAATAGAGAACATCAACATCTGTGCAGTGACAGAGACTTGGTTCAAAGCTCCAGAGAGCACCCCTGCATTACCAGGCTATAATTCATACCACGCCTTTCGGTCACCTAACCTGGAATGAAGCACTAAAGGTGGAGGCATGTCCATATTCATTAAGGATATCCACCCCTCCAGGCTAGTTGCACAGCATAATGCATCTGAGATTATCCAAGTGAAACTAACTCTGGGAAAGACTACAATCCAAATTGTAGCTTGCTACAGACCCCCCACCATGTCCCAGGATTCCCACTCCTCATTTCTTGTTACACTGGAAAGTATTAAGGTACAACCCAACACCCTAATAATGGGTGATTTCAACTACCCCACCATTAACTGGGAAAACTACTCATGTACCAACTCTTTTGCTCAACATTTTCTGGAATTCATAAATTCCAATGCCTTGAATCAACTTATTCACACCCCCACCAGGGGCAGCAATATCCTAGACCTGGTCATTACCAACATGGGCAACCAGTGTTCCACACCAGAGGTCAATTCCTCGTTGGTCAGATCCGACCACAAGCTAATCACCCTAGACATCCACAACCCACCCCACCCCAATTAGGGAAACCACTGTAAAAAAACTTCTCCAAAGCCAACTTCACACTTCTTAAGACAGAAGTGGCAAACTTCATGACACGCATGCAAATGGGCAATAGAGGTACAACTGCTGAATCCTCCACAAATGCACTTTATAAGCACTTACACGAGTGCATGGATCATGCTATCCCTAATAGAACCAAGATACTATCCTCCAAAAAAAGGAAGCCAATCTGGTGGTCCTCTGCCATAAACAAACTCTACAAAAGAAGAAAGAAACTGTTGCAAAAAAAAAAAAAGAGTAAAATCCCATGACTGGAGGAACTCCCTGGTCAACCTCAGTAAGAAGCCGAGATCCCTCATAAAATCCTCCAAAGTTAGTTACGAAAACAAAATTGCCACTGACTCTAAAGACAACCACAAAGCATTCCATAGCTATGTCCAGAATCTCAATGGCAACACTCAGATCTGCTCTGAGTTACAGCACAATGGCACTAAATATACAGAGCCAACTGATATTGCCAACATCCTGGCAGATAGGTTCAGTGCTAACTTTAGCCCCCTCTCACCCCCTAGAGGGCCCATCTCTATATTGGAAGAATGCAGAGTTCCTGAAATCACAGTTGCACAGGTAAAAAACACACTCTCCAAAACCAAGAACACAGCATCCATGGGACCTGACAATATCCCAGGCTGCGTTCTACATGAACTACAGAATGAACTGGCACCCTACCTAAGTACCATGTTCAATCATAGCCTCACCTCAGGCTTTGTGCCCACTGAATGGCGCACCACGATGGTTATCCCACTCCACAAAGGGGGAGCCACGACGGAACTTGGGAACTACCACCCCATTAGCCTGACGAGCCTGGTCTGCAAGGCCATGGAACGTATCATCATGGAATTCATAAACAAAGACATTGGTAATCTCCAAACTCTGGACCCTACCCAGTTCAGATTTGTAAAAGGCAGATCATGTCTCCTAAACCTGATTGACTTCTTTGAAGCAGTCACTAAAGCCATAGATGAGGGTAAAGTGGTTCATACAGCTATCTAGATCTTGCCAAGGCTTTCAACACCATCCCCCACTCTGGAATTATAGATAAGCTCACTAAACTAGGTATAAATCCCCATGTCACAAGATGGCTTGCCAACTGGCTCATGGACAGAACCCACACTGTGAAAGTAGCGGACTCCAAATCTGACTTCAGACCAGTGACAAGTGGAGTACCCCAGGGTTCATTCCTGGGTCCTCTCCTGTTTGGTATCTACTTCTCTGAAGTACAGGCTAACACAGAAGGTCTTTGGCTAACAAAGTTTGCAGATGACTGCAAACTAGTAGCCATAATCAAAACTCCTAATGATGTGTACATACTACAAAAGGGCCTCAATGAGACAGATACCTTGTGTCAAAGTCATGGCCTGAAGCTCAATGCCAAAAAGTGTATTGACATCCCCTTTGGTAAAAACTCTGTACCCATGAACTACCACATAGCTGGTAGTCTACTTAATGCCGAAAATGTGATGAGACCTTTGGACACAGGTGGACAGTAGTCTCTCTTTTGATAATCACATCGCCACAGTGGTCAGGAAATCCTTCTATGTGGCTTATCTCATCACAACACCCTCCTTGTCAAAGGTGTTTATCCCTGTCATGTGTCATAGACTGTGCCCATCTGCTGTCTTGTCTATCTGCAAATGCTACCTCTCCTACCCAACGTACCTCTCCAAATGTACCTATAACCCTTCCCCAACATTCCACTCTCACCTTAAAAAAGGCATCTGCCCAACAAAAAATATTGCCCCATACATAGCTCTCCATTTTGCATACACCTACACTGCCCACAATCAATCATTACAGCAATTAAACAAAGTTATGTCTCCCACACCCCTGTCTGTGGAATGTGAGGCTCCAAATTCCAAATTGTCCACAACAGCTGTGCAAGAAACAGAGAAGTATGGTCCTTTTCTACAAGTGTTCTGCACATCCCTACTTGCTTTTCACATTGTTTTTCTCCCCTGCTTGCCCCCATTTTACCACTTTCTTATCACCCCTTTTTTCTTTTCTTTTTTTTTTTTTTAGAATTCATGAAGGTTTAAGCAGACCTAAATGGCACGCCACTCTGTGGTGCATCGTGCAAACATGCACAAACCCACTTAAAACTGCTTTAATCACCTTATCTGTTTCTGACACGGTTATGCACATCAATAAAATAATCACCCCTACCGAGTCTCAAACCCAGGACCCTGCCAACTACAGCATAGTGCAATAGCCCACTAAGCTACTCAGCTGTGAAGACTAACTGGTGTTTCTATAAATATATCATGAATTCCACTGATGCACATCAACAAAAACATTCACCCCTGCCAAGTCTTGGACCCAGGACCCTATCAACTAAAGCATAGTGCATTAGCCCACTAGGCCACTCAGCTGTGAAAAATAACTGGTGTTTCTATAAACATATCCTGATTGCCAGTGATACACTACTTCTACATATAATGGGATAAATGACAGTGTACCTGGGCCTATGATACAGACACTGAACCAGTACACAGCCAAATACATGTTGAATGATGTAAGCGAGACCTACAATATCAGGTAGAGCTGACAACTGCACAGACTGTTGCAGAATATCCACAGTTGTGCCACCTACTTATAGCATGGTTGTCATAAAACCTATTCTGTGTGTCAAAGTACTGGCACGTCAGTGCAGATTGAGGTTAAAACTCGACAGACAGGTCAGTGTCACACATCATACCCATCCAAACAAACATGTTCATTCCAATCCTGTGTAACATACTGTATGCATGCACATATGTCTTGAAAATACACCTGCCATAATAATGACTCAGTAGCTGTATCTGTTACATACCTAGCATATGTCACAATTGCACACCCCCAGTATTGGCCTACAGTTCAGTCTATTGCATGTCAAGCACATGCTTGTCAATACAACATACACATAACTGAGCCCTGCAATGTCCAGAAGAACTGGTAGCTGCTACTGTAGTCACTGCCACTCACATTAGCAAGTCAAAGGCCTGTAGGGTGGGACACATCACAAATATGAACAGGTGTCCTAAATGTCATCTACCACTCTGTGGATGGCACTATTGCTTAACATATGTACGAGAGGCACATGACTCACCTGGACTGTTATGGGTACCTTCACAATGGCTATGCTGTGACAACAGAGCTGACACTGCTTCCTCACTGACATATACAGTTTGCTTTCCCCTGTGTTCACAATCCCCAGTATGACTCCTGGCCAGAATGCAGCAGCTTTAGCCTGCAACACATGTAGTATGTTCAGCTACCAGCTACAGACCTACCATACTTCCCAAACACCTAGAACAGAGCATCCACACAACAGCCATAAAGGGGTTGGGGGATGGCCAAGTGACAGGAACATGTGTCATAGTCTTCCCCTACAAACATACACAGCTGCTAGACAAGTGACAACTACAGCAGCATGCACATTCAGATAAAATGACATATGACACTCACAACCTTTTGTCTCCTTACTGACCTCAACACACATTGTTAAACAGTAAACTGCCACAGAATCAGTCTAACAATGGCCAAACATAGCATGCAAAACTGTGGACATAACACATCAATCCAAAAAGTGGACAGTATTTCTACCTACCCTCTGTAATGCTGTTGTCCTCAAACCTTGATAATGTCCTTCTCACAGGCATGGAAAAGGGCCAAGGCCTACATGAAGGGCTTAATTATAGCACTCTGTTGCCATGCCGTTGGCTAATGAAAATGCAGCCCAGCTGTTCTGGATGTTATTAGCAAATGTGAGTCACAGATTGGTGCACAGGCAATCACCTGTTCATGAGCATTACCTACAAAAGGCAAGCTGCTGCCTATGCTAAACAGGCCTGTGACTTTCTTCATGAAAACAGACTGTCCTATCCAAGGAATATACCACTGGATTTCTGCACACAAGGGACTACAGCACTATACCAGGTATGTAATAGAATCCCCCATGTAATGGGATGCAGATGGGGGGATGCAGCCATTGGAAATAGGGATTAAACAGTAGGGTCTGTAGAATATAACTTGGAATTACATGTTGCTGTTAGTCAGCAGTCCAGCACCTACAGTCTCCCCTTTTGTCTCTGTCTGCTATGACATAGATCACAGCTCTGGCTCCTGAGCCCCCCAGCAATTGTGAGCTCACATACAAATGCTACTGGAATGTGTATTATACAATAGTGACAGTAAGTACTGGTAGATACAACTGGCATATCCCATGATGTACTGTCAGTCAGCTCCTCTCAGTCTATGAATGTCACACAAGCATAGTTCAAACATTGTCCAGATGTCCCTGACTGTTCCGGATGTACTCTGGCTAGGTCACTGTGTACTCCACACCTGTATCTCATTGCCTGAGAGCTATGGCTAATATATCTGTTGACCCCCTGCAACAGGTAGCAGGTAATAGCCAATAACAGTGGGGGGACACAGGCCCCACCTCGACAGCAGAGTGTACATATTCAGCATACAATGTAAGGAATGAATGCAGTACCAGATATTAATATACCATAACTGTTTTCTGAGGGTTCTGGCATTTGACAACCAGATTATCCACAGTTGTGAGCAACCATTACATACTGTCCAACTGTTTTACAGACATCCAAATTTGTCTGACAGAGGGTCTACATATATCAGGGACATGTACACATTTTGCATACATATGTGTACAGTGGATGTCACAACCTACAAGGAGGATAACCTACACCACATTTGCAGTGTTGTCTGTAAATGTGTAGCACAGATGTTGCTGGAATGTCACCATACACTTGAGGTAACACTCACCTATTTGTCAGATGGTGGCTGAATGACATAGTACTGGGATGTCGCCCATACAGGATACAACACAGCAGATGGCAGTGATGGGTGTGGACACATAACACAGTTTGTGACAGCACATGGGCTGGAACTGATATACCTAGGATCATACGAGGTTACTAGATCAATGGCCCTGAGGCACTTTTAAGCCTAGCCCAGAGTTTACCCATGTGTATGCAAGTCAGCACCCAATGCCCCAGTCCAACAGGGACACATGTAGTATTCCAAGTGTGTATGTCCTGTTAATCATCCAGTTATCCACATCTCACTTGAAAAGGTGTAAATAGTTACCCTGGCTGATGTGGACAGGATGTCCATTCCACAGCTGGGTGAGTGTGTCCATCTGACCCACCAACAAGTCTGGTTGATGTCACACCAGGCTGAAGGTGTGTGTGCAGGTCAACAGAGTGGAGCTTGACTTGCAGTTGTACAGCAGTCCCTGTCAAGGTGGAGTCCGTGATGATCTTGTATGCCAGACAGAGGTCACCTCTGAGCAGTCTGTATGAAACTGAGTAGAGGGATGGGCTAATCTGTGTATTGTGTATGTGTGAGGTCCTGGTATTCCCTGCTGGGGAATCTCTGTGATTTCCAATGGCTGTGTGCTGCACCTCGGAAGAGTACATCACACATAACAGAGGCCCAAACACAAAACACCAGGTTATGCCACTAGTTATGGGACTAACACTTGGGGGTATTCCCCTATGTGGACTAGGTGGATCACAGTGTGCCACTGTGCTACCCATCTGGTAACATATGGACTGATGCCTAGGTGGTAGCACTTATCTAATATGGCCAAGAGGGGAATACTGTCAAAGTCTTTGGCCAGGTCAAGGTAGGCAGTGTGCACTGTCACCCCCGTCCATGGTTTTGGTGACTGTCTCAAAGTGGTAAACCAACTGTAACAGACATGATCCCCACCTTGACAACATCTAACTGTGTGTGATGGAGTGTGTGGAGGTCGCCAATGTCCTTGCTAATAAGGTTCACTATACACTGTGCCATGGCCTTTCAGATCAGCCTAGATAGGCTGATGGGTCTATAATGTGCCAGATTGGTGGGCACCCCACCTTAGTGTAAAGGGATGACACTGGTTGTCCTTCACTTGGCCGGGACAAAGGCGGTAGTCAGGCCTTGTTTGACTACAGTGGCTTATAGTGTTGCAAGGTCATGCTTCGGGTCATGTAGGATGCATCCTGTGATGTGAAAGGCTCCCATGGTGGCTGTGTACCATGACTTTAAGATGGCAGTGGTGCCGTTCTCTACATATAGAAGGGGGCAGGTACTGGGGACATCCTGATGTACTGAAGCAGGGGATAGGGGGTGAAGCCTACAATGACCCTGATAGGCATCAAGTATGCTACACCTAAAGCACTGCTATATCTGGTGTCCTTGACCACCACAACTGAGCAGATCCAAGTGCTTCCTCTGATGTTGCAGACATATATGCAGAAGGGGAGATGAATGTTTGTAATGGATGTTGACAATGTGGCCTTAGGGATTGCTTATCAGGTTTCCAGTATTGATCTCATTTGCTTGTTCAGGCTAAGGAGACATTGCTCCAAAATGGGCACCTGCTCCTACTCTGTCTCGGACAGCAGTATGTCATCCCTATTATAAACACTATTTATTGCAGATGTCCACCAGACAGGTTTATGTATCCTTGCAGAGGATAATGTAGTCCTGTTGGGTATACCTGACTCCATGCATCTATATAAATGCAGGTATAGTGCTTTTGTGTATTTGTGGATGTTGGTATATCACAAACCAGGAGGCTGTATTCCACTTTGGAGTTGTATGTATGTCTAACCCTAGCTAGATGGGCATTGTGGGAGATGGTGACCGCAATCATGAGTGTATAAAGGTTGCTTTGTCATGGAGGATGCCACTGTAGGGATGCTGCAGTGGTTACCATTTTTGTCTAACAAATCCAACAGACCTTCACCTCATGTGGGGATAGCACCTAGCTGCACAGAGGTGTTTGTATTTCCACTGTTGCTGGATCTCTGGCAATTTGTCTGCTGGCATGGGTATGTCTGCCAATATATGTTAGGGTCATTCAAGTAACCCAGGATCAAGGTACAGACCCAAATCCTGATACAGTTGATCGGGTCTATATTGGCAGAATGGGGTACCTGGTCACATGTGGGGGCCAGTAGCTAGCTATGATTTGAATAAGTGTTTTGGCAATGGTGACCTGCCCCTGCAGTGTCCCCTGTGTATGTGTCTCATACTGTATATAGTGAAACCCCATGTCCCATGGCATTACCACCCACACTTTGGGGTCTGACTGTATGATAGATGTAAGGCTGGGGTGCTCACTGCATCCTTTAACCAAGTGTCTGTGACTGCACAGATCCTCCCCCAATGTCTCCACACACAGTATACCCACACATACCCAGTCCCCAGCAGCCACAGATATTGGACAGTCAGAGGGTGGTGGTATCCAACAGGAGAGTGTGGTGACTATGGCTTCTGTGACTGTAGACACTAGCATAGCCAGAGAGCTGGCAATGTCCCACATAGGCAGATTGACAGGGGTGCTTGAAGGAGGACTGCTGCCCATCCAGCAACTGTCCGATGTGTCACAGCACGTGTCACCTGACCCATGTTTCGGTCCATCATGGAGGCACAGGCACATTGTGAACGCTACAGCAGATGGATGTTCAGGGTCATGGATGCAACACTGCCTGGCAAGCATGACTCCATCCATGGCATTGGTGATGCCTTACATCATTTCACTGATGTAGTGGATATATGGTGGAGTGAGACATTTTCGGTCCTTAACCATGCAATGTGTGTGTTTGAAAATGTGGTGGGAATAGGGTGTTAGACATGTGGACATAGGTCAGCAACATCAGCTGAGAGCCCACATGGACGTACACAGTCACACTCCTGTAGTGGCAGTACCACCAGCACTACAGAACGGATGGTGCTGTCTACACCACAATGTGGCAGGCCATAGGTATGTGGTCCTGGGTGGTCCCATGAGGGACACAGACCCAGCAGACACTGGTCACCATCTGCAAGTAGTACCACATCTGTTCCTGGGCATGGTGGTGCCAGTGTGACTCCTGGCGGAACTAGTTCCCATGTTCGTGGCCAGAGATGGTGAACTGTACATTCTGCCATGTATGGTCCACAGCTGTCCAACATACCCTTGTGTAGGGCTGGCACATGGCTTGACTATGTACATGCACACACTCATACATCACTGTCACATGCAGATCACCACTAGACACACACAGTTCTTCTCCATGGACCACCTGACTAGCACCCCTCCAGACACTCACACATGATCTCAACTGTGTGGCATAGCCTAGGCCTTTGGCAAACTCAGACTACACCCTGTACATGTGATGATACCTGTGCCACATCCCTGTCATCCATACCATCGATGCAGGGACATGCTAATATGTGTCTGATTCACAGGGTGAATATAGTACACTTAATGGCAGTTTGTAGTACAGTAGTGTTAATGCCATGTAAGGTGCTGTCTGCTGGCATGTTTCATGCATACTCATCAAAGTGTATGCACCTTTGTGCCATGATGCTGTATTGCTGACTGACTGTTGTCTCCCAGACCTTATTCTATTTCTGTTCCAGGTGTCTGTGTGTCTATGCTTTGGGGACCTGCTGCCAATACAGCAGCTCAGGATGGCATAGTTGCAATGCAGAAATATGACACTGCCAAGGTACGGCTGTATATGTGCATGGTTACCTAGGTGAGTATGGGTAGAATAGTGTGTGAGGGATAATGGGGGCAGACAGCATAATCTTGCATACATACCCCTTGACACAGCATGCTACTCTTGATACATGTTACCTGGGAGTACAGTAGGATCACAGGTTCATAGGATCATAGAAGGATACTAGAGTAATGGCCCTGGGTGCCTTACAAGCCTAGCCATTACTTTATCTCAGACAGAATCATCGGTCAGCACCTTTTGCCCCTGTCATTGAGGGACACAGGTGCAACCCCTGGGAAAGATTTGTGGTTTCTCATCCATTCATCATGGATGCACTTGATGAGGGTCTGCACGGTACTCTGTTTGATATGTATGGGAAGTGCATTCCTGAGACAGGGAAGCTTGTGGGAGAGACATCTGTCTCTCCAGCAGGTTTTGTTGATGTCACATATCAGATTCAGGCCTGTCATGCCTGTAATGTGCAAAGAGTTTGACATATATGGGCCAGCTGTTGAAAGGCTGGGCACAACATTGCCATCTAGGCTTGCCACAGCTCACCTCTGGGCAACCTGTCCAATACCAAGTGGGGCACTACTGATTTGAGGCTGTCTGCATGGAACAGGCATTGGAGACCATTGATTACCTTTGTGGGTATTACCATAGCCTTTACAGTTGCGGCAGATGTCTGGATAGGTACATACCACATGGGCCATGGTACTAAATTATTGTTGCACTGAAGTAACATCCACTTTTTTTCTGGATGCACTCCTTTTATCTATGTGGTGAACCATGTACAAGGCTTTCCTCACCACTGCCACTACTTGATGGCTGACTGCAACAGTGTTATCAACCTGAGTACCCAGGTTTCTCAACACAGGTTGTGTGTTTATGCGGTTGACAGTGATGTGGGAAATAGTGGGACCATGTCCTTGCTGTATGGTATGTTGGTACTGTTTTCTGCATTCAGCTTGAGGCCAGGACCTTGGCACCATTCCATGCCCGATGTAAGACCCCATTGCAGTGTGTGTTAACATCAGTTGGTGGGTCAATGACAGACAACACACAACTTACAGTTGCCAAAGCCTTAGGCAGTACCTACAAATGTGGTTGTGGTGGTTAGCATTCATGTCTACATACATGTGTGTTATTGGGGGCAGCAGATACTCACAGGGCCTACACATGTCTACATATTGCACACACACAGGCAACACAGAGTAGGGCTGCCACCTTATCACATTTGCAATGTGGGGCACTTCTTGTAGTATTGTGAGATGTAGCCAGACAAACCTTACCCACAGCAAGTGTAAAGGACAGGACTTCTCTTGGTCTGCCAATATGACAGCTTAGTTTTGTCACATTTCCATAGCTTATGCTACTTTTCATAACATTAAGGTGTCTCTGATGTAAAATAACTGCTTTATGCAACTACTACATACCTTTAGGGAATGAATGTTGTCCTACACTCTTGGGACCTTTGTATTCTTTGACTTTTCACAGGTCACAACTGGCCAAACATGGACTGCAACCTGCTGGGTCGAACAGGTGGTGGCCATACCTCTACATCTGTACAGATTTCTGCAGAATATCCTGTCTGGCACAAATTTTTGGTCCGTTTATTTCATAACATTGTGGGGTTTTTGGCAAATTAGTGGAAAATCATTAAAGACTGAAGTTAGACAATAATGACAAATAGTTGTTTTTCAGACTTCATACCCTTCAGAAAATTCATGCTAGTGCACAACCTGTTATTGTATCAAATTTCTATGTTTGTAAGAGCGATATTTAAAATTATTTCTATTTTCTGGCCCTTGTCCCACTTTTCTGTATGGCTTTGTCCAGATATCTTGCTTTAAGGGGTTGAGAGGTATGGTACTGGCCCTACCATAGTCACACTGCTGCAAGGGGATATATATACATGCATACATACACACACACACACACACACACACACACACACACACACACACACATGAACTGCTTTTGCTGAGAGTAGAACTCTTACCTGCCTAGTTGTACATACTATAGAGCTATATACATATCACATGTTACAGAGCTTATATATTTGTGCAGTGTCTGCCACTACTATTCGGGTGGCTGACATCTGCAGGTGTTGTAAAAGTTGCCACTGGGGGGGTTAATAGGTTTTCAAATGCCCTTAAAATGGTATAACCATAGCACAGATACACATGTGAGACAGCCACACTGCTGTAAGGGGATATGCATACACACTCATTCACTCACAGAGTTGCCTGTTTTGGGATTAGAACCCCTACCTATCTAGTTACATACACCATAGTACAATACATATCGCATGTGCCATGGAGATATTGTGGTTAGATGGTGTCTACCTGTGCTTCTAAGATGCATGACATCAGTAGAGCCTGAATAGGTTGCCAATGGGGGGGTTAACAGGTTTGCACAGGCCATTAAAATGGCATAACCAACACACACACACACAAAAGGCAACAACACTACTGCAAGGGGGTATTCATTCAAACACACACACACTCACAGGGTTGCCAGTATTGATATTAGAACCTCTACCTGTCTGGTTATGTACACTATAAATCAATGTACTTATCACATGTGCCATGGTGCTATTGTGTTTAGAGAGTGTCTAACTGTGCTTCCAATAGGGGGGTTAACAGGGTGGAACAGGCCCTTAAAATCATATAACCATTGCATACGGGTGCGCGCACAATCTCACAAACACACACACACACACACACACAAGACAGCCATGCTGCTACAGGGGATATGCATACATGGATCTACTTTACATGATCAATAGTTCACAAAGTCGAAGACCATATGGTCGAAACCATATGATCGACTTTTGAAATGTCGCTCATGTAGAAAAAAACACAATAACCTACCAAACACTGCTAGCAGGGGGCAATCCCCCCCGTGCCCCCAACACACCCCAAAACTTAAATATACCACCTTCGAGATTGCACTACATTGCAGAAGAAGGAAATCTTTCCATTATGCATTGTACGGAGATGCCTATTCCGCATGGTCAACATTTCAAAAGTCAATCATATGGTCTCGGCCATATGGTCTTTGGTTTTCTGAAATGTCGAACATGTGAAGGGGACCCGCATACAAATACACTCACAGAGTTGCCAGTTGTGAGACTAGAACTCCTACCTATCTAGTTCTAAGTACTATAGTGCTATGTACTTATCGCATGCGCCACAGAGATTATGTGCCTGGAGAATGTCTAATAGTGCATCTAAGGTGGAGGACATCAACAGGCCCTGTAAAATAATGCAATGGGGGGATAGTAGAGTGGAGCAGGCCTCAAAATGGTGTAAACATCACACACACACACACACACACACACACAAAACAGCCACACTGCTACAGAGGATATGCTTCACACACACATATACACTCACATAGTTGCCGGTTATGAGATTAGAACCCCTACCTATCTAGTTGTATGTACTACAGTGCTACACACTTATCACATGCACCACAGAGCGTATGTGCCTGGAGAGTGTCTAACAATGCATCTAATGTGGATGACATCAACAGGCCCTGTAAAGTAATGCCATGGGGGGTTAAGGTGGAATAGACCTCAAAATGGTGTAACCATCACACAAGACAAGCCACACTTCCACAGGGATATGCTTCACATACACACACACACATACACTCACAAAGTTGCTGGATATGGGATTAGAACCCCTACTTATCTAGTTGTATGTACTATAGTGCTATGTACTTTTCACATGCACCACTTATGAGCTTATGCGCCTAGAGTGTGTCTAACTGTGCATCTAAAGTTGATAACAGCAGGCCCTGTAAAGTAATCCACTGTGGGGGTTCACAGATAGGCACATGCCCTAAAATGTATTGGCATTGCACATGCATAAGCAAGAAATACACACAGCTGCAAAGGGATGTACTTACACACACACACACACACACACACACACACATGGTTGCCGCTGCTGGGAGTAGAATCACTACCTATCTAGCTGCATGCACTATAGTGTTACATAGTTATTGCATGCGCCATGAAGCTTATGCATTTGGAGAGTGTCTCCCACTGCTGTTGGGGTGGATGACATCAGTAGCTGCTGACAGAGAGGCCACTGCTGTTGATGACAGTAGTCACAGGGCCATAAAATGAGTGACCACTGCACAGTCATAGGCCTGCTGGGCATGTGTATTTTGCTGTATGTGAAAGAGATACACACACGGTGGCTGATGTGAGATTAGACCCCATACCTACCTACTATTACACACTGGAGCTCAATGTACTATTTGCACACACCACTGGTTACAACTGCTATACAAGTGGCTGCAACACTACATCACTGTATGCTGTTCAGTGTCTCTCTCTCTCTCTCTCTCTGCCTCTCTATATATAATATATTTAGATATGTTACCTATACATATGTATGTATATAAAACTCAAGACAGTTAAGGTATACTTAGCTATCTGTATATGCAGGGATATATGGACATCACAGTTCTATAGTCAGATGGGGGTTCAGACATGGGATGAAATTACCTAAGTGTAGGAGCATGACCAGTATGACCATCAATACTTACAATGGGATATCAGGCCAGACCTACCTGTACTCCAGTCCAGGATTTTGTGTACTACAGCCAACTGGCTGCTGTGCTTGATTAAACAGTCCAGCACCTCCCTGATATAGGTTCATAGGTTCATACTAGGCTATCTGCCTGAGGGCATTTATAAGCCTAGCCCATAGTTTTGTGGCTTACGCCACCCCTTTAGTTTGGAGATAGGTTCATAGGTTCATACTAGGCTATCTGCCTAGATAGCCTCAAGCTATAATGCTTGAGGGATTTCCCAGCTGTGTGCTATCCTTTATAATTGACTCATATCTAGGGTATGTACAGAGTGTTTTGGACTGAACAGAGTTTTGCATAAAATATCTGGTACATTTTACATAGCACTGATTTCTTGGTACATTAGTGGCAGATTATAGATTGATGTGAGGAACCACTGACAGACATTTGGGTTACCGATTCCATACACTGCAGGGAACTCATGCTACTGCACAAACTGTTCTATTCTGCACTTTCTACATTTATCAGGCCAGTAGTTCCTCCTTCCTGTTATATGTGGGCCTTTGTCCTGCCCTGCTCCAGTTTCTTGCTTTGTCCACAGTTGCTGCTGTATGTAGTTGTAGGTATGCTACAACTGAGGTAGTAGTTACAACACCACACACAGAGTTATGGACCACACCATTGACTGTACCTGCTTTGCAGATTGTCCAGCATTGTGCCTCATACATCTGCTCTGGTCCTCAGAAGGTTTGTGTTACACTGTTGTTATAAGGCTACATATTTCCCATACCTCTCACACTCTTACAGCCAAATATCTGGACAGGACCATATATAACAGTAGGACACAGGCCCAAACATGAGGACAGGATTTTAATATTGCTTTTACAAACTTAAGAAAGTTGGTAGACTGGTTTTGTATTAGCTTGCATTTTCTCATTGGTATGAAGTCTGCATCTCAACTTTCTGTCAATATTTTTTCACAGCAATAGTTTGCCAAACAACTGCAATGTATGACAAACAGAACAGATATACGAGACATAAATGTGGACATTCTGCAGAACTCTGTACATTTGCGTAGTATGGATGGTGCCCACTGACTTGTAAGTACTGACAAAGTTATGTGACAGCCTTTATTGGTACTACATTGACTTGTTACAGCTGCTATTCTACTAGCCACTGCTAAGTTACTCAGAGCTGTGTACTGTGCATATCTGTGGCCGCCTGCCCCTCCATTGCCTCTGGCTTTGTCCAGCTGTCTTGCAGTAACAAATACTGACATATTGGCAGTCTGCAAAATTCCTAGCATAGGTGTAGCTGACATGCAAAAGACTAAGCACAGCCAGTCTTTAACCATGTACCCTACCAACCACTGTATTGTACTTAGCCCACTATGTCATGACAGCCACCAGACAGTGCAGTTTACTTTCTGACACTATCAAACACAGACATAGATAGCACATTGACCCCTTGCACATTGGGGAATTGGTACATGTCACCAGGCTGATTGGGACAGCCCATGGATTGTGTGGTCTGCTATTACCTTGCAAACATAATGTTAATGCAGTTGTATAGGAACATGGGTGTGTTGGGGATAGGTGACTCTAGCATTGCCAGTCAAGCATCAGTCCTGTGACCCCAGTGTTTGTAATTCCCTCACATTGTGCAGTGTGTTTTGCTGGATTGGGACCTACTACATATTATGGGGTGGCCAGTATTGGGCAGAGAGTTGTTGTTGTCCCACATAGCTGTCAGTTGTCTGCAGCTATCCCGGTAACTCACTCCATTCCCTTGCATACATGTGGCTGGTCCATACATATGCTACCACAGTCTACTTCCCCATTCATTTGTTGTAAAGAAGAGTGACTTACGTTGTCCCTGCAGTAGTTGTGAGAACAGAGCTTCAGGGCTGACTCTGTCAGATGTATGCAGTACACAGCCTATACATGGTAAGGTACAGGTAGTATGGTGTGGCTGGCATCCTTTTTACTATGTATGTGAGTCAGAGTGAGGTGTCAGTCCCTAGGTTGTCAGTGCATGTGCTATGTGTTGCCTCTTTGCCAAGGCCAGGGCATGCCTATATCTGCCTACAGGGACAGGTTCAGGAGGTTCCTCCTCCGAGTCCCCCTGTGGCTGTGGGAACCTTGGCACTGGTGGAGGCTGTGTGTCCCTTCCCAGTGATGTTCCTGCCGGAGCTGTTTTCCCAGGTTCATATTTTGTAGTATGGCACAAACTGTGAACATGTGTGCACATGTGGCTGGAGAGTACTACAGGGCTCCACCAGATATGTCAATGCAGCGAAACCGTGACTTCAGCAGCATAAACACATGCTCTATGATGTTTCTAGTTT
Organism: Protopterus annectens; assembly: GCF_019279795.1. NCBI lineage: Eukaryota > Metazoa > Chordata > Ceratodontiformes > Protopteridae > Protopterus > Protopterus annectens. The sequence continues at coordinate 1,195,547,534 of NC_056747.1, read as the reverse complement.
GTGTGTGTGCCTCACTGTGGCATTCTTCAGTAGGTGTGTGTGTGTGTGTGTGTGTGTGTGTGTGTGTGTGTGTGTGTGTGTGTGTGTGTGTGTGTGTGTGTGTGTGTATTTCTGATGGGTGTCACCATCCACAGTTCCAGTGCGTAGCTTGCATTTCCCAGTAGGTGGCCATATGGGATATCCCCCCTGGCAAACATCTGGTACAGCTGTGAGGCATGCCAGATGTGGAAGTTGTGATAGCTGCCAGCACACACATTCATGATAATGCCCTGGACATTGCACAAGACCTGGCGGTTGATGGAGTGATACCCCCTTGTGGTTGATATAGACCCTACCCTCTTCACTGGGTGGTGCTTTGATGTGCATATTACTGCAGTCTATGGTGCCCAGTACATCAGGATAGTGTGCTACATGGTGGAAGAGATGCATATTGCTGACCCTCTCCTCAGGGGTGTGGGGTAAATAAATGTGCTCACTGGCATGTGCTTGCATGGCAACCAGGAATTGTTTGAGTACCCTGGATGCAGATGCCTGTGAGACCCCCATTAAGTCCCCAGTTGATCTTTCAAAAGTACCTGTAGCTATTATTCTAAGGGCTACACATACCTTTGGTTCCAGTGGGATGGGTTCACCTCTGTTGGCTCTGAGTCTGAGTTAAGGTCGGCAAAGCTCGGTAAGTTCTTGTAGTATGTCCCTGCCCAATCTGTAGCACTCTACAATCTCCAGCTCATGTAGCCCCTGGAAGGTTACCCTGAGCCTGAACATTCTTCTCCTTCTCAGTCTGAAACTATTGTCAGCATCAACATCATCACTGACCTCAGCCTCTAGCACATACAAATGTGCATGCACAGCAGCAGCCCTTATCATTCTGTCAGTTAAAATTCCAGATCTAGATTATGTTATCAAAAAAGCAAAATGTCAA